>NW_006441955.1:938882-1021313 GCF_000325575.1 Pteropus alecto | reverse complement strand
TAAACCTCCATGTCCGTCCTTTGTCCTATGCTCCCCCCTTCCACACACACACACACACACACACACACACACACACACACACACACACACACACACACATCCCAGGATCTCTTAAAAAGCAGGAATATGATCTTTTCTCTGTGTCCCCATCTCCCAATGCAAGGCTGGACATAGAAGAATTAAAAATTATCATTTGTTTGAATGGAAATTGTCTCCATCTAAGATGTACAGTTGTCCAAGGCACCAGCAGAGGGCAGCACAAAGCCATTTATATTTTTATTGTCTTCCTAGCTTGTCAGTCTTCTCAAGTATCAGATGAAGCTGGAGCTACAGTCTTAGGCTGACTTAGACATACGAGGCCAGTGCTGTTTCCTCAGAAAGAACTTTGTAGGGCCTAAATAGCCTCCTCTAACACTGCAGCCCTGCTCCACCCTAAGTGGCCTTGCTGACTCAGTATCTCCCGTCATTTACTCTTTCATCCACAAACACCCAGCTTGATGGAATTAGTAGACACACACACACACACACACACACACATACACACACACAGACCTTCTTCAGTTAGAAGAGCCCTCCCTTCACAATCCCATCACCTTCTTTCCCAGCCTGTGCTGTTTAAGTTTCCTGGTTCAATAGGACTCCTCAGAGGTCTGTTTCCTGGCCAACCTGTCTACTCAATTCACTTATCAATTCCCTTGAAGCTGTCTAATGTCCATCATTTAAATGTAATTCTTACCACAGGCACTGCCAACAGGTGAGCATTGTTAGTTCCAATTTACAGATGAGGAAACAGGCTCAGAGAGGAAAAGGAATTGCCTAAGGTTTCACTGCTAGTGGGTGGAGAGGTTGAGACTCAAACCCAGATATGCTGGTTCAGGGCTCATTTGCGGCTAGTTGTAGCTCCTCTCCAGCTCAAGTTCCAGGGGAAGAGGACAGGAGCAGGGACAGGTGGGCTGGATGCCACAGTGCAGATTCTTTCCTCCCAGGATTACTATTCTCATCTTGAAATAAACCAAGTCATTCTAGATTTGTTCTCCCACCAGTATACACCTCTTCTTTGGCAATTCCCCTGGGGGCCGTTGCCTGCTTGCTTCCTGGGAACTCTTACAGGACAGAACCTAGATATTGTTGGTGTATTCCAGGGCCTCACACAGGACCTCCCACTGGGTAGGAGCTCCCTCTGGGCAGGACTGTTGGATGGATGGATGGATGGATGGATGGGAGTCACCAAGATGAAGAACAATGCCTGGAGACTTTTCAGAGTCTCCTCTACTCTTTTAATAGTATAACAGTCCCTGAGGTCCTCCTAGCTCTAGGCCCTATTCTGAGTACTAAAACCCAGTTGATAGATGGGGAAACTGAGGCTATTACACAACTGAGGCACAAGAGCTTGCAGCAACTCAGAGGAGGCTGTGTCCGGAATAGGAGAATCCCAGTGGGGTAGCCCTCACACTGCCCACAATAATGCTGGGAACCAGTTACTACTTCTGGCTGCCTGGGACCCACCGGGAGAGAAACCATTGTTTAGCTTAGAGCTTGGCCTCTTTCCTACCACCCAACCTTTCCATTGTCCTTAGGCCTCTCATCAAAGTACAGGATGCAGCTGCCAGCACAGCAGCAAAAAGAATGGGTAAGGGGCTGAGGGAAGCAGATGAGGCCATCCCAGGAGCAGGAAAATGCTTCAGCTGGTGGTTCTTTCCCATAGGAGCTGCAGTTAAGCCCCAGGCAGCAGGTTCTACCAGCATGATGTTTGGCACCAAGTACAGAACTCAAGCTTCAGAGGCAGACAGATCCCAATTCAAGTCCCAATATCTGCCACTGATGTCCTGTGTGTTCTTGGGCAAGCCTTCTGTAATCTCTAAGCGTCGACTTTCTTCTCAGTTAGGCAGGGATAAAATGCTTGCCTAGTGAGGATTAGCTTATTAGCAATTAGGGTTAACACCAAAATGCCTGATACCTAAGTATTTTTTAATGTTCATTTCTATTCCTTCCCCCCTCTTTAACCATAGCAAAAAAGCCAAGAAAGATGAAGGCAAAGAGAGTTCTTGGTGTAAATGGAAGCAGGTAAATGATGATCTATTATCATAACTAGGTCATCAGCAAAATCACATTTAAGAAACCTGTAATAAATCACATTTAATAATCAATAATCACATGAATGGAACAACTGACATTTCTTGAGCACTTATTATGAGTCCAGCATATTACTTCTTCGGAGCTACTCTGTGAGCTAGGTATTATCAGGGCCAGCTTCCCAGGTGTACGACTAGTGCAGGTGCACAGGGCCCTCCACTCAAAAGAGTACCCCACAATTGGGGTTCGATACTCTGTGATCACCATCTTGAATTATTAATAACTTTATTTTTGAATTTGTGTTTTGCAAATGAAGTCTAATGGAACAATAGAACATGCACCGGGACCTGGAGCTTCAGATCAAATGCAGTCCTACCTCTCGTCACCTCCCCACCACTCCCTTCCCCAGAATGGGTTCTCGGCTGCCCATTCCCCTGTTTTTCCTCTGTCTCAGGCAGGGGCTGGATGCAGGCAGAGAGAGGGTCAGGTTGGGAATGCATGCCAAGCCACGAGGGTCTCATGCCCCTGTGAGTATCGCCATGCCCAAGGGTGCACAACATTCGATAGTGAGTAATAAACAGCATGACAGGTTGAGCAAGAAATAACAAAAGGAAAAAATATTTTTCCTGCTTTTTTAACAAGCCTTGCATTTTAGTTTGCACTGCGCTGCACAAATTACGTAGCCAGTCCTTCTTACTCTTATTACTACCATTTTACAAAAGTAGAAACTGAGGCTCAGAGAGGCTCAGTAATTTGTTCAAATCACACAGCTGCCAGTGGCAGAATTTAGACATGGGTTTAGATCCCAGGAGAAAGGGGACTCTGAGATGATAAAGAGCTTTAGCCCAGGAATTAGGAGCCCTGGATCCAATTTCTAACTATGACCCTGGGCAGGTTTGCTACCACTCTGTGCCTCAGTTTTCCCAAGTGAAAGTGCTCTGTGGAGTCTTCCAAGGTAGCACAGTGTCTCAAGATTTGGCTTTGCCATTTACACAGGATGGGATTTTGAGTGCAGGGAAGTCATCTTTGCCCACCTTCCCCACAGAGCTGCTAGGAGGATTTACCAGGTGTCACCCACCCTGCATGATACTTCACAGCAAATAAAGCTCTGTCATGCTGCCTCTTCCCCACAAAAGCACTGAGGAGAAAGCCAGGCAAGGAATATTTTTATTATCATTTTACAGACAGGAAAGTTGAAGCACTGAAACTGCAAATTGACTTACCCAAGCTCACACTGCATTTCAGGCAAGTTTTGAAAAAAGTAACAGGGCTCCACAGACACAGGGTGATAATGTGAACATCCCAAAATTAAAAGATGGGTCACAACTTTTGGGAGTCCCGGTGTAGGAGGGCACTTGGGCTTTTTAGTGCAGTAGCCCCTATTTTGAGAGGGTTGGCTTAATCTCTGACATTCACGGTCCCAGATGTGAGGGAGGAGCCCAGAGAGGTGGCGAGAGCTTCTGAGAGAAGAGAAACACCTGGCCAGCCGGTTTCAAAGGGTGACTCAGCAGCCTATGGGATGTTTACCCAACATGTGAGGGATGTCATCTATAGATCAATAGACAAATAGGCAGAAAGAAGAACTGAACAACAGATCCAGCAAAAGCATCCCCTTAGCTCTCAACTCCACTCCTCCAGCCTCCCCACCCATGACCAGCCTACTGGCCAGTCCTGGGGGAGATCTCCACCCACGGTGATGGCAGGGTCTGACTGACCAGAAATCATTGCAGTTGGGTGAAGCATGTGCCCCTGCCTCACTCCTGTGGGTTCCTTAGCCCCTGGTTCCCTTGGTGAGGATGTAGCACCTACAACACAGGAGGCCCATGGGAAGGGCTATCCTGCACCAGCTATCTCTCTTGTCTGGGCTTCTCATTACCACAGGGTGTTTGTGAAATGGTTCCTGAAGTCAGGACCCTTTCCTGTTCATCCTCAGATCTTCAAAGAAGTGCCAATAAAGACTTGCCCAATAAAACTTTCTATATTGATGGAAGTGCTCTATTCTGTGCTACCCAATAGCCATTAGCCACACATGGCTATGGAGCACACTGGCCAGGAAGACTGGGGAACGAATGTAAACCTTTTACTTAATGTTAAGTTAAATGTAAATTTATATTATAGTACATAGCTAGTGGCTACTGCATTGGGCTGCACAGCTCTGGAAACAAAAGGAGACAATAAAAATGAAATAACTGCACCATGATTTGGGACTTCAAAAGCACATCTTCTCATGTCTATCCTGTGAAATAGATGTTAATCCTCATTTTGTAGAGGAGAAACCTGAAGCTCAGAGAACTTAAATAGCTTCCATGCTGAGAGAGATAGTAAGTGTTAGAAGCATGATTTAATCATAGATCTCTTAATTCCAAAACTCCACTCATACCTCTGTACAACTCTGCCCACTTATGTAAGCATCACCTATTTATCAGATGATTATTTTTAGGTGCCTGCTTCTGGGCTAGACAAAGAAAAATGAAAAAGAAGCAGTCCCAGGCTTTGGGTAGGTATCCCTAAACAAAGACAGTTAATTGCCACAATAAGAATGTGAGTATAAAAATTACTTTAAGCGACTTTCTTCCAAGTAGCTCAAAGCACTTTGTTTTAAATCTATATCTAAGGACTCTCAGATTTATATTTCAGGCCCCAACCCCTGCCCAAAACTCCAAATAGACATACCAAAAAGCCCACTCGAATACTGAATTGGCTTCTCAAGCTCGCCTCAAACCTGCTCTTCACCATCTCAGTAAGTGACAGTTCCCTTCTTCCAGTTGTTCCACTCCAAAACTCTGGAGTAATCCATTACTCCTCTTTCTTTCACACCTTTCATGTAATCCATCACCAAATATTATTAGCTCTACCATCAAGAAGCATCCAGAATGCTCACCGTCTCCATTACTGCCATCCTGGGAGTCTATCGTATCATCATCTCTATGTAGACTGTAACAAACTAGTTTCCTTTGTCCCTCCCTTTCTCCTAGTTCTCTTTTCCATACAGTAGCCAGAGTGATCTTTTTAAAGTCTAAGCCAAAGCATGTCTCCTCTTGTCTTCAAGCACCAATGGTTTCCCTAAGTGCTCACCACAGTCCATAAGGCCCTTCACAATCTGGCCCCTGATGCTTGTCTGACCTCATTTTCCACCTCTTTCCTCTTTGCTCTACAGGTTCAGCCATACCAGGTCTTCCAGGTCACTTCTTCCTCATGGCCATGGCACAACTCACTCCCTCGCTTCCTCCCAGTCTCTAACCAAAAGTTCCCTTATCACAGAGGCACTTGCCATCCCCTTATGTTTCAATTTTCTTCATAATACTTATCACCTCCTGACACTTAATATGCTTGCCTGCTGTCGCTCTTCTCCCACTAGAATATAAGCTGTAGGAATAGGGTAGGTAGATAACATAAAAGATACCCTGTTAAATTTTAATTTCAGATTTAACAAAAAACTAATTTTTCGGTATGAGGTTGCCCTAGATGCTGCATGGAATATGCTTACACTAAAAAACTATTCATTGTTTATCTGAAATTCCGACTTTACTGGGTGTCCTGTATTTTTATTTGCTAAATCCGGTATCCCTACCCAGGAAGGCAGGGACAGTTCTTGTTTTGCTCGTTGCTATGTCTCCAGCGCTCGAACTGCTCCTGACACTTAGTATGCTCTCAGTAAATATTTACGGAATGAATGACTGTTTAACCAGGTCATGAATCTGTAATACGCCTAAACTTTTAATAAACGGCCTGCGAGTCAGAGGGGCGGAGCCTCTAGGCTGGGAAAGTCTAGTTCACAACCAGGGACCCAGACAGCTGTTGAACTTTCCAAGCAAGTGGAGTAGTTGGGCGCTCTGCATGCCCCGTGGAAAACAAAACTCCTCCCCAGCTCAGGTGGGCGACACGCCCCCCTGGGGGCGGGGCCTCCCACCAGTGGGCGGGACCCAGCCCTCGCCTGAGCCAGGGCCCTTTAACGCCCCGCCTCCCCGCCTCCACTCGCGCCCCCGGTGTGAGGTCACCCGGCTGGCGGCCAATGGAAACGTAGCTTACTGGCAGGCGGTGCGGGCGGCTGATGTCAAAGAGGAAGTGAGCTGGGGCTGTAGCGATGGCCCGGGGCTGGAGCCCGCGGCCGCCTCCGCCGCCACCAGTGCGTCCGGAGCAGCCACGGCCGCAGCTGGAGCGGGGGCCAGAGTCGCGGCCGGAGTGGAGGCGGCGCGTGTGAGTTGCCGAGAGTCGCCGGTGCCGAAACACCTCAAACTCGGTGCGGGAGCGCTTCGGGTGGGCTGAGACGCGGTCGCCCCTCCGCACCGCGCCCCCCAGGCCCAGACAGCAGGGCTGGGATCTCCCCAGGTGCTCAACTGGCTCCTCTCAGGCCGAGCCCTCCGAGCCGAGTTCTGGATCTTCTTCAGTCTCGGGCTTCCTTCAAACTCGGGACGGAGGCCAGAGGACAGTGAGCAGCCCAGACCTGGGCATTTTCTCGGCGCCCAGGCTGTATCCGGAGCCCCATCCTGCTGCCACCTCTCCAGCTAGAGGGAGACTAGCGCGTTCCCACTGTTTCTTTCTGCGCCTCTCCCTCTCATTCAAGAGCAAGTTTCTTTTCCCTCTCTATTGGAAATCCTGCCCCGGAAGTCCAAAACACCCATCTGTGTGTCCTTCCCCAGCTCTTGGATCACCCTTAGAAATATTATCTACTTATCAGAGCTGAGAATCGCTCATACTTGACTTGGCTTTTCATCCCTTTTGGGAGACAGCGGTTTACCCCTTAACACACTCTTAGCTGAAACTCCATGCCCAGGACTTTATCCATTAGGATCACTAGCTCCCTGGCCATCTCTATGTGACTTCCCTCACCCATCTGAGTTCCAGTTTCCTCTGGACTCCAGTCTCCAGCCCACAACGGATCTGGTCAGTCCCACCTCTGGGTGGGAGTGACCAGGGGGCTCTGGCCCAGGATCCCCCACCCTGGAAGGCAACTCCAAAGTAGCAAGAGAATTGGGCGTCGGGTACGATCCTGGCAGCTCAGGAGTGGGTGCTCCACTAACTCCACACAAGAAGATGAAAAAGCGCAAAGAGCTCAATGCATTGATTGGCTTGGCTGGGGACAGCCGAAGAAAGAAGCCCAAGAAAGGTTCCGGCCACCGCCTGCTTCGCACTGAGCCTCCTGACTCAGACTCTGAGTCCAGCTCGGAGGAGGAAGAATTTGGTGTAGTTGGAAATCGCTCTCGCTTTGTCAAGTGAGTGATGCAATGGTGAGGGATGGGATGGGAAAAGGCATCTCCTTGCACTACTAAGGAGGCAAATTAAAAAGAAGGGAATTCTTAGGAAGAAAAATGAATATAGATCTTGGAGGGCAAAGAGGGAGAAAAGTTGCTAAGGAGTAGGTGAGCTCAGGTTCTGAATGAAGGATAAGTTAAAAGATCTGTTTCTAAGTGTACAAAGAAGAGCTCTGAATCAAGGATAGAAGTGTGGGCTTGGGGAATGTGCCAAGAGCCTAGAGACCAAGTTGAGAGTAGCAAAGAAGCTAAAAATAGGGACATGGGAGCAGAGAAACTTTTGGAACTAACCTTTTTTAAAAGTGTAGGAAAGACAGGGACCTTAAGACTGCAAATTATTTACTTGTTGAGTCAGGATCTTGGTGATGGGAGAATATGGTGAGGGACATACTGTAGCAAGTATGAGCCTTGAGAGTAATGGGACATGGAGGACAAAAAGAAGAGGCAGTTTTTTCTTAAGCCACTTAGATGGCGCAGCCACTAGACAAATCCAGTAGTGAGCACTAAGGACCTTGAGAATTGGGGCTCAGGGTAGGAAAGGGCTGAAGGGAACGTTGAAGGTGCCTTGTACCCTCTCAGGGAGCACATAAAAGAAAAGAGTACTGAGGATGTTGAAGCAAGAGCTAGGCAGAAGGTTGGGGTGCTAAAAGAGGTTGAATCTTTTGTTTGGGGTTTGTTTAGAGTGTCTTTCTTTCTGTTTTGTTAAAGAATTTGGATTCTAATCAGCTTTGCCAGATTAGGTAGTTAAGGGCAATCCTAGGTTTAGGTTGTGAAGATTTGATGAAGTGGAATAGCTCATCTGGAATAGTTACCCTGTTGAGTTAGTTTAGACCTTAAGTGTTGATTGAAGTTTAGTATGAAATCTAACCCCCTTTCTGTGTTTTCTTCTGTCTGAGCCAAGAAGCTAGAGTGTACCAGGTGTCCACTTAAACCTACAGTTCCTATTTCTTTCATTCCATTTACAGTAAAACTTGCTCAAAAGTTTATGAAGTTTCAATAAACTGAAACATGGTCCTCATGGGGTGAGCATGTGTTTGAGAGAGAGAAGTAGATAGGTAAATTACAGTGCAGTGAGGGAGTTGCAGAGAAGCTCTAGTCTTTACACTTTCCTAACCTGAGACCCGAATTAATAGTGATGGCAGTGCGCTGCAGTGCCCACAGGTGCTTCCTCTATTTCATGTGAAGTTTGGCTCACAGGAACTCCCTCTATTTCATATGAAGTTTGAAACTTTTGTATCCAATAGATGAATTCTTCATAGGTCATATTATTTAGTCATTTTCAGCTAGGTTAGTTCCAGTCATTTCAATGCTGTTCAGATTTAAGTGTGTTACCCTGTGTTCCCTGGTAGATCAACTGGTTGTTCATTAAAAAAGATAATTGCATGGCAACACATGTATGCTATTTCTAATAAAGCTGTGCTCATAATCACTTTTGTACTCCTGGTTGAATTTGTTCTTATGATCAGGGGAGACTATGTACGATGCTGCAAGATCTGTTATCCCCTCTGTGCTTTTGTCATCCTTGCCGCTTGTGTCGTGGCCTGCGTCGGCTTGGTGTGGATGCAAGTTGCTCTGAAGGAGGATCTGGATGCCCTCAAGGAAAAATTTAGAACAAGTAAGTGACTGCACATTTCTGAATTTAATCTTGGAATCTTTTCCAGGTTCTAGGACAAAGTGGACCATGCCAAATTAAGAGTTTTGCCCACTTCTGAAGCAATTATACATTTTCCAGCATTTTTATACTCTTTCTTAGCTGTCGGCTTGACTACAGTAACAGTTATTTCTTTTAAACACATAAACAAAAAATAGTTCTTATTCACATGTCTTAGGACAAGTAGCATATGAAAAATGGCATTGAAGTCAACATTTAGGGTACAGAAGGTAAGTACTAAGGTCCAAGAGTCTGGAACCTTGGTTACCCTTCACCTGTTGCCACTTGATACTTCCACAAATATAAAATGGCAGTAGCAACACTAGGCTATTTCTTCCTCATGGGGCCATTTGAGAAAGAATGTGAGAGTCTGTCAATTTCCTCCTTAAAAACACAATAGGAACATAAGAATGAGCAATAATAATAATAGCCAACATTTATGGAGTGCTTACCGTGTGCCAAGTCACAAATATTTGTTTCTTGAGTGAGTTTTAAACTTTGAGACTTTTTTTAAGTTAAAGAGTTTTCCATGTTCTGAATTATAAAGTATTTTGCACATCCAAAGTACTTTTTCTTAAAGATGTCTTTGCATGATGCCTTCTACCAGATTTAACCTAAATATCTTACTTTAGTAACACTGAGATATTTGGTTCTAGGTTTCAAGGGTTAGTTTTCTAAGCTGAGGAACCAGTTTCAAGTTAGTCACAAATACTCTAACCGTAGCAGCATGAGCACACCTGGAAACTGACCACCAAGCTTTCTCAAGGTCACAAAGAAAAGTGGCACCAGAACTGGAATTAGAGTTGTTTTCTTACTTCCTATCTTAAGCCTTAGGAGATCATAACATCCTTGCCTCCTTCACTCCAGCTTCTCTTTGCTGCCTACAGTTATTCAGGTTTTGAATCTGACATAGGGACGCTAATCCTTAGTGTGATGACATTCTTAGTGATATTGCTTGAAAACAAAAATGTCGAAATACTAACTTTGGTTTTCTTCTGAGCTTCTGATTCAAAGAATGGAGTTGGGTAAGTCATAATTCTCTGCCAGAATCATCCTCACCTATATGTTTTATCAACTGGTGGAATCAGGGTACAATGTAAGAAAGAATGAGATATATATTTTAGTTATTGTTCCTCCTTAATGGTTGTCCTTAGCAATATTGCAGGTTTTTTTCTAAGGCCAGTGTTTTCTTTACAAATAGTAATCATAACTTAGAAATGAGGTTCTCAGAAAGATGTTTAACTGTAAAAACTGAAGACACCTGTCTGTGCCATTATCTCTCTGTAATTAGGTGGGCTTCCTAGGTTTGTGCTACATCTTGTTTTGATCACAGAAATTATTTATGTTTATATTTGAAAACATTGCTCGATTCTACCTTTCAGGGATTCCTTTCTCTGACTCCTCTGTGCCTATGTTTACAGGACACCCATGCAATTTATACTTTAGATTTTCAGAGAATTTATTTAGAAATGCATATTTAAAGTGCATACATGTAATAGACCTGGCAGTCAGTCAGCAACAAATATTTATTGAGCACATGTTAATACCAGTCCCTGGAAATACTATATCAGGAGTGTCCAGGAATTGTACCCTGGACTGTGAGACCTGCTTTCTATCAGTGAGCAACATTCCCCCGGGACCCTGACTACATTTGTCAGCCAGCTGAATGAAGCAGATTTAGAATTGTCAATCCAGCTGCTTTGTTGGCTTTGGTTTGCTACAATAGAAATATCTGAAGCAGGACTTCCTGAGGGAGGATAGAGGGTAGGGCCTGAGGCATATTTCAGTCCATAGGCTGAACCATTGTGGACCACTTGCCCAAGAGTTTTTTGTGAAAACCATTATCTTGATTTCCTGATGTCAATCTTGTTAAACTTACATAATCTTTCTTTAAATTATGCTTCTGCTTTAAATATTTCAACAATTTTTACTTCTTGTTTTTCAAGAGGACAGTGGCAGTCACAGACTCAAATATGACCATCTGCCAATCTGGCTTTACTACTTTTTTGAGAAATTCAAAGCCCATTGTTCTTTATCTCAATAAATTTTCTAAGACACTTGTGAGGAAAGGAGATAGGGCTGCTGAAATATCTGAAATAGAAAGCAGAGCAGAAAGGCTTGGTAGTTTTCCTCGTGATCAAGAAGTAACTTGATCCTTAAGCTAAAAGTACTGGCTGGCCTTGAAACTGTTAGCTCAGTATTCTTTTTCTAGAAGCAGGTACTCCAAAAGACCTCTACAGTTACTCTGAGGAAGATTCAATTCTCAGCCCTCCCTCTATCACTCAACTATGAAATGCTAGAGTGATAGAAAAGAATTAAGAAGAGAAGGAAAGTATTAATTAAGCATCTCCTTTTTGATGATACAGGCAGAGTAGCTGTTTGGTCATTTAGTACAGAACTTAAAAATGGTCTTGTGCTAATGAGGGTATTAGCTGGAGTATACCAGAAAGAGTCCTGGTTCTAGGAGCAAAAGGATTGAGTCTTGAATCCTGGCTTGCTCATTACCAGCTGTAAAACTTGGACGAGTCACTTACTCTTTCTGAGCTTTTGCTTTCCTATCTGTAAAACATAAAGATGTTTTTTTGCTACCAAAGCACTTTGGTCATTCCTCTGTCATAGCTTTATCACACTGTATAGTAACTGTGACAACACCTCGCTCCACTAGACTGAGAGCTTCAAGATCTTTTTATGTACTAGTGCTGGGTTAAGGCCGGGCACATGGTAGGGACTCAATAGCAAGTTGAATATTTACATAAAACTTTACTGCAAAATATAAAGACATAAAATATTGCCACTGGCAATATATATGTTCCATCCGAAGTTAGTGTGCAATAAGTTCTGAGTATTAGTATACTAAATTTTAAATGAGTTGCTTTCAATGTTGAACATGAATTAGTACTCCTAAATTGTTTGTTTGCTACACTTCTCATTTCTGTAGTCAGAGTGCCTTAATTTGGCTTGTCTCCTAAAAAGCCTCAACTCATATATGATCCCTTTTTAGTTCATGCAATCCTCAGGATCCAAAGTGTTTTCAAGGCTTGTCAGCTTTACGTGTTTGTTAGTAATTGTAACTCAGGTTATTTAGGTGCTTGTCTTACTTCCTTTTCTCCTACCTTCTACTTAATTTGTGTAGACTGCAGGAAAGAAAGAGACTCTCCCCCTCACCCTCACTTGGGATCTTTGACCACCTGAGAATGGCAGACATGTGTGGGATGAGTTACTTTGCAACCTAACTGAAAATGTGAAAGAAATTCACTGAAATGCTAAGTGTTGCATTAATTGCATTAATTTAGACTGGTAAAATGTTCTTACTGCGTGAGATAGATATAATCCTGCAAACCATGTATAAATCAAATGTTACATTTAAAGCCTGTTTATAAAGAAATCTTTTGGCTCATTTTTTGAAAAATGGGTAAATGTATCTAATTTCTTTGAATAATTCTGAATTTTCAAGTAGTGGGCTTGTTTGTAGTAGGGATACCATCCTCCACCCTCAACCCCATTTTTGTGGAGATTTTTGTTGTTGGGTTTTGTTTGTTGAGTTTTCTTTTTTTTAACTTAATAGGATAACATTATCTTCATTTCATATCCTACCATTATTTCACTGGACAAGCATTTGAGTTCTGTGTACCTGGCACTGTGGTAGGTCCTAGGAACACATAACAAATAAGATTTGGTCTCTGTCCTCAAGCAGCTCTCTTGTCAGTCTGGTGGAAGAGACAGACAAGTATATAGTTACAGTGTGTTAAGTGCTTGGTAGTTAGGAGTGATAAAGATGTGGTGGTCCAAGGAGGGGGTGGGCTATTTGTGCTAAATCTTGAAGGAATTAATTAGGCCAAGGTGACAGAAATGAAGAAGGGGCAAGCCAAGGGCATCTGGACAGAAAGAATAAAGGGTGTAGGGTCACCAAGGTTTAAAGAGGTTGGTGTGTCAGGAACATCTTCTCAGCTATAAAGTAGATTGAAGAGGTAGGTAAAGTGATAAGCAACATGGTTGGTAGGTAAGCAAAGGCCAGATTTATTCAGTCAATAATACTTACTGAGTGCCTAAAATGTGCCAGGTATATTCTAAGTGCTGACCATACAGAAATGAACAAAAAGTCTTGGTGCTTACATTTTAGTAAATTGTTTTATATCTGCTCTATGTGCCAGTTTTTGGTTTTAAAGAAAACAGATAATAACTAATCAGGCAGTATGTGGCTTTAAAAGAAGTGATGTAGGTTTTATTCTACAGAGTCAGCCTTTATCAATATTTTATTTTCCATGAAAAGGAAAGATACTCTTTGAAGAAGAGAAAGCACTCTTTCAGGCCTCTCTTTAGGCTGACAAATCTCTAAACCATTCAGGAAATACTATTTCCCAAAGGAAAGGCCAAATATCACCCCGTACATCACCTAACATGTTCTTCCTTTATCTTCTCTTTCACTTTGAGCTTTTGGGTTGATTTAAGACTTAAGAAAATTCTCTGTTGTTTATGAAAAAAGATTTAAAATCTTAGTCCTCATAACAGTACTTGAAAGGTGGTAAGAACCCACCTTGCATTTGATTAATTCGATATAGAAAAAAAGTAGACTTAAGCACTTACAGATATAACTTAGGATTTCACCGTGAGCATTAATGTAATAAGGTTTATAAATCTTCATTGACTAATCAAAAAAGCTCCTTTATTGAGCTGATCAATACTTAACATTTATCATTTACTGTATGCCTGGCCAGCTATGTTTAGTACTTTACAGCCATTGTTTCACTTGATTCTAAAAATCCTGTAAAGTATATTTTACCTCTGTGTTACAGATGAGGAAACTGAGCTCAAAGAATTTGAGTAATTTGCTCAAGATCACAGTAAGTTACAGAGTGGAGATTCAAGTCCAACTCTTTCTGCTGATATTCATCGTTATCATTTTTTGCCATCTGACTTTTTTAAAAGTTGTTTTGCCAGTAATGAAATAGCCCCAGTTAAAAGAGAGCTTTAGTGTTAAAGATACACATTTACATAAATAAAAGAACAGTGCCGTTGATAGATATGAATTCAGCCATTATTCACGCAGTGTTAACTTTTATTAATCTACTTTCTTTCCTACTGTATGATCCTTGTTTTCACCTTAGAACTTTATGAATATTTATGATTGTTCTTATTTTTTGCTTTTAGTGGAATCTAATCAGAAAAGCTCATTCCAAGAAATTCCCAAACTTAATGAAGAACTACTCAGCAAACAAAAACAACTTGAGAAGATTGAATCTGGAGAGTTGGGCTTGAGCAAAGTATGGATAAACATCACAGAAATGAATAAGCAGGTAGCAAAAGTGATTTTATTTCTGTGTAAGTTGCGAATAGTTTTTTTTTGGTATGAATTTGTAGATGTAAGACATTCTGCATTGTTTTACTTTTTGAAATGGTATTTTGCCTACTGTGATCCTAACATGTTAAAGTTGAGTAAAATAGGTAATAGTTATGCATTTACCAAATATTTAAAATGTTAACCCTTTCTGCAAAGGAGTAGTTTAACCAACTAGAGCAGTTTAGAGGGAGTTGGAAATTCTTGAGTCAACTTTTTTTAAAGAGCAGCGTAGGTATTAAATAAAAAAAAAGAGTGCCATAAGAGAAATGGATAGCCTATTTGTATTAGATTATGAGAGCTTATTTTGTTTAAGAGAGTTTACAAACTTACAGACGCAACCATGGATTGTAGTGCTATGCACCATACTAACAAAACTGGAAACCATCCACAGCAAATGATAGTTATCTAGCATAGCATAGGAAGCAGTGATAGAGTTAGTTAAATACCTTGTCCAGGCAAGCAAGCCTAGAGCAAAAACTTTTCCAGTCCCTAAACTGGCCAGATCTCAGTAGTCATTGATTCCAAAAGAGGAGGAAAAGGACTTATTCAAAGGTTGTTGATCAAGCATCTTGTATGTATACAGTTGCACTGGGTAACTATAGTAGCTATCCTCAGGTTTTGCAGTTTAGTTAGGGAAGATGTGCATTGAAAAGAAAACAAGTACTCAATGAATGGTACACCTGCAAAGTGCTTAAAAATAGATACGCCATCCTTGTTGAGGCTAAGAGGACAGTCTGTTCTTCAGACTGCGGTCACAAAGTTCAGAATCAGCCAGTGGCAGGGAGCACTATGCTAAGATAAAGTACTTATGCATATTTCTAAAGCTACCCCTACCTTTCAGCAGTAGTTCGAGAGTGGTATTAATCTACTTTCTTTCTACTTTCTTTCTACTTTCTTTGGTATGGTTTAGCACGTAAGACCAGAATTCAGTGGCCTGGGTCTGCGACTTTAAAATTTTTGCCTGGAACCCACAATAAATGTTACATCATTATCCAGTAAACACATACATATATACATATATGTAACTAAATTAAAAGTTTCTGAAAACATTAGCTTACTCATAATATTACGCTTTATGATATTTGATTTTCTATTCAGTTCTATTTCATTTTTTTAAATTCATGAAATTGATGGTTACAACACCTAATATTTACTCATTACCATTTATCCTTGAACTCTTAGTAATGAGGGAGAAGCAAGTATTCACTCTTCTTTTTTGCAACAAGAATAAGATAAACTATGGCCTTGCTTGTATTCACAAGGCAAATGATCAAGTTTGGCCAGAGATTACATCAAGTGAAAATGGAACACAGTGAAGCATTGAGAAATAATTATCTCACTGGGGCAAACCATGGATTCCATTTACTCAGTCAGTCATGGAGTTTATAATTCTGAGGGAGGATGAGATCTTTCAGGATGAAGAGCAGGCAATGTCAGCTATTTCCCATCTCCTTATAAGTCAACATATGAGAAGAGTCAAAGGGGAAGTCTGTACTTGGTATGAGAGGACACACAAGTTTTTAAATCTTTGCTACATATTTTGGTTTCTGAGTTCTCTTTAACCAGGAATCTAGAAAAAAGAATAATTTTATTAACCTGGCTGTTATTTTTAATACAAAGAGTACCTGGGAAGGCAGGTATATAGGAAAGTTTACTTCAGTCCTAGGGCTTCATATATAAAACTGGGAAAGACTGAACTGAAACCCTTTCCATTTGAGCTTCAGTAGATCTTCAGAGATGATGGGACAGACTGATGAAACCATCTTGATGCAGAGAAATTCTCTGCTGGCATGGGCACAGAAGGACAGGCAGGTGGTGGTGAAGTAGAGCTTTATGTCGGTCCAAAGGGAACTCATCATTCTCTGAGTGATTTTCTAAAGTTAGTGTTATATATCTTTGATGATCTGTTCAAGTAAAAGGCATTTGTCCTAAATCAAAATAGGTATAAAAATAAAATTAATATTTCACCATGTTTCTGTATCTAAGGGTAAGTATATCAATTAAGATGCTTTAAGTGGCAATTAAAAAAGTCAAAGTAGCTTAAACAACAAGAACATGTATTATATCACTTGACAAGAGCTATCTTTCTCACAATATGAGTTTAAGTTAATGCAGCCTGGAAAAAAAGCCTTTAGTTTGAAATAAGTTAAAATCAAATTTTTCATAGAAAATCTTTAAACTAGTAGTTAAAATCTCATTTACTTTTCTGTTTTATTTATGAAACCTCTGGTTTCATACCCAGGACTATTCTCAACCATTATAGGGAGTTTCCTCCCCTCTCTCTGAAGACCATTAATTCAACAAATGTTTAACGAGCAGCTTTTGTGGAGTTAGGTCTTATATTCAAAACCAGAAATGATGTGATTCCCACCCTCAAGGCTCTTACAGTTAATGGAGAAGATAGAAAAGTAAATAATCGTAAAACAGCCTGATAAGCAGTAAAAAGCCAGTCCCTATGAGCACTGTGGGGGCATTTTTAAGTATATTTCTAACCCAGACTGTCTGGAGTCAGGCAAGGCTTCTCAGATATCTTCAGCTGAGTCCTGAATGGCAAATAGGAGTCGGCCAAATGAATTCTGCAAAAAAGAGAGAGGGTATTCTAGGTAAAACATTAATACACTTGATTCTCATTTGCAGATTCCATGCTTGCAAATTCACCCGATCACTAAAATGTGTTTGTGATCCCAAAATCTATGCTTGTGGTGCTTTTGCAGTCAGTCATTCACTGACAGGCATACAGTGATGAAAAATTTGAGTCACCCAATGTGAATGTTTTCAGTTGACATCAAACAAGGCCACACTCTGCCTTGTTTCAGCTCATACAGTAAACAAGTTTCCTTTTCATGATATATTTAGTTCCCTGGTTTTTGCACCTTTGTGGGGTTTTTGTTTGTTTGTTTGTTTTGTGATTCTGCTGCTTAAATTGTCTACATAACAGTGCTAAAGTACTGTTTAGTATTCCTAAGTGCAAGAAGGCTGTGATGCGTCTTTCAGTGAAAATACATGTGTTAGATAAGCTTTTTTCAGGCATGAGTTTAACAATATACATTAAGTAAGATGTCTTTAAAAGAAACAGACATAAAACAAAATTATGTATTATATTGATCAGTTGACAATAAATGTTGTGACCAGAGGGCTTTCAGGAAGCTAGCTCGGTACTTCTCTTAGGAGCAGTGGTTCAGTAATCACTAGTTCAGTGTTAGCTGCAAATTTCTAGAACTACTGTGAATAATGAGAATTGACTACATGTACAAAAGCATAGATGAATGAAAGACATAGTGTGTTTAGGGAATTTTGGTAATTTATTATGGCAATAATGACTTTAGTGGAAAGAGGCCATAAGTAAGGATATGTGAGTAAGAACCATATCAAGGATCTTGAGTGCCCTTCTTTGGTAGTACGCTTTACCTCTTTTTTGGTACTCGGTCCAGGTATTTTATGTGATCATTATAGTTGTTCACCCCCTTATCTAAGGGGGATACGTACCAAGACCCCCAATGGATGCCTGAAACAGGATAGTACCAAATCCTCTATATTACTATATTTTATCCTATATATACATACCTACGATAAAGTTTAATTTATAAATAGGCACAGTAAGAGATTAATAACAATAAAATAAAACAATTATAACGGTATACCGTAACAAAAGTTATGTGAATGTGTGCACATGCGCACTCTTTCTCTTTAGTAATTTTTGCATTTTTCAGTTCAAGTCTATTCCTGAATCTTTGTAACCATCCCTAATGTGCAGTGATGGCTCGGTGTCACTCGTTTCAGGTGATACCTTGCTGCAGTCTTCATACAGGCTCAGTGTTCTAGTGCAACACGTTTTCTGTTCCTGTCTTCTACCCACAAATTTAACGTATTTTCGTTCTTACCTGAGCACTTACCACACACTGTGGCTGTAACTTATGCAGTTTGAGGTGCAACAGCAAAACTAGCATGAATTTTGTGGATAGATTTGTTCTTTCTATAGAGCTTAGTAACCTAAACATATGATTTTTTTTCTTTATTAAGAACTTCTACCTTTTCACTTAAAGGGAGCACTTTACAGCTTCTCTTTAGCATATTCAAATTGCTAGCATTAGCAAAATTAAAAATACTCTTGAGCTTTGGGGTCTAAGTAAAATAAGAGTTACTTGAACACAAGCACTGCGATACTGCAATAGTCAATCTGGTAACCAAGATGGCTCCTGAGTGACAACAAGTCACTCCTAACAAGTAGGTAGCAAATACAGTTCAGATACACTGGACAAAGGGAAGATTCATGTACTGTCAGGACGGAGAGAGATAACAGGAGATTTCATCACGCTACTCAGAATGGCACGCAATTTAAAACTTATGAATTAATTTAGTTCTGGAATTTTGCATTTAGTATTTTTGGACCACAGTTGACAATGGTAACTGAACACAGAAAGCAAAACTGCATAAAAGGGGGAAGCAGCGTATTCATGTATGCAACTAATTAGAAGTTTTTATACCATACTCTGTTCTTTATGTGTGATTATGGTGATGATGGTGATGTTGATAATGATGATGACAATTAAGATAATTACTATGATGATAACTATCATTCATTAAATGCCTTCTTTGTGCAGGCCACTATAAGATGCACTACAAATGAGACCTTTTTTGCTTCTATAGCCCTATGAAGTGGTGGTGGTATGAAGTGGTTGAGGTTCAAAGATGTTAAGTAGTTTGCTCAAGGCCACACAGTTATGTAGTGGTGCTAACATTAAAATATTCAAGTCCTAAGAGCCTGTTTTTTTGTTCCAGTTTTCCTTTCTGACCTCCATCTTTATATCCTCTATAGAATGAAGTAGGTGCTCATTAAAGTTGAAAGACTGTGATATCAGGTTCCTACTTGAGCTTATAATCACTCATCATTGATGATTGTATGTTTAGTAACTTTTTTGCTTACTATTTAAAGAATACTTAATTTTAACCCCCCAAGCAAAAAAAGCAGCATTTCAGACTTTATAGTATAAAATGGTCTGCAGTAGCTATTTTTAATTTTGCTAATAAAAAGTCATATAATATGTATAAAATTCATGACTCATCTTTTGGCTGGAATGTGAGTTTTTTCCTTAAGTTTCCACTTAATTCACCTTCTTAGACTCTTTGAATTGCACTGTGTGACTTTTAGAGATAAGTTCTATAATGCTTGAATCTCATCTGACATTCTAGAATGTATCAGAGATCAAAGCAGTCCCAGAGATAGTAATGGGAGAGTGTCGTTTGTCTCTCCATTCTGCTTACACACGTAGTTTGCTGCAGTTTTCCACAGATTTTGACATTATTCCACTCTTAAGAGGGGAATGCTGAGAGATGGAATCCTTCTTTGCCATTTATGGGAATATAGCTAAGTTGTAGCGACCAGTGTGTGGTCCAGGTCTTATGAGTAAAAAGTCCTGTGTGAAGTTTGGTAATTAGAGAGTTCATGGTCAGCTCTTCAGAGCATACTCTTTCAGTGAGGCAGCTGATACCCTAGGCCTTGAGAGTTTGGGGCATGGGGGAAGTGGAACAGTAACCTCACCTTATCCTGCTTACACTGGCTTTCAGCTACTCCTCTGGTTTGGGGTGAAATGGTGGCTGTCAGCCAGCCAGCCACACTGGCCATTTGTGAAGCCATTACTATTCTTGAGAAACTTAATCAAATAATCACACAAATAAATAAATCGTTGTCACTTTGAGAAATGCCATGCAGAAAAAGTGTTCCTGGGCCTATTGGTGCTGTTGTTCCCTCCCTATGACCCAATGCCACATCCGCCCTTCTAACCTAGACAGAATACCTGTGTTATTTTTATATATAAAACTCTTACTTCTCCATCAGTCTGACTCCTTCAGTGAAGCCTGTCCCATTCAGCCTGCACTGATACTATCTTCAGAACTTTCTTGAATATCACACTTAGTACTTAATTTTTTCTTTAATGTTGCCTTTCTACTTCTATACCTCTACCTCCCTCTCTCCCTCCCTCCGTCTTCCCCTTCCCTTTCTCACTCACATTATGCACTCCTGCCCCAGCCTTCTTTCTATTCTTCAGCTATGGCAAGCTCTTCCCTGTACTGGGGCCTTTGCCCTAGCAATTCCCTATGCCCTGAAATATGCTTCATTCAATCTTTGTCTGATTAATTCCTCATTATTTAGATCTGAGTTTAAATTTTATCTCCTTATAGAGGCCTTCTCTGACCATCCAATCTAAAGT
The DNA here is from genome assembly GCF_000325575.1 of Pteropus alecto. Lineage (NCBI taxonomy): Eukaryota > Metazoa > Chordata > Mammalia > Chiroptera > Pteropodidae > Pteropus > Pteropus alecto. The sequence goes on along the minus strand of NW_006441955.1, from coordinate 1,000,790 downwards.
AGCTACCCAGTCATTCATCAAGTTACCTTATTTTAATTTTCTTCTAACATATCCTACTATCTGATACTTTTCTTATATAAAATGTCCATCTCCTTGCACTAAAAGGTAAACTTCAAAAGATCACCGACACTTGTGTTGTTCATCACTGGTATAAGTTAGGCTCCATAAATATTTGTTGTGGTAAGCAATCTGTGAGGTCAACCAAGGGTTGCCTTGCCTTAAATGAATGAATGAATGAATGAATGAATGAATGAATAAAAAAATGGTCCAATGCCCCTGAACATTTTCCTCCTAAAGGGAAGAGGGAGCAGAATTCCCAACTCCTCGTTGGACTCCCTTATTCAGAACACACTGCTGCTCACTCCAGGAGCTCTGCTTAAATTCTCTGCATAGTACTTACTGTTATCTGGTACTTTTCTTCTTTGTTTTTCTCTCACCTTCCACTATGATGTAAGCCCTGTGAGAACAAAACCTCCTGGTGTTGTTTGCCACTATCTCCACAGTGCCTGCAGCAGTGCCAGGCACAGAGAAGATGCCAAACATTTGTTGAAGGAAAGAATAGGAGATCAGGTTCACTTCGTTTTATATCTGTCTGGTGCCTACCACAGTGTTAGGTGTATAACAAATACCCAGAAACTTTAGTGGTTACTCTCTGAGGCCACTCTGAATATAATTGCCATTGGTAGAACTGTGTCCTCATTCTGCCTAGAATTGGGGGCAGGAAAGCTAAGAATCTTTCAAGAATGTTTTGAGCCACACTGCATGGTTGTTAGAATATGATCTCTGCAGCCTGAAGTTGAATATTATACAGGTTCCCCAGTCTCCAATCGACAGAAGTCCAGCTATTTAGAATTCTACCCCTAAATAGCAGAAGAGAAGATGTATTTTATTTTGATTCAATTTCTATTTTAATACATTCAGTGCATCCGTCAGCAAGTCAGTGGGTATTTATTGAGCCCCTTCAGGGTACAAAGTAGTGCTTTGGTTGAGCTATTGAGTTTGAAATATTAATCACATTGTTAAACCAAAACTAAATCCCCAAGTAGTTGAAAGCGCTGCTCCAGTTGTCAGAGTACAGTTGCTGTATTTTGTGATGATGGGCTTTTACTTTATAATATATGTACTCACTTGGGCAAGAACAAAAGTTCAGTAAATAACTGAGGTGTTATTTTTTTTACCAAAATGACGTCTTTCAGGGGTCTTGGATCATTAGCTTTCTTTCTGTCCAATCGTTGAAGGATTGTGTTGTGATCACTGTTGTAATCATCTTTTGGGTAATTTAAGGTTTTTGGACCTTGTACCTGCCAGGAGTATGATAAAGAATAATACTTGCTTTTTCTTTTTTGGCACTAGTGTTTAAATTGGGCAGGGAAAGAAGGGGTGTTATTGCCGCCTCCTAGATCTCAAGTCTATTCAAGGTACTATAGTTCCTCTATTCCTGTGAGCTGAATAGAGTGTAATGTATGGATCACAGAAATGCATGAAATCCAAGGGTGCCTTGACATCAGCATCAATTGTAGAGTTTATGAAGGAAGCATTCACTGTGCAAATTTTGTTTCTATTGTTTCCATTGTTATTCTTTTCCTTTCAGATTTCTCTGTTGAATTCTGCAGTGAACCACCTGAAAGCCAATGTCAAGTCAGCAGCAGATTTAATTAGCCTGCCTGCCACTGTAGAGGGACTTCAGAAGGTAAGTGCTATATGTATGGGCACTGTGATTAACCAACCTACTGCTTCTTACAAGTTTTCTTTGGAAGGCTAACCCTTGAAATCAGCTGCTCCATGAGGACAGTAATAGAGTATATCACTGTTTCTAAAGAGTTCAGAATATCTCTGTTTTGGTCTGATTAGTTCAGCCTTTGATTTGCATCAGGCGACATTAACTCTAGTTATGTAGGTTCACACCTTTTTATTTGGCTCTCCAAGTCCCAAGATTGCTCTGCTGGGACTCTTAGGTTAACCTATGTGGGTTTGCCTTTCATCATTTGCCTTTTCAATTCCTCATCCACAGTGTCTTCATGAAAACAGACCAATTGTACATGAGATTTGCTCTAAATTACTATTAATTTCTAAATTACTATTTTCTTTCTAAAAAAATTATATGAAGAAATGCAAAAATTAAAAAGTCAGGATATGATAAGTGTTGGCAAGGATGTGCAGCAAAGAGAACTTTTAAACAGCCCTGCTGGGAGTACGTATTGGTAAAAGCATTTTTGAAAAGAAACATATTATTTTATAAAGGTAAAGGTGCACATCCTCTAAGCAATTCACTCGCAACTTTAAGAAAAATAAAGTAGGGACAGCTTTGATGAGGCCAAATTCTTCTTGCCACTGTTCCCGAGGGCTTAGTGGAAAAAAGGTAAGACTTGCATTAGAAAAGGAAACTGGTTTATCTTGCATTCATTAATTCAATAATGAATTAATAATGAATTATCTTGCATTCATTAATTCAATAATGAATAATGTGGAGCTTCCTCCAGTATGTGCCAGGCACTTTGCAGTTGTTGAGGATACTAGTTTCAGGGTTTTGCTCTAGATTCTACATGGCTCTGTCAGCTGCTTCCTTTAAAACAATAATCTTGAACAAGAAATTACTATCATCTTGCATCCTGATGGTCTCGTAAGTCCAGCCAGTGAGGATTCTCTAACATTAGGTGTCTTTGAATGCCTGTAGCTTCTGTAACAACAGAGTATGCATAGATAACATCCCAGCCTATAGATTTTACCCAGTGTGTTGTCTCTTTGCAAATCTATGTGTTTATAATGTCAGGCACTACTTATATTACAAGTGGCTCAGTTCTGAAGTGGTAGTTCATCTCAAATACATAACTTCATTGTACTCATGTGAATTTTTTTTAAATGTTGTTCTCTTGGAATCTTGGCTATCAGTATAATAATATAAAAGACCTTGGTTAAAAATACTAATGCGACACTATAAAATTGTCAGTATATCTTAATAAAAGGCCAACACCGCCAAATAGTAACATTTTGGGGGATGTTCCCTTAGGACAGTTCTTTTTAACCTATTTCCCATTTAGAAAAAAAAAAGTACAGCTTGCTGCCAGCGTTAATTTAACATCACACGTGGGATGTTAAATGTTTCTAGGATTTGACATTTTTTCAGCCATGGAGAATTACTCTGTTTTGTAAATGGAAATACCATTACTAAAAACAGAATGCTATAAATAAAATGATGTCATTTGTTTCCAAAGACTATCGATATACTAGAGCAATGCAAAAATAATAAAAAAAGAGAGATATTTCATGGCAAACTTTGGGGGTAAGGTTAGGACTATAATCCGCAAGTTATCGCGGGGTAAATACTGCAGCTGCAGGTGCCGCCAGCAAGTGTTCTCGGGGCAAACGGGAAAAGGGTTAAAAAGATGGTTTCTGAATCATATTGCCAAATCCCTAGTCCACTTGGGCTCCTCGGGCCTAATGAAAGCAAAGTAAGCTACTACTCTATCTAACTCTACTCAATGAGATTCTAAAGTAGAAAAAGAGCAAATGCTGCCAAATAGACTTTTTCCTTAATCTCTGCAATGCTGGTTATCCCAAAGCCAAATGGTTGCGCCCATTTTCACTCAAAAGTCATCATTTTCTCCTGACTCAGTGGCAGTCTACAGTGTTAGCTCTGGCCATCTGCCTGCCTTCAGCCGGGCTTGGTAGAGGCAGTTTATAGGGGAACCTTATCTGTGGGTCCCAGATTTGTAAACTAATATCTTTTTTTTAGGAACAATTTGGTTTTCCTCTAGGAGAAGTCTTTTAAATTGGGAAAATTGCTTGTTTTATATATGTATATAGATTCTTGTTAATTGTGTCAGTACAAACTACATGAAATTCATAATTTGAAGCTATTTGAAGTAATTAAAAACACTGATCTTTATTAGGTCAGTGTTTAAAGTAAAATGAAATCACAATGATATACCACTAAACCCTCACTAGAATGGATAAAATTGAAAAGATGCAGGTACCAGTATTGATGAGGATATGGAGTAACTGGAATTCTCATACATCACTAGTGGGAATGTAAAATGATATAACTATTTTAGAATACAGTTTGGCGTTTTTTTAAAAAGTTAAGCATACATCTATCATATGTTTAGCCATTAACTCCTAGTTATTGTATTGATGAGAAAGCATATGATAAAAGGAGATGAAAACATGCCTACATAAAGGTGTATACATGAACATTTTATTGCAGCTTTATTTATAATTGTCACATATCTAAAACAACCTGGACGCCCATCAGCTGGTGAAGAGATAAACTGTGATGTATCCACACAATGGAATGCTACTAAGCTACATGCTGAGTAGCTAGCTACACATGGATAAATTTCAAAATTTATTATAATTACTAATAATAACTATGTTTCTGTTCAGAGCGTAGCTTCCATCGGCAATACTTTAAACAGTGTCCATCTTGCTGTGGAGGCAATACAGAAAACTGTGGATGAACACAAGAAAGCCATGGAGTTATTACAGAGTGATACGGTAAGAAAATCTACAAATGCTACGGAAAGTCAGCATACTCCTGCCCACTCTTCTGTGTAATAGTAGTAATACCCACTTTCCATTTGTCTAAACAGACCCTATTATACACCTTTTTAAAAGATATAATAAGAAATGTTTATTGATTTTTTGACAATGTAAATTAAGCCATTAAGGTGGGTAGAATTAAGAGCTGAGTCTTTTGCAAATGTGCTGAAGGAGCTAATAGCGATAAGACACAGTTTCTGAGGGTGGAATGGGTAGGAAAGAAAATAGAAAAGCAGAAAAGGGAAGTGGCAAAGTATCTGTTATTTATTGCTATATAACAGATCACCCCAAATTTATTAGCTTAAAACAACATGTTGTTATTTCTCACTAGTCTGTGGGTCAGGAATTTGACAGGGCTCTTAGACTGTGGAATGATGAGAGACCAAGTGAAGAGCAGTTCTAGAGGATGAAAGGTCCTCTCAGATGTTCCAGCTCCAGCCAGGCCCCCAGTTGAATGCAGCCATATGTGTGACTTCAGCCTACACCATGTGGAACAGAATACCCCCACCCCTGCTGAGCCCAGTCAACTCTCAGAATCCTGAGAAATAATAAATTGTCGTTTTAAGCCACAAAGTTTTGAGATGATTTGTTATGCAGCAACAGATAACTGAGGCAGAAGCAAACCCCTGCAGTGCTCGGGAATTGTTTTCGAATGTCCTCAATGCTATGCAGATGTAAGCTGTCTGCAGTCATGCAGGGGCCTAATGGGTACTCAGCTCCATGTAGGGTTTATGAAGGGTGGAAAGGATGGCACAGCCTCCGCTGCTGTCCTGGGGAGATGAGTTATATGTACATGAAATGGGGACTGTTCAAGCACACAGACGTTCCCTGGCTTCTCCACTCATTTCTAGGTCTGCTTCCCATGCTTTTTACAAGCTTTGGATTTTGAAGTTTAAACAGGGCAGTTTGTACCAAGGAAACCAAGGCTATATCAGAGCTCTAGAACAGAGAGTTTTCATTTCTTCAGAAAGAGTACTTCTCACTGTTATTTAGTGGAGGTGACTGGGGTAAAAGCATTGATCTCAGTGTCCAGACACCCCAGATTCCAGCTCCAACTCTGCCATTGAGTAACTGATCCATAATAATAAAGACCTCTCTAACTTACCAATTCTTTCATTATTATTACTATTTTAATATCTTCAGCATTTTCTCAAGTAATTAAATATTTTATAAAATATTTTTTCTTAATGCAAAAATTCATACTTTATAGAACCATGGGGTTTTTACCCCCTCCTCTCCTCCTTTTCTGTGGTTGCCTTTTGTTTCTTATAAAAGGGGGGTTATTAAATGTCCAGGATTTCAGATTTCAAGGGAAACTATTTTCACCAATTGCCTTCTGCTATAATTAAATCTACTTCTTTTAAACTTCCATGGTTGCCAATAGTAATCCTCCTTCTGGCATACTTTGTACTGAATAAGTCATAGTTATGGGCTCTGAAAGATTAAGCAATACAGAGTTTTTCCACTAGAGGGAAAATGTATATATAAACATGTTATACGTCAGTCTCTGCAAAGAGAGACTTGAGCAGTGGGAAGGGAATGGGAAAGGAAGTGTAACCCTCAAACATAACTTTTGGCATGTGCTATAAATGTGCGTAATTGGTTGTTGTACTCAGTGCCCACAGCCAGTGGTTACGTGACCGATTCCTGGGGGAAATGATGACACTAACCAGGTCCAGACTGAGTTGATCCCTGGGATGTTATAGTGATTCTGTAGTTTCTTGGGGAGTACAGGTAATAAGGACTGGTTCCTAGGGAGTCATTCTGTTCAGAGACTGAGAAACACTAGGAGGATCTCAGTTCCCTAAGGTGCTGCTGGTCCAGTCCATGCCTTAAGCTGGGCATCCCCAGAATTACCGGGAGCCCTTGGGGCCTAGCACAGGGCTGGCCACACTGTAGGTTCCTGGGCAATGTTGACTAACCTGTGGATGCCCCATGTGAGAAGCTAAAATGTTATGGGACCACCCCAGATGGTTAAGTAGACCTAGAACTTACTGCCTGTACTGATCTCTATTGCTGTTAATAGAATCAGCACTCCTCGAAGGAGACCAGTGGAAGCAACCAGATCACTCCATCACCTTCAGCTCCATCAGAACTTGACAATAAAACCCACAATGAGAATTTGAAACAGGTAGTTTTTGTCTTTGGCTTAACTCCCTGCCACCACAGTGGACTCTGGAGGCAGCCTGAGTAGTTTGAGCTCAGTGTTGTGGTGCCTCAGCAGGCATCCGTGTATATATTTGCCTGGCTAAGAGCTGAGCAGAGGGAGATGTGTGATGCTGTCCTGTCTCTTTTTTAAGCACTCTTTTTTTTCCTGTATGTCGATCAGTGGAGTAAATTCCTTTTCACACCTTGAAAGACATAGAATGACCAGATTATTTTGAAACTCTTTATGAAAAATAGCAATCTAGGCAAGTTAAAGATGGGTAGATAGCAGATTAATTCAAAGTGATGACTATTTTGAGCCACAGTAAATTCTAAGAATGTTAGAAAGCATATCCTTGAAAAGAGTCTCTAAAGACTAAAGACAGAGGAGGAAAAAGGATATTGAGTTCAGAATCACATTGAAGAGCATAAGGGAAATCTTCACAAGAAGAATTCCTGTCCTGAGTTTAATGCCCTTTGAAACCTATGTCATCATTTCTATTTAAGTAGTAATCAGTAACTAAAGGATGTCAATAAAAATAATTGAATCTTGTACTAAATAATGCACTAATTATGGTTTTGCTACATGAGCCAATTCAGTAATTGGTATTGTTCCTAAGGTAGTTTTGTTCTGACAAATTAGGTTAATGGACATTTCAGTTAATAACCCAGCAGGCTTTCCTGCCAGCAAGTGAGGTAAACATTGGGGAATTAATTCCCAGGCTCTCAGCTTCCTGGGACCAGAGAGTGAATCATGTGGGTAGTCCTCGTCCCTCTTTCCCCCTCCTGTCTAGCTGAGGTCAAACAACTCCAGAGGGAGTAAACTGGAAGCGATTTAGAGTGGAGGGACAAAGCAGAGACAGACGATCAATGGTACAAACCAGGAAAAGGAGTTTACTTCAATAACTTGACATAAAAACGGTTGTTCAATGCTGCTGGCCTGCTTGTCTAGTATACATTTTTAGCTGGATTCCACAACTTGATTTATTTCCACTCCAGGATATCCTGTACCTTCACAACTCTTTAGAGGAGGTAAACAGTGCCCTAGTAGGGTACCAGAGGCAGAATGATCTTAAACTCAAGGGGATGAATGAGACAGTCAGTAATCTTACCCAGAGAGTCAACTTGGTAGAAAGAGATCTGGTTGCTATGAGCAAGGTAGAAAAGCAAGCGAACCTGTCCTTCAGCATGGTAAGCCTTTTCAGATCTTTTGTGATGTGTTGTGTGTTCTGTGTATACATAAATGACATTCCACCACCTTTTCAATCTTCTGTCATATTTGAGAGGCTACACGTTTGTGTTGTGCTTAATCCTTGTCTCCTCTAATCTTTACACTAGCTCTCTGATGTGAATGGCCCAGGCAGTGTTGGTCCTGATTTGGATAGGAGATGTAGAGAGGTTCAGTTGCTTGCCCAGGCCTCACCACAGGTGTTGGCAGAGATAACAAGCCTATTATGTTACCAGTGACCCATCTGGTAGGGAAGCTCTGGCACATTTTCCAAGCGAGGTCATCTTGATCTTCTCTAAGTTATTAAGGGTGAGAGCAATGACAGTGACAAGAGCTAAAGAATATTTTGCCATTTTGTGAAGCCCGAACTCGGCTTTCAGATTTATCCTGCTTTGTTTACAGATTAGGGGAATCCTTTTGCATATAAAGTCAGGAAAGCCATTTAAAACAGATCTGACCAGCTTCTCAAGTTAAGAGATCATTGAGTCCATCCTCTCATTTTACATATGAGGAAACTGAATGACCTACTAAGTCACCAATGCTGGCAGACCATGTCGTTTACTTATTTTCGTGTTATTGTGAGTAAAACGTGTGTTTCTTTAATCGCCTTTTACATATACTTTGTGCTGGGATCCATGTGGATTATTTTTTAATAGCTGCAAGCCCCTACCCTTAAAGATTTCATACATCAAAGACACAGACATGTTTAAAGAAATGGAAACCAAATATAGGAAATTGTGCTGTAAATTCAAGTAACCACCAAAGCTGAAAGCAAGCCCACAAATAAAGTTGAACTCTGGCACATAGAAAGCAGCATTTGAACTGGCTGTGCCACATTGGAGCCTTGGCAAGTTGCCTCGACTTGGCTTTGAGTGTGGAGTAAGACCTGTTCCCACTCCTGCTTTACAGGAGTGTGTAATTAACTACAAAGCTGGGAAGATTAAAGGAGCCTTATTTTTAAAAGCCCTTTTGAACTTAGCTAAACTAAGCAGGAGGGCTAGGAATTTTGGATGGTTTGATGAGTATTAGGCCTTAAAGGTTTTCAAGGCTTATTATAAAAACTTACCACCCCAAAAGCCCTGTACTCTCTCTCCTCCCTACTTTATTTTGCATCAAAAGAGGAAATTGTTAATAGTACCATCCGTCTTACTGTTTCTTCTGACAGCATCATACCCACAATGGTTCTAGGTAAAAGTTCTCTCTCTTTATACTTCAAAGTTTTAAGTTTGTGAACGAAACAGCTAGACTAAGCATCATTTTCAGCTTTGTATCTCAGTGGTCTTTCTTCCTCTCATCTCTCATTCTCCTACTGGTATTTCTGTTGAAAGTGTTCTGAGACGCATTAAATAAGTACAACCAATTTATTTAAAAAGTGCTAGATGTTGTTTAAGTTTTAATGTTTGCCTTTAATCTCCTCTTGTTGTTCTTTTTACCCCTTAAGATGGGTGATAGAGCTGCCACTCTGAAAAGAGAATCTATACATCAAGTGACCAATAGAACAGATACAGTAAAAACCCAAAGTATAAAGGTAAATAATAGGAGGCTTACTCTGAAGTAAATATACAGGCATTAGCATCTTTGTGCTTTGGAGCTACTGCTTCTTTCTCAAAAGGAGCACTTTGATCTCATTTGCTGAAACTTAAAGACAAAGTAATAGGTAAATTAGTATGTTGAATAAATGAATATAAGGCACCTACCCTGTGCCAAGCACTTTGCTAGGAGCTGAGGTGACCAGAGTGAGCAGGATAGACATGTGATTCCTATTCTGATGGAGCTCAAAGTCCATCAATCAGAAAATCATTAACACATAATTGAACAGATAATCACAAATATGATAACTGCTACAGAGGAGAAGTATAGGGTATGATGAGGGTGTTAACAGGGATGAGGAAGGCTTCCCCAAGGAAATGACTTTTAAGTTAAGACAGTAAGTTATGTGTACTGATGATGGAGAACAGAGACTTAAATAGCCTAAAAATGGTGTCTAACCTAAAAATTATTTCTTATTTTTAGATTGCTGTCTCAGAACTTACATAGCCAGTTCCCTTCACCTTGTAGCTTTCCCTTTTTTTGTTTATCCCAGACATATTGTCAAGATAGGACAAGCAATCTGTGATCTAGTCTGATATCCAGGGAAAGAAAGTTTATTTGCAACATTCTCTATGATTAGAGTGTTGTTTAATATTATAAGACCTGGGCTACACTAAAGGAAAATCCAGAGAGATTGTGACTGAGTAGTTAAAATACCATCTCAGGTACATATTGACAAGGTCAGAGGATATGAGGTTCAGAAGCAATGAATTTAGAAATGAACCATATAGTATAGGCAGTTTTCGATGTAATGATTTCCATCTATAGTTTTTCTTCCTTAACAGTTTTGTATTGTCTAGATAAAAATCACATGTTAAATTTTTAATGTTCTGTAAACTAAATTCTTGTTGCATTTTCTGCTTCTGCAAAAAAAACAAAACAAAACAAAAAAACAAAAAAAACACAACTTTTTAGAAAAACCTCACCTGGAGAATGACAAGAAAATTTAAGAGCCAGATAGATATGTGTTGAGCTCAAAAAGTAACAGGTGGTTACTATTGGAAAGTAGTACTGATTTCAGTAACAGTTCACATTTTTTTAACAGTAGATATCAGAATAAAATACAGCTAGTACACATTTTTACCTAAATTTCTTGTCTTTACTTTCAGACCCTTTGTGTTTTTTAACTGCCATCTCAGTGTATTAGTCTTTTTGCGTTGCCTCATCTAAGCTCCTTACCATAAATTCTTCAAGCATTTAGGACCTAATTTTAGTTACATATGTCCATATATTAGCTCCTTAAGTAAACCAAGAGTGATCTACTATATAGTTAACTATAAGAGTAGAAATAAAGACAGGAGAGAAATAAGTAAATATAATTGAACAAAAGAAGCATGTAAGGAGTTGTTCTAATTAAACAAAGGATCAGGACCTTTCACCCTAGCCTAAGCAGTTAGAAACTGGCCTCATAGAAACCAGCCTTCTCTCTTTTTATAATTAAATGTATATGCCACTCTAGACCATCCTGGGAATGAGGCTGGGTATGGGGGGTGGGGAACTTTTTAAAAAGATATAAATAAGACTTTGAATCAGAAATATTACAGCTTCTTCATGTTCCTAACAGTTTCTGCTACCAGTTGAATCATTACCATGGGAGGAGAAAAGAAGATCAAGGGAATATTTGTGGTTTGGTAGCTTTTTATGTAAGGTGATAAGAGCATAAAACTCGACCTAAAGCAGTTTAGTCACAAGGTGAAGATATTCAGGAAAATTATTTAGTTAATGTGAAATAGTTCTTAGAAAACAATATCCTACTCACTTAGGAAATGGGTATTACAGAGGCATCTGAGCAAGGGTACATTTCCTTTACTGCTGACGCATACATGCCTTCCCTCATCAGCCAAATGTTCACAGCGAATCAGGCCATCTGTAGCATAATGTTCCCTTAATGGGCTAGACTCAAATCCAGCTAGGCCTTCATCAACACTGAGTACCAAAGATATCTCTAGTATTTGTGGATTCATTCCTTCATTGCATGTATTTATAGGGAACCTACTGGGGGTGAAGCACTACATGCTAAATAGGCTCTAGGAATATAATGAAGAATCAAATGAGGTCTTCCACCTTAAATCTTCTGTGATCTTTGTTTTGGGCAGAAAGAAGATAGTTCAGATTCTCAGGTATCCAAGCTAAAAGAGAAACTGCAGCTGATCAGCGCTCTCACAAACAAACCTGAGAGCAACAGGCCTCCAGAGACCGCCCATGAAGGTGAGATATTCAGGGCTGACTTCTGAATATTTCACGCAGGCTTGGGCAGCTTGCCTCCCACACAGGGAGTGGAAAGGTGTTGCAGCAGGACTGATCGAACCAAGTGAATGATGCCTGAGCGCACCGAGATGAAGCTGATACACTTTGCTTTCATTTGGAAAAAGCCCATTTGGTACATGATTTGTACTCCAGTCTATTAAGGGAAGAAAGGGTAATGTTTAGCTGGAAATAGACTTCTCCATGCTGTCTGCATCCAATTATAGGCAAAAAACGTGACTGTCATAGTGTGTATTAAACCAACTAAATGTTGTTTATGGGAGTCTTTTCATTTCTGTAAGTGCGTAAAATTTACTTAAAAATAAATATTAGTTCTTCTGTAAAACCATTAACAAATAATAGGATCATTGAGTTGCAAAGTCCCTTGGCTTTAGGTAGGGACCTACCTAGTCAATATTGGCAGATGCATCAGCCTGGTTTAAGCTCTATAAGGATGTAACCAAGGCATTGGACTGTTAGCTTTGACTCCTAGCCCCCACTAGTATTCTTAACTTGGGGGAAAACAATACAACCTCTTTTGTTCTCTTTTGGGCAGGAGACAGACTATAGTGGGAGGCCTTCTAACATTGTGCTCCATAATCATATGATAACATTCTTTTAGCACCAGCTGATCTGGTGGTACATCCTGCCATATCAGGCTTATAGCACAGCTCCTAGGATATCAGATATCCAATACTGTTCTCACTTGCAGCTTAAACTCTTAACATCTAAACATGTATAATGCTAACTTGTACTATAAGATCTTCCAATGAGACCACAGCTTCAAACCTTAATGGTATATAATACTGATTAATCTTCATTACCCACAAATCATATTCACTTAGTCACTATGCTACTTAATTCTCAGCTATTTCTCTTAAAATAAGTATATATGCAATTAAATTAAACCAGTACTGAAGGTCCTAAATGGTGACCTTCAGTACTGGTTTAATTTGGTATCAGATTAGACAATACTAAAACCATATGTGTTTGTTACAGAGGACGTACAGAGTTTCACATCAAAGCCATCAGCATTGCCAAAATTTACACAGTCTCATGGAGACCAAATTGAAAAAGCTACGCAGCTGAGACCTATCTCTCTACCAGGAATTTCTAACATCGAAGGTAAATTTTTATACCATGGAGTAATAGGAGAAATATTCAAAATTATAATTTTTATTGTTTTAACATGATTGAGTACCTCCTATGAGCTAGATTCTTGATACACATTATATCATATAATCCTGATTAACAATCCTGGGAACATAAATATTCATGTATGATACCTATTTTACTGATAGGGAAACTGCCTAAATCCACACAGCAACTGATTGGCTGAGGCAAAATTCATACCAAGACAGTTTGATGTCAAAGTTTTTACTCTTAACCAGTGCACTATATTATCTCTCTACTAATGTTTTTTTTAGAGTTTTCATTTATTCAATGAGTGCCTAATTAGTCCCAGTGCTAAGCGGTAAGGATACAGTATAAGAAAGTCTCACTTTCCTCACGGATATAACAGTCTAGTGGAGAAGGCAAACAAGCAAACACAATACTGTGAGGTTAGCAAAATAAAAGTAAAAGCTGACCTATTTGTCAGGGCCCTCCAAAAATGAAGAGTCCTTTGGTCCAAAGTCAGCAAGATAAAAATTAGTAGGAAAGGTATGATTCACAGAAAAATGTGTTGCCTTGCTTCCAACAGTATGTATTCTATCCCTCATTGTGATGTTTGGGTCTACAGATTTTACATTTGCTAACTGCCTAGAAAATCACCCCTCTCCTGTCCATCTACCTTTGCCTGGCTCTTCATCTCAGCTTAGATACCGTTCCACCAGGAGACATTTTCTGACCTTTTATAACATTTTGTTTGCCCCTGTTTAGCACATGTTGCTCTACTGTAATTTCTTAGGGAAATAAAAAATTAACCTTACCCTCAGCCCCTAGCATAGTGCCTGGTACACATGAATATTTGTTAAGCGAATGAGTTATCTACAGGCTACAATTAAAATTTAAGCGTAGAAGACTTAAATTTACATTGCCATTTAAAAGCATATACTTTTTTCCTATCCCCAGTTTTTTTCTTTCTGTTTTTTGAGAGAGACAGGAGAGTGTTAAGTTATGTTTATTGGCAACACAAGTTGCTTCCTCCCACTCTCCATTATTACATCAAGAATTGATGAGAGGAAAGGCTGTTAGAGCAAATTAAGAAATAGCCATCTTAACAGTTATACTTCAACCCCTAACATAGGCCTTATATACTTTCAAATGACTACACTTTTGAAATGACCTGAAATAGCATTCAGATTTTTATTTGTATACTGCTACCAAGTGCAGAGCACATTTTATAAACTCATGCCGCACATACACACACACACCATTTTCCAGCTAGCCACTTGGTGGCAGGCAGTGGGAACAAGCATCCCAACAACTTTTCTGGCTTTCAGAGAGCTTTTGAGACTTACTTAGCTGCTTTGCTGAGGCTATCTTAGGAGTGAAAGTAGGACCTTATTCAGAAGCTTGTTTACAAAACTCGTTGATGGTCTGGACCTTGTGCTACAACTGTTTGTCCTCCTGTCAGACCATTTTCACTCTTCCTAGGTACCAAATAGCAGGAGGCCTATTGAATCGAAGTGTAAAGTTGAATAAATGAAAAAAGGAAAAGAATTTAGGAAGATTTTTAAAGAAACATAAGCCTCACTGTCTTCTGGTATTAGAGACTAAATCTAAGAAGGGACACTGTCAAGTCCTTTTTAAATGTTATGTAAGTAACTGACCCTTCTAACTCTTCATTATGGGGTCCTTGAGAAAATACCAGAAGAGATTGTTGATAGAAATTCTCCAATCCTATTGGCTCAAATAATATTTTAGAAAGGAAAAAGAAGATACTGATCAACTGATGGTATTGCTCTCTCTTATCTGGAATAGAGAGAAGAAGGGAACGTACATAAGTGAGCACAAAAGCCTGACACTGTGTATACAGTATACCTAGCTTTGAAGAGATATATAGTCATCTGGGTTTTTTAAATTGAGATATTATTCACTCTTTCAAAATGTATAAGTCAGTGGTTTTTAGTACATTCACCAGGGTGTGAAACTATCACTACTATAATTGCAGAACATTTTATCATCCCAAAAAGAGACCCTGTATCCTTTAAACAATATTTCCCTATTCCCCCTCCCCCTAGCCCTGATAACCACTAACCTCTCAGCCTATCTCTTTGGATTTGCCTATTTGGGATATTTCATAAAAATGGAATCAAAACAATCCATAGCCTTATGTATGCTTCTTTCAGTACGCTCCTTTAATTTAGCATAATGTTAATATCCATCCATTTTGTAGCACATAGCAGTGTTTCATTACTTCTTATGGCTGAACGATATTCCATTGTGTGGATGTACTGCATTTTGTTTATCCATTCATCTGTTGTGATGGACATTTGGATTGTTTCAGTTTTTGCCTATTAGAAATAATGCTGCTATGACTATTCATATACAAGTTTTTATGTAGACATATGTCTTCATTCTCTTGAATATATACCTAGGAATGGAATTACTGGGTCATGCGATAACTCTTTAACAGACAGTATGCCGTAGTCTGTTTTACAGGTTCAGCTCCTTTCAATTAGTTCTTTAGGCTTCTGCAGTCCTTTTTGCTCTTTTAGCATTAAGAACAAAAATCTGGAAAATCTCAAAGGAAGGTCTTGGACAAAGAGAAGGTCAGTCCATTCATTTCTCCTGTGATTATCTGTCACTGCTTCTATTTTGGGAGGATAGTGTCATACAGTATTCCTCTCATTCTTAAAGGATCAAGAATTAGTCTTTCTGGTTTAGTGAGGTACTAAACTTTACCTTTTGGAAACAGAGTCTGCAAAGTAGCTTTCCTTTTAGTGCCTTAAATTCAGTTGGGGCTATTTTTTAAACTGTTAACTAAATATAACTATATGTATAGACATATACACTTTATGTAATTCCTTTTTAACAGATCTTCAGGATTTATTCCACAAGAGTGGCCAGAATGTCGATGGGAAGCTGACCTACCAGGAAATCTGGAACTCCTTAGGTTCTGCCATACCAGTACCGGAGAGTTTGAGAGAGTTTGATGTCGATGGAGATGGAAAATACTCATTCTCGGAGCTAAGAGTAGCTTTAGGTGTCTAGCCTCATCGGGCATATTTAGAAACGGATGTATACCCCGGACTGCTTAATGTCTACACACCTAACAAAGACACCCTTTTACTTACCTATCAATCCTCCAGTCCTCCAAACTCCTGTAGCAGACATGTTGCCCTTTTAACTTGTTTGAAATGCTATATAAAAGTTATTTTTTTAAAAAAAGAAGACCATTTTACTTATGATATTCAGAAATCTATGATTTCCTGGAACCAATAAGATCTTAATTTTAAAATTGCCAGAAAAAAAATCAAGCCCTCTTTTTTTTCCTCTTTCCTTTTTTTGAAGGGAGGAGACCTTACCTTTTAGAACTGGAAAATGTGTATGTAGAGAGAATAAGCCACCTTTTATATTTCACATAAATTTGCCTTAAATTAGCTGCACTTTATACAGACTCAGAAAATGTCTTTCCTTTAAAAGATAGACTTTTTCTGTTTGTAAATATTTAAAATGAAAGAATTGTGTATATATTTTGTGAGAAGTAGAAAGATTGGTTTAAAACAGGATGTGAACAAATGACTTGTTATTAAAAATCACTAATCTGATCTGGTAGTGGCTGAAACTATGTCCACGTCTCCTTCGGGCATCTCCTTTAGGTGATGCCATGGGATTTGGCCTGGTGACTGAGGGAATAACTTTAGGGAGTGGACACTGGGTACAGTGCCACCTCCAGGCTCAGGAAAGTGAGATCTGGTTCTTTGTTCCTATCCCCTCAACCAATTTCAACCTGTGAACCAGAGAAGACTTGTTGGGGATTTTTGTCATTTTAAATCCTATTTCAAGGTTTATGAGCATAGAAAGTTATCCAGTGGAGAGCTACATCCCTGCCCCCCGCCCCCGCAAGTGAGTTAGATTATCTTCACACACATGCACACACGCACACACACTCCCTTCCTCCCTCTCTCTCTCTCTCCCCACTTCCCCCCACCGCCCCCACCTCTGGTACAATCTCCATTCTGAATAGCAGGGCTGAAGTCCCTTGGTCCTGTCTTAGCCTGGCTGCCCAGGAGCTGTAGAGAAGAGCTATGCCTCTAATTTTGACCCAGGAAACTCTGTGAGATTTTACTTGGGGCCTAATCAAGAACCTAATATGTTCCCCTGTGGGCTAAGGCCAAAAAGGTTGTGAACATACTAGGTTTCCTTATAATTATTAGCTAGAAGCTTTATGTCCAGAGGATGCCAAACAGTAGCAGACAGGCCTGGAACATTGAGCTTCATGTGATGATAGCAAGTTTTTTCAAATCTAATACAAGTGCGATAGTTTTCCCTTTAAATAATTCTGTAGGCCTAAAGAACCCTGGACTAGAAGGAATTATACCTTTATGTCACCTATATGTGTGCTGTGTTGTTCTTAGAATCAGTCTTTGGACAATGCAAAAGGTAAAAAAAATTATAAAACTTAACTATGCTGTAAGCCAAGTCAGGGAGAAGCTAGAGAAGTTTCATGGCACCGACTTCTAGTGGAGCTCATTTCCATTTTAGCTTTGTTCAAGTTGCCCTGTTAGCCATGTGTGTAGTTAAACACCCTTAACTACTTAAGGGCTGTTTTCTTTTTTTCATTTATATGATATTCAGCTTGGTGTTGGCTAACCTTGATTTTTTTTCCCTTAGAAGTATTAAAATTCAGTTAAATCAAGGTGAAGTCTTTTCCCATGAATGTGTCTGCTTACCTCATTATGGCTTATGCTTCTCTCTTTTTTAAAAAACATTTCCCTTGCCCATCTGACCTATTTCACTTTCTTGGAAATGTTGTAGTATAAAATTAGCCTGGCACTTTAGGTAATTTTAAGATTATTCTTCTGGCTGCCTTCCATGTCCCCCCACCTTTTTAAATATGTACACCCTTACAGATTTTGTAACAACATTCTAGCAATAAATTGAATTATACTGCTATATTTGTACATACTGTACCATAAATAGTATGTCTGTACCTGGAAGGTATTTTTTTGAGAACTGATTTATATGAAATATACTTGAGGGTAATGTAGCTTGTCCTTTTTAGATACAAATTCTTATTCATATAGGCAGATAGTTTGAGGACACCTTAACTCTTTGTTGTACTTTTCTTTTGTATCAGATATGGCTATCCATGGAGGAGTCAGTTTTGTTTTTCAGTTTATCATCTGTTTTCACCTCAAGCTTGTCTGGCTAGCCTCATCCCTGAGCCAGGTATATAGTACCATCCTCTCCCCCTACCACATTTGGCAGAGATGTTCCTCCTACACGCTCAGGTCTGTGAATACCCTTGTCACACTGCCTGGGAAAGTGCCTTATGTCCCAGACAGAAGTAGGGCATCTTGAACTTCTTTGTTCTCAATAGAGCAGACTCATGGCTTAAGAAAAGAGCCTCATAAATCTATTATTATTCAGTGTTAATTGGGATTTTATTTGTAAATTATCTTACTCAACCTATGACTTGCATTTAGCTGTCATCAGGCCTCACCTGCCATATCTTGGCTCTGAGAAGATGTTTGAGGAGAGGTGGTGAGTTTGGTTTTAGATTTTGTTTCAAATACTTTGCCTTTGTCACTCTGGCAGCTCCTACTGCTGCCTCCCTAAGTTTCCCATTGCTTCTTGGTTCTTTTTTCCTTTTGCCTTGTATTGTCTGGCATAATTATTTACTTAGAGGGCCTCCTTATAAATCAGAGGCAAAAAGGTATAGGAAGAGAGGAACCAAAAGAAGAGAGAACCCGGCTTAGGGATAACTATGGTGTCTTAAGGGCGGAGAAGGGCCTGGCACTTAGGAATGTGTCTGAAACAGCAAAGCTGAGGAGTGGACACCCTTCACCTACTGCTAGCTACTTTCCCTCCTGTTGGAGTTTCCTCTCTTTACGTTGCTGGACAGAAACCCGCCCGCCCCTCCAGCCCACCCCAACACACACCCAAGCGCACCCCTGCTGGTCTTTCGGTCACAGTTGAAGATTTTAACTGTGATGGGTTCATACTCATAATGGCCTGCTGTTGAGTTGTTTTTAGTGACAGCTTTCATTTAATACACACCTCATTGCCTTGCTTGCCAGCACCAGCTAGATGTGGTCCCTTCTTTCATATCCAAACCAGAACACATTTGGGTATTCCTGAGCTTTTATAGAGCCTGTATTGTTTTTTATACAAACCTAGCCTACCTTGTTGTTTTCTCACATTAAGAAATGTCAATCACTTTGCTTTAGTGGAGCTATTTTGGTAATGTATAACAATTTTGGTTCTGTTTTAGGGAGTGAATTCAAGGTTTCCATGACTTGATTTGAACTTTGTTTATTTCATATTAGTAAAACAACCATTTTAATTTATCTAAATAAAATATTTCCTTTTTCTTCCACTGTGTCTATGACTAAAGGCTCCCCATCTCCCCTGATTACTAAGGAAAAAAAATATTTTATATATTTATTTATTTATTTATTTATTTCTGCTTTGATCTCTATTTTTATGGACTCCTTCCTCCTTTTGAAAGCAAGGACTAACAAATGGATGGTGGGCACAAGTAATGTTGAAGAATCTGCCTGACAAACCACAGAAGTTGGCCTGAAGAAGTGAAGGCTGTTTCTTTGGCATCTTCAGGGTGGGGTGGGAGAGGGCAGGGAGAGGGACAAGTGAGTCCCTACCCTTGTATCAACCAGAGAAGCTCTAGTTATGCCTGCTTTATGTTTTGAGATTTAGTATGAGCATGTTTACAAGAAATGTCCCACAGCCTTTAAATAAAAGAAAAGAAAAGGGCTTGAAATCAATTGGAAGAGAGGGGTCTTATAGGGGTTGGGGCTTTTTCACACGAAGAAAAATAGATTAGCTCTACATGGTTGCTAAATTCTGAGATTACACACACACACACACATCTGGGTGGCCTTTCCCCTCAGGGAAGACTACATAAAGTTTAGGTCATTTGAGTATCTTACCAAATATGGTAAAATGATTTCCTTATTTCCAAAGCAAAAGGAAAAAATTTATATCCTGGGGCAGATCTGAGCTTTCTTACCTTTAAACTGGGACCAAATAGCCAATATTATTTTTGTGTCTCCAGACAAATTTTCCAGAAGGTACAAAAATTAATATTCTCGTGCAGTGGATTTTACCTATTGGAGGGGCCATGAAATCCTTTGAGAGGAAAAAAAAAAACTATAGATATACTTCTGTGTATAATTTTAGGGGGTTCTCTAAACAGCCTTTCCCCCAAGCCAATCCGTGGACCAAGTTAATTACACCCTACACACAAGAATTGTTTGCCAAGTGTTTTCAAACGACATTAGGGAAGGGACACCATGGTTTATAGTGGGAAGATCAGGAACTTTGATTCTGGGCAGATGTAAATGTGAGAACTTGCTCTGCAACATAAAAACAATATGGCAAATGTCCTTGAGAACTGTCTTCATCTGTAAAAAGAGGGTCATGATATGCATTTGGCAGTGTTCTTATATTAGAAATAATGTAGAGACAATCATATAAGAAGTCAGTACACATAGATGTTAATGAAGAATGTGATTCGGCCTGAAGTACAGTGTGGCTCATGGCTCTCACAATGAATTGTTTTGTCTGTGACATGGCTACTATGAATCGTCATAGCTCGTGCACCTTCCACATCTATCTTATAGCAGCTGTGCTTAATGTCCCACAGAATGGCAGTGCCTGTGAATACCTAGCCCAGGGTCTGGCATATGTTTTTGGTCCCAAATAAATATTGGATAGAGGGCTGTTGCGTTCATCACAAATACTGGTTCAGTGTGTCTTCCCACAGCCAACCCTCCAGTTCCCATTTGTGTTGGTGAGACTCAGTGACCTCACTTTGTTTTGCAAAGTGCCCCCATCAAACAGGGGAAGGACTTTGCCCTCCTAACAACAAACGAGACACCATGGAGCCTTGGACTTTTTTAAATTTTTCATAATGTGACATCCAGATGGGTCCTGGTCTGTGTCAATACCATCTCCCTGAATTAGCTCCATTTTCTGCTCTGTCCCAATACCTCCAGCTTCCACCATCAGAGGAGGCTACAGTTCTGAAGCAAAACGCTTGGCACTGAAGCAATGGTCCCCATGGGCCAGTGTGGGAAGGGAATAGAAGTGGGTGTTCCTTTCAGGACAGGTGGTTAAAGGGCAGGACACTGAGTGGTTCAGCATTGGGGGTAGGTTACACAGGGAGAGAGCAAAGGGCACCTCCTGAAAGACGGGAATCGGGAGTGGGGAACTGGCCTGGGGCCGCAGCATTGGGGAAGGTAGGGACTGTTGTGGGACCAGCTGCAATGCAGGTTGCAGGAGGACAGTGGCCTCCATGTTGGGGTTGCTTTCTTGAGCAGCATGGCTTCTACTTTCAGTGCTGTCCAACTCCCCCAGAGGATCTGAATTCTGGACCTCAGTCTCAGTCTTGGTGACAGAAGGTGGAGGACCTGTGTTGATGGCTGTGTTCATGCCATAGTACCTTCGCTTGTTAATCCAGTACAACAGTGGGCTGTAGGTGAATGTGGTGGCTCTCATCACCTCTACCCACTCCTGGGCACGCTTTTCCCGGCGCAGGTTCTTCCTCCAGTGCAGAAAGAGAATGCAACCACCAGTGACCAAAGAACACAGCCCCAGGAATCCAAAGTACAGTGAGACCCACACTAGGACAAGAAAGAAAGAGAGGCAAGCTGGCTTATAGCTCTAGCTTGGGGCCTGAGCTGTTACTCATTCTCCTTTTTAACCATTCACCAGTCATTCCGTCCACTTAAGCACTCTCTTCATTCCTTCCCTCTCTCCTCATTGACTTACCTCATCATTCTCTTATTTAGTCAAAGCTAGATTTCCAGTGAGTTTAAGAGGCCACCCCAGCCCTTTATAGATAAGGAAAGCTAGATTTGGGGTTGGAGAGGGGACATGACCCACGCTTAGTCAAGCCTCAGGTTCCCAGTCCTGGACCCATCCAATCTTCCTGATTAAGAACTCTCACTGAAGGCAGGGCTCACCAAGGAAGTAACAGTTTAACAGATGACAGGAACACCAGTGTCCCAACCCATTTGACCATACCCTTTACCCATTCGGTGGGTATGATGGTTCTAGCGTATTCAGAGTACCCCTATGCTCTCAAAGAATCCTTAGTTTTCCATAGCTTCCTTAGAGGAAACCATATCCTAACTGGTTAGCATTCTTCCATTCAGGCAGTCATCACCCCATCCATGCAAAAGGTGTTCCCTGAGTGTCTGTCCCCAAGCTAATGGCACAAAACAAGGAAAAGAGATTGGAGAGGCATTTACCATCAGGGAGACTCAGATCCTCCTGTTGGGGATCCATAAGTTCTAGCCTTGGTACCTGGCCGATGGCTCTGGGGAGAGGGAGCTCACCTACCCATCTGTCCATCCAATAGGAGTTCTAAGAATACCCAGATTCCACTGTTCCCTAAAGGTGAGGTCACTAGGTTCTGAGCATTGAGCATTCCAGGGGTGGTGTTTGTGAAGTCTTGGATTAACAGAAAGTACTCTATCCAATGACATCATAGTGTATGTCTACTGCTTCTGTCAGGGACTCACCCACCCACTGAATTGTCTCTTCCCTCGCCCTTATGGTGAACCCACAGAACAGCCCCCAGGAAAGGGCCCCAGGTTCTCGGAGGCTTTAAGGAGCAGTTGTGGAGGGATACCTGTCCCCAGTGAGGAGCACACACACAGCTGTGGACAGTCCTGCCAGCAAGATATCTGACCAAGTTGTTAGGCAAAAACCTGCTCAAGTGATTGATGGCTCTTTCCTTGTCTCTTACAATCTCTCTCTTTTGTTACTTTCCTTCAATGAGTAGCATTTCCTGGGCACCAGGCCATGTGGGAGCTACCCACCATCTGGCCCTATATCTCTTTCCAACCTCACCTTTCTCCCAATCCTTCACATACCTTTCCCTTTTGATCAGGCCAGACTCCTTAACAGAGCCTGCTTATTCACATCTCTGGAGTTTTGCTCACACTGCTTCTCCACCTACAAGTGCCCCTCCTCACTCTTCCCCACACTGCATACCTGCTTATCCTTCAATGCTCAGCTCAATCCCCCTACTCCTGACAAATAATTGTTTCAATCGGCTTCCTAGAATTCATCTCCAGTTCCAAGAGGCTTTGAGAGTTGTCTAGACCAATTCCTACCTCCCATTAAGCCTGAAGGTACATCTCCCCGACCCAGCAACTAATTCCCTGGAACTTGCTTGGGTCAGGGACTTGCTTACACTTCCTGAGGCAGCTTGATTCATTTATGGGCAGTTCAGTTAGAAAGCCCTTCCTGATTAAGCCCAGGTTAGCCTCCCCTACTACCCTGGACCTAACTGCTTCTTGGCACCATTTAATTATTTCCCTCTTTATGGTCCCCCAACACGTGATTTCTCTCCAGCTTCCACCTACCTGGCTCTCCTACCTAACTGGCTCCTGCTTTTCAGTCTCTTTTGCTAGTTTCTCCTCTTTTCCCTGATCTCCAAATGTTAGTGTGTCCTAGGGCTCAGTCCTTTGTCCTCTATCTACATTCATTACCTCAGTGATCTCATTCAGACTCAGTTTTAAATATCGTATACACACTGACAACTCACAACTTTGTATCTTCAGCCCAGACTGCTACTCAGAACTTTAGACTCATTCACCCAACAGCCTGGTTGGCATCTCTATTTGCCAGTCTATTAACTGATCTCCAACTAAAACATCCAAAACCAAACTCCTGATCATCTACCTTTCAAAACCTATTCCAGCCTTTCTCCTCTCTGTAAATGACAACTCTATCCTTCCAATCTTTCTGGTCAAAAGCCTGTAAGTCATCCTTTAGTCCTTTCATTCTCTCACATCCATGTTCATTCACTCCATTAGCAAAATCTTTAGGCTTAGCTTTCAAAACGTACCCGGAATCTGACCACTTTCCCATCAGTATCATCTTATTCTAAGTACAACCATCTCTCACTTAGATTATTGGTGTCCTTGTAGGATGACCAACCATCCCAGTTTGCCTGAGAGTAAAGAGGTTTCCAGGATGTAGGACTTTCAATGCTAAAACCAGGGAAGTTCCACTTAAACCAGGACAAATTGGTCACCCTTGGGAGAGTTTCCATCCTTGCCCCTGCCCCATGCCTTATATTCCACCAGCAGCCAGAATGACCCTTTAAAAAAGTAGATCATGTTACTACTTCTCTGCTCAGATCCTACCATGACTGCCCATCTCACTCAGATTTAAAACCTAAGTCTTTAACTAAGGCCTACAAAGCCCTGGGCAATCTAATTATGCCTCCCTATACCTCCTTCACACAATAACCTCCTTGCTGTTCCACAAGCAGAGCAAGCATTTTCCTGCATCAGGGCCTTTGCACTTGCCATTCCCTCTATCTGGAAGGCTCTTCCCCCAGATACCCGTAAAGATCATTCCCTCACTTTCTTCAAGTCTCTGCTCAAATATCCTCTATCTCTACTCTCTTAGTTCACTTTTTTTTTCCTGAATAGCATGAATCATCGCCTAACATTATATATGTATTTATTGTCTCACCCCACTAGAATGTAAGCTCTCTGAATAAATGTAAGCAAGGAAATAAATACCTAAGAATTTCAGATAGTCATAATTGCTACGAAGAGACTAAAATAACATAATGGGATAAAGAATATAAGGGATAGTGGGTACATCAAAAAAAGTCCCTTTGGGGTACCAACTTATGAACTGAGCCCTAAATAATGAGAATGCAGCCGCATGCAAATCCAAGCGTAGGGATCAGCCAGTGCAAGGAAACTGAGGCAGATATAGGCCAGCACACTTGAAGGACTTACTAACCTCACAGTCCATCCCACTTTCCCAGGACAGGGTTAATCTCCATGAGTGTAGGTTGTATTGAGTAGAGTTGAAGGCTCTGTCCCTGCCCCTGAGGGGCCACCATTCAGGAGGGGTTTTTATTAAGTAAGACCCAAACTGAATGGACTTCCATTGAGGCAAACTGATCAGTGCCATTGCAGAGGGCCTGTCTCTAGGCCTGGCCATGTACTGGGAGAAGGCGATGTTGACACAGGAGATGTCGATGTCACTGTCTCTTACCTCAGGAGTTCACACATGATTCAGGACAGTCAAGAAAATGGTGGCAATGGGTTAAGACAGGAAGGAAAAAGCATTCCCTTAGGGATCAAAAATAGCCTAAATAAAAATTTGTCAGGACAAATCCAGGTGTCTCTTCGGGGAGGACAATAGTTCAGTTTGGCTGGAGTTCAAGGTGGAAGTCAGGAAGCAGAGGAAGACAGGGCTTCGGAGGCACCTGGCATCTTGAAAAGAGTTCAGGCCTCAGTAGAACTTGGAAACGTATACTCACTCTCAGCCTCAGTTTCCTAATCTGTAAAATGAAGAAAAATCTGTCTTACAGGATGTGAAGCAAATAGTGTCCTGCACATAGAAACACTCAGTAAAGAGAAGCTGCTCCTGTGATTACAGTTGATGAAAGGAAGAATGCTGAAGGAAGACTACTAGAGTTAATGCCAAGAGAATTTATGAGCAAGCTCGGTGAGGACCAGCAAATCGAGCGGCTCTCAAGAGGAGACTTGGAGAGCAGAGGCTACTGGTCCGAGCCCGAGGGCGTGAATCCGGGCAGGCTCCTGTGGCACACGGAACCGCAGAGTGCTTGGGCAGGACCTGAGCATTGAGCCTCTTTTGCCCCGCCCCGCCCCGCTTGCCCTGTCCCGGCGCCCGGAACTTTGGGCGCGCGGAACCTCCGCGTCGGAACGCGGGCGCGGCAGACCCGGAGCGTGATGGAGCGGGCGCGCGGGCCGCGGGCCGAGGCCAACACACCCGAGGACGAGGAGGAGGCGGGGGCGGTTATGGCTGCCGTGGTGGCAGCCGCGGGTGGCACAGGTCCGGCCGTCATGCAGGTGGCCGGCCTCTATCGGGGCCTGTGCGCAGTGCGCAGCCGCGTCCCGGGCCTGGGGCTCGTGTCACCCGCTCAGCTGCGCGTGTTCCCGGTGCGCTGCGACTCGGGCCGGCCTGCTGGGGGTACCGACGACAACAGGGTCGGGACCGAGCTCGAGGCCAACCCCTTCTACGACCGCTATCGCGACAAGATCCAGCAGCTGCGCAGGTGCGGGCCCCGGCGGGCTGGCGGTGGGCAGGGAAGAGGGGCAGCGCGCGGCCTACGTTTTCGATGTGACTGGCGTTTTCAGTGCTTCCAACAGGCCAGGGAAGTGGGTGGCGTTATTACCGCCCCTACTCTACAGATCATATATATAGGTTCAGAGAGGCCAAGTCAGTTGCCTAATGTCCACACAACTAGTGTCAGAGCTAAGAGATTCTATAAAGTCCTGGCTCTTTTCCCAGTTGTCTGTTGTCTTGGGGCTCTAATTCTCAAAATGCTGAGGTAGACTCATGATGACAGTCTTTATGAAGCAGGAAGCTCTAAGACACCCATCCTCACTAAAGAAATGGGAAAATGGAGCTTTCCAGAGAAGGGCCTTGACTTACTGAAGGTCACATATTGAGTCAGCTGGCCTAGAACTGGTGTCCCCAAGCTCCTAGCTAGAGTCTTGACTGCAAGGAAAGAAGATTGGAGGTGGGAGCAGAGCATCAAAGACCAGTAGTTTTACAGTTAGATCATCAATCGAACACTCATTAAGATGAGAAAATTGAAGATCAGATTAAGAAATCAACCCAAGGTTACACAGCTGGCTGGGATTCACCTGACTTGGAATCCAGGTTCCTAACACTACCCTTCTGCTTCCAGATGAAAGGACCTGGAGATTAGAGGAGGTTGAGGTGGGTCTGAAGAGTTCAAGTGGAAAGAGCTGAAGGAGATCAAAGGTGAAAATTACAGGGGCTTGGGAGAGAATTTGGCAGGGTGGGCAGGCAGTTGTCTTATGAAAGGAAACCAAAGACTGAGTCCTGTAACTTCTTTGAGTTCTGTCTCATCTGTTTCCACAGCCTTAGTTTACTCCATCATCTTCACCTAAACTCTTGCTGTCATCCTCTAACTAGTCTCCCCCACTTTCAGTCTTGGCTCCTTCCTCCCCTCTATCTCACTGTTACTTTCTTCTCTTTTTGAAAGAATGGTGGAATAAATAAATGAATATTTTTGCTGTCCTTCTAACAGCATCAAATATACTCATATATTTGTCATCTTAATAACCTTTCTTTGACCTACATTCCCTTTCAGCCTTTTTTCATTGTTTCTTTTTACAAACAGGCATCTCAGAAGAGCTGTCTGTTCATACACTGAATACTTCACAGCTCCCCTTCGTTCTCACTCATGCACTAGTTAATGACTGGTTCTACTCTCCTTCCCTACTAGATTATTACCATCAACATTTACATGTACTGCTATCTCCTGAAGAGTGAGCTTTCCACTGACTTCTGGACAGTGTCCATATTCCTTAGTGTTCCACAGAAGGCTCTCATTCTGTGAGCCTTGTCTCTAGTTTTATTACCAAAATTTCCTTTAAGCACTATGGTCTAGCACAAAGGGATACAGGAATGTGGTTGGGGAGGATGTTCCAAGTAAGGGGAGCAGCAGCAGCAAAGGTACAGAGGCATTAAACTACCTCACCATTTGAGGCAAATTTTCATCATAACACCTTTAGCACTTTACTTATTTACATGTCTTTCTCTCACACTAGATAGTAAGTTCCTTGAGGCAGGAACTCTGTCTTATTTATTTTTGTATCCCCAGAGCCCAGCAAGGTAAGCAACAGGCAGGAGACAACAAGTAAAATTTGTTGGATGAATGAAAATGAGAGGGAAAGGGTAAATCCTAGAAGCGTCTGAGTGAGACAAGTTGGGGAGGTGAGAGATGGGAGATAGAAAGCTGGGTGGATCCAAAAGGAAGAGCTGAGGTTGAGGCAGATAAAAAGGAAAATAAGAAAGTAGGATCAAAAAAGGATCAGTAGAACCTGGGCCAAGTTAAGGGAAGAGGCAAGAGAGGGCCCGGCCTTAAGGCCCAAAACCAAACAGGTAGGATATCATGAGATATTTTAAAAGGAATTACAGTCCTGATTGGTTAGTGCTGGGGCATATTCACTAAAACCTGGGCTCTGGAAGCACCAGCCACAGGTTTGGTGTTAGCCAACAGCAGGACAAGGCTGTGTGCCCTGCTGACTCCACCCCAACCCAGAATCTGGATTTTTGCATCACACTCTGCATTGGTGAATTGGGAAGATTTGATCTAGCTCCAGGCCAACTGTATCTAGGATGTGGACCAACTGGAGGTTTTCCAGAGAGCAGATCCACAGTGAGAAAAGATTCATAAGTCATATATATGAAAAGGTGCCCAGGAAAATAAAGAAATTTAACCAAGAGAAGAGAAATTTAGGGGATGACATAATAGTGATTTTCAAATATTCATATAAAAGGAATTAGACATTTTCTCTTGTTCCTGGGGGCAAAAGATACAGAGAAATAGATTTAGGCTCAGAACGTTTTAATAATAAAAGATGTCCAAGGCAGGAATGTACAGATCCCACTGCCTAAGCCATCCCTCATTCTCTCCACTCACCATGGAGGCTCAGGTATGTCTGTGGAAACCAGCAACACTGACTCTTGTCCTGGCACTTGTAGTCCTCGCAGAACAGTTGCCACATCCCACTGGGAAGGATCCCTGAAGCAACTTTGCACCAAGGAGCTGGCCCACTATGGAAGGAAAGAAGATACACTCATGTACATGGCAGTGAAGGGAGTGGTTTTCGATGTCACCTCTGGAAAGGAGTTTAATAGAAGGTCCTCAGGACTCCATCAGAGAGGTGAGCAAGATTCTTTGGATCTTGCAGGTATCACCCATGACACTACAGATCTCATGGCCAAAGAGCTGGAGTCCCTGTATAATGTCTTCTCCAAAGTATACAGAGCCAAATATCACATCATCTGCTACACAGCCTAAAGAATTCTTAACAAGGACGGCAACCCCAACCTGAACTTCAGACCTGAAGAATAACCCCATTTTGACATAAACGACAAGTTCTAATGTTCCATGTGCAGAAGCAGGTTCTTTGGAAGAGAGTCAGAGAGATACTCAGGTGCTAAGTTTTCTCCTGCAGATAGGCTACCTGAAACCTCTTGAGTTACCTGCTTCTAAATAAACAGATGTTTAACCTGGGAGTTGGTGGGGGAGAAGATGTTCAAGAACTAGACATATCCAAGTAAAACACCTAGTAGGTATGCTACTGGATTCTTGCCTGAGGAAGTAACAGCAATATGGCTCAAAGTCCCCTTCCCATCCTGAGGATTTGAACTCCAGTACCCAGAGTGTAAGTACCTGAGAGACCAAGCTCTATGTGGATATCCTTAGGAATATCCTGCAGCAAAAAAATGTTACATAGGCCTCTTGAGGATTAACAATAGTTGAATAACAGATTTATTTTTCTACTTTCTTGATTCGTAGGCCTGTGCTCAGGCATAACTGAGGGCAAATCCTTCAGCCTCTGAATAACCTCTCTTTGAAAGTGGAGCATGATGCTTTGTTCTTTCCAAATGTGAAATGGCCCAAGTGGTTTAACTTTTGGTTGACCTTTGATCAGGTCTGACCCAGCTGCTTTTGAGTCCCGACTGGAGAAGCGCATTGAGTTTCAGAAGCAGCCAGTGGGGCACTCCAGGCAAGGTGACTTCATCAAATGTGTGGAACAGAAGGTAAGACCTGGCCCTTTTTGTGTTGGCTTACCAGTGCTCTGTATCCCCACTCCCAACCCTAATCCTGGGAGAAGCTCATTGATGGGTCAGCTAGATAAACTGAACATAGCCTCTCTCTACTTAGCTCAGTCCCCATCCATAAATGGTATCCCGCTTTTACTGGTAAATTACTGTGGTCACGGTGCAGATATAGAGGGATGGAAAAGGTAGTCACTGCACCTAGGGGTACATTTGAGCAATCAAGGTAAGGCATACATGGCAGAAGGCTGTAGAGATCAGGGGGCAAAAAAGTGCTTAATAGCTGTTATTGTCCTTAAATAAGAATCAAAGCTGGAGAAAAGCATGTTGAAAGCTGTGAATAGGAAAATTAATCTAATGCAGTACTTTTCAAACTTTTTGACCATGACCCCCCCAGTAAGAAATATATTTTACATTGTAATTCAGTACGCAAATATATGATTATAACTGAAACAAAATGTTTACAAGACAATGCTTTTGCTATATGTAATGTACTCATTATTTTTTTTTATCTCTTTAAAAACTTTGGCCAATTCAGTAAATTGATCTTACAACCTATGACTTGAAAAATACTAATCTAAGATGATGCATAGAACAAACTGGAGTAAGAGAGGCCAAAACCAGAGAGAATGTGCAATAATCCAGGTGTGAGCTGTATGTCTGAAATAAGAGAGTTTCAAGGGAAAATTTGGGTTCTACATTGTGTTTTAAAATGAGAGATGTTTATTTTACTTGGAGAATAACCTTTTTTGATCTTGAATTTTTTTTTTTTTTTTTTTTTTTTTTTGCTTTGGGTATCCTGATGTTTAAGAGAATCCATTCAGTCTTTTAATAACTGGTTGAGTTAATTAGAATAAGAGCAGTAGTCAATGGGTTAATCATTAACAAGGTTGGAGAGCAAATCCAACCTCCTATGACAAATATAGTTTACAACTTTGTGTGACCAAACAACTTCCTGCTACAAATATTTTAACAAATATAATTTCCTATACTAAACATAATATCAAGGTCATAAGTCAATAATAGCTCTTAGAAATATTACTGTGTTATAAACTTTAAATTTATATGGGAAAGCTCTTGCCCCTTTTCGTAAATAGACTTAGAATTTCAACTTTTTAATAAAATGTAGAATTTAAATTATGGCAACACTTAGGTAAATATTTACTTACCGTCTTTCTTATCTAGCTAGATAGAGGAAGGCTAGTGGCTAATGACTCTATTCCCAAAGTCTTATCTTTACTTTGAGTCATGGGTTCCTATCACAGGAGACGCAACATCCTCTTTTTATAATAAAAGTTTTTAAATTCTCTTTTTTTACTCTGAAATGTAGACAATATAACCGACCTGCACACATAATTTATGGGGGTGGGGATTGGGGGACAGTGTCAATATAATTCTCAACTATAATATAAATGAAAGTATTTTTTAGTAAAATACATATGTTAGTATGTAAGTTCTTGAGCACAACTATGCTTTGAGACCTAATGCAGTCATCAGATGCCTCCACCTATATGTGGAATCACCATGAATACATAAGCAGCAAATGCTGACTGGTATAGGGGCATTGTGTTGGTAATTATAAAAACTTCCAAACCCTGAGCAGTATGGTTATCGGTGACCCTTATGAGATTCCACAATGTACAATTTTCTCTCAAGTTATATAGGTACGTTTCTGAAAATTTCAATATTTACCGTGGTTTCAATTATCATTTTAATTACCTTATTTCACAGGTTCTAAAGTCTACATTTTTTTCACATTTTAACATCTCTGAAATTGTCTTAAAAATAATATGAAATGAAAATATTTGTTATTGTTTAATTGGCATCATTTTCTGATACATAAAATAATGGTGCTTAAGATCACTGGTGTCTTAGATAAAATGCAATAAGCTTATACTTGGCCCTTAAATTTTTATTTCTCTAAGTTAAAATGGAAATGAACAATGAATTGGAGGGACATTGTGGGAAAAGAATACACTAGGCTTGGTGATTGAAAGGTGAAAGCAGCTGTGCAAATGGAGGGTTTTGTTTGTTTTGTTTTCACAGTACACCTGAAGGTGAGTGGTATGAAAATGAAATCAACTTTTTCTTTGTTGGACAGTTTACATATGAAGGAAAGACTACATTAAAGTGCTGCCACAGTATAGGGGTATGACCAAAAAGACCAGGGTGTATCCAATAGGTTTTTCTACACTGGGCTTTTGTCTAATTTGTAGGTACGAGTTCTATGGGCATCATTTATCAAAGGTTTGGATTCATTAAAGCACAGAGTAATGAAGCCAGGGTTTTATGCAGAAAATGTTTTTCAGCTTCGGAATCCCAGGTATAGGTTGTACTCCTTCATCTGAAAGGCATAGTCTTGAACTAAGAAACTTTAGTGGAAGTCTCAGAACAGCCCATCCCCACTGTCAGAAACAACTCAAAATAGGATTTCCTGACTGTGGCCTTTATCAGAGGTAGGGGCCTAGCAGAGAAAATAATCACTTTCAGTTGTTTCGCGCCTTTTGGGTGGGGAGTCTAACTTGATGGAATATTAAAACCGAGTATTGGAAAAAACTCCATAGTCTGCTGAGGATGTCTGCTGTCAAAAGTGCTGTCACAGAAGCAGCCTTGGAAAATAACATCTTTCCATTTCTTACCTTCTCTATGGCTCACTGTGGAGCAGATCAGAGGACAGAACACAGGAAATCCAAGCAGCCCCAGTTCTGGGAAGGAGTCCCTCATATCCGTAGTCACAGATATAGAATGGACTCTCAGTATTAGTAGATGCTGATTACTACCAAAGGAATCCTTTCTCATTTCTGTATCTCAGAAGCTTAGTCAAAGAAAAATTTTCTCACAAACAATAACTCTTAGAAGAGCGTGTACAGTTACTATACAGATTGGAGAGAAGTGAGTTCTTAGGTGCAAAATTATTAAATGAGATATTGGACTCCTCACCTACCTTGGTGGTCTTTTTCTTCTGGCTAAAGTATAGACTAATATCCTGTCTATCATGTATTTCAGGCAGAGACCTTGGGGAAACAGTCTATGAGCAGAGGATTCACTAAGGACAAGGTAGGTTTCTAATTAAATATCCAAGTCTGAAGCCTCATGTAACATCAATAACAAGAGGCTGCAAATTTGAACATATTTACTGTGGTTCAGTGATTTTGTGACTTACCAGCTGTGGAGATGAGAAATATTTCTATGAATTTTTGTGTCCTTGATGTAACCCTTAGCATAGTGTGGGTCCTGGGGATACTAGAGGAAATATGAAGGAAATATAGTGATACTCTTCCTTTCTATGGGAATTAGTTTTTAAAAATCAAATAAAAACATATTTACTCTGTCATTTAATTTGCAAATAAGGGGTCACTCCCGGCATATTAGCAGTTAAAGATAACAACCAAACTTTCTCCTCTTACTATTTGCAAAGTGCTGCAGTAGTCATTGGGAGGATGAAGTACATACAGATGCTCCCAGGAATAGAACTGCGAAAACCTGCTTGGGCTTGGGGGCTCACTTCTCTGAGCAGGCAGGTTTCTTCATACTTGTTTTCTACTTATTGAAGATCTGCTTCACTGTCCTGATGTACTGCTTCCCACAAGCCTTACAAATAGAGTTAAGCTGTTTTATTTTTTTAATTGTGGGTGTTTATTGCCTTTTATTTTCTCTTTCAGACTCTCAGTTCAATCTTTAACATTGAGATGGTAAAAGACAAAACTGCAGAAGAAATAAAACAGGTAATGAAAGAAAATGGATTGGCATATTTGAAATGTGTGCTCTGTGAACCAAATCTGAAAGTAGAAAGGAGCATACATTTCCTGACACCTCTTTCTAGCCAGAATGAAAGGTGGTCATAAATAGCAAAAGTGATGAATTACATGAAAAATAGTGACATAATAAAACTTGTCTTTCTCAGTCTCACTCCTGTATGTCCTATCAACTCCCATTTCCCCTTTCTTTTTCATTCCTGTTGCCCACATCTTATTTAAAATCATCGGCACTCAATACCTGGATTACTGTACTTCCTTTCTAAATAGGTTTCCCTGTTCTCATCTCCCACTCCCCCTCTCATATCCTTACCACTTGGATCCTCTTAAAGTTCAGCTTTCATAATGGAGAAGCATAATTTATTGGTTAAGAACACAGACTCTAGAACCAAGCTGCCTGCTTTAAGTCCTAGTTCTGTCACTTATTAGCTGACTGACTTTGATAAGTTAGTTAACCTGTCTGGGCCTTAGTTTCTTTATCTGTTAAGTGGAGATAATAATAGTGCTTACCTCATAGTTATTTGGGGAATTAAACTAGTTAATATTTGTAAAGCATTTAGAACAGTGCCTAGCACAAAGTGTTATATTTGTGTTTTTAAATAAATGAATGAAAATAAGTATTACATTAGTAACCTGCTTACAAATGTTCAGTGATTTCCCATATTCCTTTGCTCGACATTCAGACTCTCCATTATTATAAGACCTTCTGCAGGAAGCTTCCTGGACACTTTCCTTCAAAGCAGTCTTGATCTCGCCTGCCTGTTTGGTCATTCTGTATATGCTGATTTGCATTGCTATTTAAATTTTCATGTTTGTTATTCTTTTCTCTAAGTAGACTATAATAAACTATTTATTCCCATTCCTTAGAGTTCCATGAATTGTATTTTAACTATATTGAGAGAATCAGAATAATAAAAGCAATATGCTATGTGTCCGGTACAGTACTTAGTGTTTCATATAAACTATTTCATTAAATTCTTACATCCACTTTGTAAAGTAAGTGCTATTATTCCCAATTTGCCACTGAGGAAACTATAACATAAAGAGATTAAGTAGCTTAATTAGTGGTAGAGCTGTGACTCAAACCCATGTCTGACTCTGCATCATATTCCCTATTGGAAATTGTGCCATTTGCAATGGTTCTCCTTTGGGGACTATATCGTTCCTTTCAGCAGGCATTTAATTTATCAAATACCTGTTAACTGCCAGACTCTGTGCCAGATATGGAAATAAATGAGAGATCTACTCTCAAGGAGTTTTAGCCTTGTGGAAGGACAGATACAAAAATAAGAACAGCACGGGTTTCTAATGTCTGTTAATAGAGGCTTATGCAAAGTCTCAAGGAAACCTCAAACTGCCTTTGGGAAGAAGTGGGGAGAGAGAAGCCAGGCCTAGGAGTCCCGAGCATATGACACATACCATTTAGACCTATAAATTTAGATACAAATTTGTGTTTATTAAAGCAATTTTGAGTAACCAAGGTCAACTATGTTAGGAAACATCTGACAGTCTCATATATTTCAATGTTGTTTCATGAACTATCTATTAATATAAGTTAAATAAAAATAAGCAGGATATGCTGTTCTTAAAATGAGAAGATAATGTTTTGACATGAGAAAAAGAAAACAAAACAACTTAGGCTGCATTGATAGGGTGATTTGTCCAAGTCCTAGGAAGTAATAGTCCTCCTGTGCTCTTTGTTGGTGAGATCACACTTTGACTAGTGTCTTCCATTGGGGCCCCCCATTTTTTTTACACTCCTTTTTCTTTTCTTTTTAATGCTTACAGCACTTGGTATTTCTAGGCGATCTCCCATTGAAGTACTAACCAGGCCTGACCCTGCTTAGCTTCTGAGATCAGACGAGATCAGGCACATTCAGGGTGGCATGGCTGTACACAGAGCCCTCCATTTAAAAAGGAATGTTATTAACAAAGCAGAGCAGCTCTTATGGAGGGTGACCCCATTCTCCACACTAGCTCACTCTGTGTCACTTTGGCTATGATACCTTCTCCTACTTATATGCCTTTGCTAATACTGTCATTCTCTGCTTAGAATGCGTCTCTTCTGTCTTCCCAGCCTCCCTGTTCACCTGGCTAACTCCTGATCATTTTTCAAGATATACCTCAAGTGTCCTCTCCTCTGGCACTTATTTCCTAGCTTGGGTTAAGGGCCTCTTTGTTGCCCTCAGAGCACCATGGCTCTGGTTGGCATTGTAATTAATTCTGTTGTGCTAAGCACAAACCTACATTATTTCAAGCAGTCTTCACAACAGTCCTGTGAGGTTGATATTATCACTATTTTATTCGCGGTTATATTGATATTATTTAGTGATTTTTCAGTAATTTGCTCAAAGTAGCATAGCCAGAAAATGCTTGCAGCTGGGATTTGCATCCAGGTCCACCTGACTCCAGATCCTGGGTTCTGAATGACGGATGTCCTGCTCTCTGAGAAGGCCCACAGCTGGCTGGAGAGTATGGGTTTTGGGAGGGAAGAGAGAAGATATGAAAAAAAGAGCTTGTCTATTACATACAAGGCACATCTTGAGAGAAATGATTAACAAAGTCATAGAATCTATCTTTCTGACAGGAATTTGCTAAGAGTTGCAGTTTAATCATCTAAAAGAGTAGACAATATTAAATCTTTTTTGTAATCATGTACTAGTAATAAAAGCATTATGTTGGGTTTTCCTCCCCGTTATCAAATAGCATATTACTCTGAGCAATGAAAGCTGTCACCATTTCTTGGCACAGGTGGAAAAGATTACCAGCATGTCACAGACATACTCTTTTTTTTGTACAGATTTGGCAGCAGTATTTTGCAGCAAAGGATACAGTCTATGCAGTTATTCCTGTAAGTAGTTTGGAGGGGAAAATGAGAGTGTTATAGCATGAAGGTCAGGTCTCTACCCTTAGCAGGCAGTCGCCTTTACTTTTCCTATGTTTATTGCCTCTTGAGAACTTACATTTATAGCTCTGAGGGTTTTTATTATGCCCTGAGCACTAAAGATTGGAAGCTCCATATGGTATATTTATGGCTCTTGTTTTCCCTCTTTCTGGTTTAGAAATGTCTCTTTGAGTCAAGTCTCTGACAAGGGAGCATGTTGTAAGTTCACATTGCTGAGTAATTTCCAACCTTCCGATTTCCAAGTCTTTTATTTCTTTTTGGTGTTTTCGAAGCCA
Organism: Pteropus alecto; assembly: GCF_000325575.1. Lineage (NCBI taxonomy): Eukaryota > Metazoa > Chordata > Mammalia > Chiroptera > Pteropodidae > Pteropus > Pteropus alecto. Next base: position 964,370 of record NW_006441955.1, on the reverse strand, counting down.
TTGGAATTTAACACAGGGCCTCTAGCATAGCTTTCTTCCCTGCTTGTTTGTAAGTGACCTGTGTCTGAGCTGACTTAGAGCCTCCTCCTGGTCTTTTTCTGGCATTTCCCCTTAGCAAGTGGTATTTTCTTGTTTTTTTTTTTTTTTCCTTCCCACCTTCTTGAAATTGCTGTCTTGGAGATAGTTACTAGCCATTGCTTGACCATTGAGATATGTGATTTGGGAAGGGGTACTGCTGGCTTCCTCTGGTTTAATGTTCTTCTGCTGACTTTTACCATAAGAAAGCATTTGATGTACTGGGTTATTGGCTAGTTTTTTTAATTCATCTTCCCTGAAGAGGAAGTATCTTAGGTTAAGTTTATATCAAGCACATAAATATATACTAAACTTAGATGTGTATGTATAAGATTAAGGAGGAAAACTTACAAAGAGAAAAATAAAGCCAGTCTTCTGGTTGTCATGAGAGTATTGCTATTTTTTTTTCTACCTCTTATACATATATACCCTTGCCCTTCATAAGTTCAACAGCCAAAAAATCTGCACTTTTCATGATATTTTAGATGTCTAACACTGGCTCATTGTTCAAACAGGCCTTTTTAGCCTTCCCTCAGACAGACTTAGTGACTTGATGTCTCTGACACTTGACAGAGTCCCATGGAGAGTCTGGAACATTTGGAGTATACACTCTTCACACACAATTCTGACATTGAACAGCAGAGCATACATATGGTTTTTCCTCTCTGTCATAAGAGGGATTTGTAAATGCTGGAACTTAAGAGATCATTTTAGTTATATTTTAGTTCTAGAGTCATTTTGGTAAATTTAAATGTGGTTCTGTCCTTTTACGTTTTCTTGTTTGTGAATTTTATTCTTTTCTAACCTACAGGAAGAGAAGTTTGATTTGATCTGGAACCGAGCTCAGTCCTGTCCAACAGTAAGTTTCTGGTGACTATATAAGGATTACTTATGAATACTGCCAAACAAGGATATAATAAATATAAAAAATAAATTTACAAATATTAACCAATCTCTTCATGTTCCAAACAATCTCAGGTTATAGTGCTCTGTTTATTTAACAAAGATGCTCATATTTTGATTGTACTGATAACTGAGATTTTTTTAGCCTTATGAAATCCTGTGAGTTTGGCCCAATAAGTCACTGGCTTTTTAGATACATCTCAACCCTTTCTGATCTGGACCTTAATCTGTCTGTATAAGTGAACGTTAGATGCAACACCTTAGACCTTAATATTTTCAACCTCCTTTAAGTGTCTGTTTTATTGGCAATTTTCAGTTTTGGCCATACTATTCTATTTATTTGTGCCTAAAAGGAATTATGAGATTGTTGCTGAAGTAATGAACTACCAGAATACCTAAGGGAAGGGGAATTTAATCAGGTGGACCAGCTGACTTGTTGTTGGTAATAATTTCAAGGGTTCTCTAAAAAAGTTTCAGACATTGCTGAGAGAAAATAAAAATATCTAAGTAAATGGAGAAATATACCATGTTCATGGATTAAATGACTCCATATTGTCATTTCTCCCCAAACCAATCCATAGAATATAATTACAATCAAAATCTCAATAGGCTTTTCTAAAAAACATTGACAAGCTGATTTTAAAAATTTGTATATTCAAAGGACCCAAGATAAAAAACAACTTGAAAAAAAAACAAAGACTTACATTACCTGATTTCAAGACTTATTATAAAGTTACATTAATGAAGACAATATGGTATTGGCATAGAGATAGACATATAGATCAGTGGAACAGAGTAGAGAATCCAGAGGTAGACCAACATATGTGTGGTCAGTTGCTTTTTGGCAAATGTGCCAAGGTAATTAAATGAGGAAAGGATAATCTTTTCAACAAATGGTGCCAAAAAATGGATATCCATATGTAAAAAAAAAAAAAAAAAAGAACCTCTACTCTTGTCTCATACTATATCCAAAAATTAACTCAAAATAGATCATAGATATAAATGTAACTTCTAGTAAAAACAATCTTAGATTGAATCTTAGTGGTTTTAGTTTTAGCAGCTCAGATTAAATCTTAGTGGTCTTGGATTTAGCAAAGATTTTTTAAGTACATCATAAAACGTACCAACTATTAAAAGAAAAAAGTCAGTAAATTAGATTTTATCAGAATTACAATTTTATATTTGTGTACCCATGTTCATAGCACTATTAGTCACAATAGCCAAAAAGTAGAAGCAACCCAAATGTCCATTAAATGATGAATGGATAAACAAAATGTGATGTGTATGTGTGTGCATGTGTGTATATATAAAAGAATATTATTCAGCCTTAAAAAGGAAGGAAATTCTGACACATGGTACAACACGGATGAAACTCGAAGACATTATACTAAGTGAAATAAGCCATTCACATATATATGAAGTATTTAGTGCAGTCAAATTTATAGACAGAAAGTAGAATGGTTGTTGCCGGGGACTAAGGGGAAAAGGATAGGAAGTTATTGTTTAATGAACTGGAGTTTCATTTTGGGATGATGAAAAAGTTTTGATGATGAATGTGGTGATGGTTTCACAACATTGTGAATATTTAATGCCACTGAATTGTATACTTAAAAATAGTTAAAATGTTAACTTTTATGTAATATGTATAAAAAATTAAAATTTTTTACTTTTCAAAAGACATTGTTATGAAAATAAAAAGATAAGCCACAGACTGGGAGAAAGTATTTGCAAGACATATATTGACAAATGTCTTGTATCTACAATATATTAAAAACTCTTACAACTTAAAATAAGAGGACAGGCAACCCAATTTAAAAAATGGCAAAAGATATGGATAAGTCACTTCACCATTATACTGAGTAGAATGGCACATAAGTACCTCAAAAAATGCTTGGCATCATTAGTCATAATGGCAATGCAAATTAAAACCACAGTAAGATACCACTAGCAAGACTGAAATTAAGAAGATCATACCAAGTGTTGGTAAGGATATGGAGCAACAAGAACTCTGGTAAGAATGTAGAATGGTATGACCACTTTAGAAAACAATCTGACAGTTTCTTTAAAAGTTAGGCATGTACCTGCCATACTACTGAGCCATTCTATCTTAGATATTTTCCCACAAAAACTGAAAACATATGTCCATACAACTTGTACACAAATAATTATAGCAGCTTTATTCGTAATGACCAAATACTGAAAATATCCAAATCTATCACAGGTGAATGAATTAAAAAATCATGGTGTGTGTATATATACACAATGGAATAATAACACTAAGAAGGAATGATATAAAACTATTGATATATGCAACAGCACAGATAGATCACAAAACGTGCTAAGTGAAAGATTCTAAACCAAGAAGAAGTACAGATTCGGTGGTTCCATTCATACAAAATTCTAGAAAATGCAGGCTGACCAATAGTGACAGAAACCAAATCAGTGGTTGCTTAGGGACAGTTGGGGAGAGTGAGGTATAAATTACAAAAGACACTTTTCAGAGAAACCTTTGGAGAAGATGTTCATTATGTTGATTGTGGTAATGGTTTCGCAGTATACGTATATCAAAACTCATCTAGTTGTACACTTTAAATATGTGTAACATTGTACTTCAAGTATACCTCAATAAAGCTCTAAAAAGAATATTTTCCCCTAACAAGGGAGGGGCCAGCTATGAGATAGGCGCTGAGGTTCTCTTATCTAATAATAAAACTAAGCCTGAGTGGTTGGCAATAAGGAGACGATTCCATGACTAATGTGTATTGGACTGATTATAATTTGTTGTGTTCTGGCTTCATTCTTTTCACCACTTATCCTCAGTTCTAAATATCTCTAGCATAAAACTATTTCTTGGTGTTTAGAGCCCTGAAGTCAGCCATAGATGATAGAGTATGAACTGATTACAGTAATTTGAACAAAAGGTAATTCAGCAGCTTTAGAAAGTGTAGAAACTGAAAAACACCCAGATATTCATCAATAGAAGGATAAATTGTGGTAAATTTATATAGAGAATTTTGTATAACTGAAAATTAATGAATTAGAGTTTATATTTATCAACATCAATAAATCTCAGAAGTATAGTGTGAAGTGAAAAAAGCAAGTTGCAAAAGTATACATACAGTTTGATAAGATTTACATTTTAAACATACCGGCGGTACTGTTTCTTATCTGTGGATATATACATACACACTAAAAGTATGAAAACCTGAAAGGGAATGACAGACTGTAAATGCAGAATAGATGTTACTCGGATAGGACTGGAATGGATTACAGAAAGAGCTTCTAATTGGATATTTAATTGGATATTTAATGTTTTCTTTCTTGGGTGGGTCGGGAAGTATATGTGTGTTTATTATGTTATCATGTATGAATTTCATAATTTAAAAAAGTGTTTTAAACCAAATATTGAAGAAATGGAGTGAATGATACAGGTGGTTGGACATAGAGCAAATGATTTTATTTATTCATCTACTTCCTTGTATATTTGTTTTCCACAGTTTCTATGTGCGCTACCAAGAAGGGAAGGCTATGAGTTCTTCGTAGGACAGTGGTCAAGTACTGAACTCCACTTCACTGCACTTATAAATATTCAGGTAGGTGGCTTGTGCTCATCCCCTAGAGAAAAGAGGCCTACCCTTTTATGGGACTATGAGCCCTTGATTAGGCTTGAAAATACAGCATTATCTACTAACTTCCAGCAGTACTTGCTGTGGCATTGATGAATTGTCATCCTTGGTATGTTGGGCTAGCTTTCTAAGCCCCATTCAAGTCCTAAAAATTGGAAAAGACTCCAAAACATGTTCTATGCCTACTGAGACCTCTATAACATTTACTGCATGCTCCTCACTTAACAAACATGAGTGAATTATAATGGTTACCTTTTTTAACTTTAAGGTAGGCTCCATGTCTTATGTGCATTTTATTAGTCAAATTAGCACTTTTCAAGGTGTTAGATGCATAGTTTCCATTCTATAGATGTTGTTTTGTTTACTTCCCTCATTCCTTTTTCTTTGTTTTTCCCAACTATTAGAGTAAGATGTTTGATCCAAAGCATTTGAAGCTTTTAAAATAAAAGTATTTTACATCAGACCATAACTAGGATTGACATTCTATATTTGGAGGCCAGATCTGGCAAAAAAACCAATCATGCATAATAATGGCTTTGAAGTTGGGGTAAAAGGAATACAACATAGAATGAAGGGGCAGCTTTCACTTTGTTATTTTATAATTCATCTAACAATCATTTATTTGGCATATACAAATATCCCATGAGATAGTTACTGTTATTATTTCTATTTACAGAGAAGAAAGTAGGCTCCGAGAAGTTAGTTCATACTGCTAGTATGTGGTAGAGCTGGGTTTGATTGACTCCAAGTTATTGACTCCAAAGTGTATGATCTTAATCATTATGCTATTGTGTTGGAAACTATGCTAAGACCTAGATACCTGAGACAAAGTTCTGGCCCTCATGAAGCTCATGTTCAAGTATAAGAAAAAGATCCAGAAACATAATTATGATCAAAATGATCATTATAGTAGAATCATAGAACTGAGCGGCTGAACTCTTAAGAATGCCCTAGCAGAATGCAATTAGCATTAATATGATGGCTAGGTGGAGGGCAAGGGGAGGAAGGGAGCAATTGGGGGGATCATTTTATGAACTATATGGATATCTAACCAATGTACTATATACTTGAAACTAATTTAAATAATTTTTTTAAAAAAAGAATACCCTAGCAATACTTAGGTATTAATAATCAAAAGGACTCTTGCTGAAATTTTAGAGATGAAACCCAGAGATCTTTTTTGAATGTATAGTTGTTTCCGCCTATACTATATGAAGGCATTAGCTTTGAACCCAGCCTGTCTTCCTAGTCTGGGTTGAGGTCTAATAACCACTGCCCTGTTCATTCTTCATGAAATAATGATGTTCTTACTCTTCTTTTACCCCTACTTCCCACCCAGATTTTATTTTAAAACTGCACATTACGAATCTGGCGCAAGTACAAACTCTCCAGCTGTTTGCTACAGCTTAAAAGAACTAAGTCTTCAGAGCCAGCCAAGGGGAGTAGATTTCAGCTGTGAAATGCGCTAGTCCATAAATGTGGCAATTACACAGGCATATTGCTTTCTTTAGAACTTGATTTGGTAGCTGCTTGTGCTGTTTTGTTTTTAAATATATGACCATGATGAAGGATTCACTGCCTACTGTAAACATTTTCTGGGAAAAGAGCCAAACCTTTTTCAATTGAAGACACAAATAACACTGTGCAAAATGTCACTTTCATTGTGCCTTGGCAGGCCTGACTATCTATTCCCCAACATACCAGTCCTTCGACTCACTAGCCACCCAAGGGGCTGATAAAGGCCAGAATTTCCTTTAGACTCTCTATTGCTCTGAAATTGCAGTTTTGTTGTGGTGGTACCTTACTGAGCCTTGATTAAGTGTTCCTCCTTACAGACCCGAGGGGAAGCTGCAGCCAGCCAGCTGATTTTATATCACTACCCTGAACTTAAGGAAGAAAAGGGCATCGTGCTGATGACAGCAGAAATGGATTCCACATTTCTTGTAAGTATCAACTTTTACCTCTTTGGATTTACCTGGTAGCCCTGAAGGTATTTATTCTTTGGCCAAAGTTCATGAGAGGTAAAATTCCAGAGACCTACATGTATTTGTTTATTACACAAAGTTGACAATTATTTTGTCTTAATCAAGCTCTTCCAAGTTGAAGTTACTTCAAGTCCTCAATCACTTATTCACAATTTTGAAGTCCAAACACTCTGTAAACACTGTCTGCACCTGTTACCTTTATAAAATCTAAAAATTCTGACTCCAAAACACATCTGGCCTAGGGCTTTCAGGTAAGAGACTGAACAAGTATGGGAAGAGATCAGTCTAGAAAACTTCTCAATCTTTTATCTTCCTCCACACTGTTCACATATACAAATGTATCATACACAGTGATTTCCTTTGCTCATTTTCCCATTCCCTGGGATAGAGCATCAACCATATGCCCATAAGTAGTGATATCCATTGTGTTTGTTCCCTCTAGTGCCAGGAGCAGTTTTATATTACTATACAACCACCCTGTTTGTCTACTCTTTAGTCATTTCGGTCTCATTTATCTGGCAGTGTTTAAGTTCAGGATTGTCCTCAAGAGACTGGCCAATTCCATGACAATTTTTTTCTTGAGATTCTTTATTACAACAACCACTTATTTTTCCTCTCTTACCAACTGCATATAGAGAAGAAAAAGTGATGATACTTGGCTAGTATCTCACAGTAGCAATAAGTCCCAAGTCTTGGACATAGTTGGGACTCTACTTCCCTGTCTATTATTCCTGAAGCTGTTGAGTGCTATTTTCCCTATTCTTCCTTCTACCCATCACACTCAACTGGAAGGTACCTAGAATATTATCCAGAAAAATTGAGTTGTCGTTAACTGAGATTTATAAGATTGCAGGAAGAAAAGTTTTGGAAGGAAGATTAGGAGCTCAGTTGTGGACTCATTAAATCTGAAATGCCTGTTAAATATCCAAGTCATAGGCAGTTAGATATAATGAGCCTGAAGTTCAGAGGAGAAGTCCAGGCTGGAGATATAAATATGGCAGTTGTCAGCATACAGATTGTTATTTAAAGCCATGAGACTGAGTGAAAACACTGAGGAAGTAAATGAAGATAAAAAAAAAGAGAAGAGGTCTAAGAACTAAACCCTGCAGAAATGAGGAAGCATCAGCAAAGACTTAAAAGGAACAAGTCAGGAGGAAAACTAAGATGGTAGAATGCGCTGGGAGCTAAGATAAAATGTTTCAAGGAATAAATCTCACTTGCTGGTAGGGAAAATGAAATGAGGACTGAGAATTTACTACATTTCACAACATGGAAGTCATGGAGGACCTTTATAAGGGAAGTTTCAAAGGAGTGGTAGGATAAAAGCATGATTAGAATGCATTTAAGAGAGGATGGGAAGAGAAATTAGAAAGAGTAAGCAGAAACAGATCTTTCAGGGGGTGTTTGTGTGAAGCAAAGAAGAAAATGAGGCATTAGAGGGGAAAAAGTGGGAAAAAGACTTTTTTGTTTTAAATATGGAAGAAATAACATATTTGTATGCAGATGGAAGATCTAGTAGAAAGGGAAATGATAATGTGGAGAAAGAAGAGAATTGTTGAAGTGATATTTTGGGGTGGGTAGTCCGGAAATGAGGGGTTGATCTTTGCCAGAAATATAACAATAGAAAAGCCAGGATATCATGGCACAGAGTTAAATGGATAGAGGCGGTAGTAACCTATAGTAGTTCTCTCCAGATTGCTTAGAGAAAAGTAAGGTTCTTAGCTGAGAGTGAGGATGAGAGAATAGGTGTTGGACATTTGAGTGGAAAAAAGAAAGTGTGAAATTGTTGTCTAGGACAGGAGTCAGCAAACTACAGCCTGTGGGCCAAATCTAATCCACTGTCTGCTTTTAGAAGACCCATGAGTTAAGATGTGTCCTATATCTTTAAATTATCAGGGGAAAAAAAAACAAAGAAGAATAATATTTTGTGACCTGTGAAAAGTATATGAAATTCAAATTTCAATGCCTGTAAGTAAAGTTTTATTGGAACACAGCCATGATTATTATTTACGTATTACTTATGGCTGCTTTAGCTTTGCAACAGAGTTGAGTAGTTGCAACAAAGAGCCTAAGATATTAACTGTCTATCACTTTGCAGAAAGTGTATGCCAACTCATGGTCTAGGAAAATGGAAGACAGAATGGCTGTGCGGGTACAAGCAGAGAAAGAGAGGGATGAGGGTTGGATTTAACTAGGGTATTGTTTAGCCACATGGTTTAACGAAGTAAGATAGGAATCAAGGAGTTAAAGGTAAATGCAAAGGAATGATTATAATTATTGACCATGGAATACAAACTGGATAAAGAGGGAAGTGAAAACATAAGGAAAGTGAGAGACAGAATTATGAGTCCTGGTGGAGTTAAAGGATTTTTGAAGTTGGGGGTGAGCTTAAAAAATAGGAAATAGTAGACGAAGTGTGGGTGTTTCAAATTGAGATTTGGAGGGGATATAGTTACCGATAATGACTTGGCTTAAGATTTGACATAGGCGTGAGTGACATAGAGATTGTATTTTATTTTCTGGTCTTCAGCAAAGCACAGCCTTTAACCATATTAAAAGTGGACTCTAGTGATCAGAGGAAGCCCTTTCTGCTTTGGCATTTTTACCACCTTGCTCTGGTAGTCTCAAACTGCTGCACAGTCCCCATCATCATTAAAATTTTCTTTCTGGCCTTATAACATTCAGTAGCACACCAGACAACATATATTTGCCTTGTATAAGTCCACTTGACTGTGAATTTCCAGTGTAGTACAATAAATCCTCATTTAACGTTGTCAATAGGTTCTTGGGACTGCAGCAAAACAATAGAAAGCAAAACCAGTTTTACCATAGGATAATTGATCTAAACAACAGTTAAGTTCCTACAGCATCTTCTCAACATTATAACAAATTGACATTGAATGAAGTGACATTATTCGAGGAGCTGCTATAGAGAACTAGACATATTAGAAGTTATTGTAGAGGTATGTGATTCAGAGATAGGAAACCTAAAATTGTAATATTAATATATGGTCTGCATACTCATGCATGAGTTTGTACTTTAGGCATAGTATTTCCAAATACAATAAAGCATATGAATAGAAATACATGGAAACTAGAGGTTTCTTAACTAATTAATTTTAATGCCAGAAATATGGTAGAATATTCAAAAGCCTTATCTCATTCCATGCCTCTTTCAATACATGATTACACTGGAATGCAGTAAGTGCTAGGATAGAGACATGCACAGCGTTCTTGGGGGTAGGGCTCCCTGACCCAGAAGGAGGAAGAAGACTTACTTCCTAGGATGACACCTAGACTGAATGTTCAAGGATGAGCCAGAGTTTAGCCAGCTAAAGAAAGGTGGGAGGGGGCGGAGAATGTTCCAGATGAAGCAAGTAACATAAGTAAATGCTAGGAGGCATAAAATAACTTGGGATATTATGCACAGTTAGGGTTTTGAACAAAAATAGTTGTTATTTCAAGACCATTAACCTATTTATTTCCTAAATACTTTTTAATTCTAGCCTGGTCAGTGTGATCATTTAGAAGACAGTTGCAATAGTCTCTGCAAAAGTTTGTAAAGACCCGAACAAGAGCAGTGGTAGTAGGAATGGAGGAGAGAGAATGACTCCAGAAATATGTAGGGGACAAAATGGGCAGGATTTGGTAAATTGATCATAGCTATGAAGATTGAAAGAGAAGGAGCAATCAGGTTTGTTAATATATCTCTTTATTGAGCAACACAGGGAGTTCATATGTTTATCTTCTTTGGTCTTGGAAAGGGAAGAGACTACTGCTTCACGTTGAGAGTTAAGAGAACAAAAGGTAGGGAGTAAATAAGAAGAGGGGTACTTTCCATAACCCTCGTTGAGAGATAGATGCACATAGCTCCCAGTGCCTTATCTCCCTACCCACCATACTAGTGGTCTTCAAACTAATGGGAGGAATCTTTCATCCAAACAATCTTATTATATATAACCCCAGGCTATAACAGCTGAAACAAAAATGAAGAGACCGGGGTTACCCCCACAGAGCCCCTAGGACTCTTCAGTTGAAATAGTATTATTCTAAAGTGAACCCAGCTGAGATTACCCCACCTCCACCATCCTAAGCCTCAAATAAAAGTTGATTGTCAGAGGCCCTACAGTTCAGGGCCTCAGAGAATGGTGATATCTGCATCAGATTATAACAATGCACTTGCTTTAGAAATGGTTTGCTCTTGAGGCAGGTTTAAATATAAGAAAGGTAAAATTAACAAAGTTATTGACCTTGATCGATCTTAATTATCTCCACCACCACCCCCACCCCTGCCAAAAAAAAAAAACAGTATCAGGAGTACTAGCCTGGGAGTACAGAGGTCTGGTCCTGGCTCTGCCACTTGCTAGCCACATGACCTTGGGCCCATCCCTAGACTTCATCTGCTTTGATTTCCTGGCTTATTAAATGAGAACTGAGTGATCTCTGAGGTCCCTTCCAGCTCTGAAATTCTATTAATTTGAAATAGCTAGCATTTTGGAAAAAGGCTTTTGATTGAAGATCTAGTCTCAGAGATTAGTGCCTGCTTGTGAGAAAATGACCTGAAAGCCCCACAGGAGGGAACAGAGATAAAGCGGCCCAGGGTATTTATAAACCCGTCTTCATCATTCTGTAGCTAGACATAGCACACTTTTGACAGTCAGTTTTAGTGGGAATTTTCCATTATCTTTTAGGGTTGAGTTTTGACCATATGAACACAGTGATGGTGAATAAGTGCCTCTGACTAGAACTGAGGAATGTATAGGAAGCAAAAAAGAGTTCTTTGAAGTAAGTCTTTTGTAAGGTTTCAAGAGTGTAGCCTATGTCCTGACTTCACCTCTGTTACATAGAGTGGTCTAGTCACCATTTCCCAACTTCTGAGCTTTAGAGAAGGTGGCCCCTTCTCTTCCCTGGGGCTCTGCTGGTGGATTATAAATGGCTGCATAGCAAATTACTCCAAAACTTAGTAGCTTAAAGCAACAAACATTTATTACCTCATAGTTTTTGTGGGTCAGGAATTCAGGAGCAGCATAGCTAGGTGGTTCTGGCTCAGTCTCATAAAGTTGCTGTCAAGACATTGGTTAGGACTACAGCCATCTGAAGGTTAATTGGACTGGAGGATCCATCTCTGACCCTACTCACATGGCTGTTGGTAGGAGGCCTCATTTCCTTGCCACAGCGGCTTCTCTGTAGGGCTACTTGAATGTCCTCATGACATGGCAACTGACTTTCTGAGAGAAGAGATTCCATCAAGATAGCAAGACAAGAGCTACAATGTCTTTTCTGACTTTATAGCAAAAGTCATTCTCCATCATTCCACCTACTCCATTTGTTAAAGCAAGTCGGTAGGTACAGCCTACACTCAAGGAAAGGGAAACTAGCCTCCATCAAAGGGAGGAGTGCCATAGAATTTGTGGACAAATTAAAAAACTATCACAGCTGGCTTTGGCACTAGTTTTCGAACCAAGGTGGTATCAGGAACAGGTTTTATTCGACTATATCTGGTTAGTTAAGAACGTAAAGCTGGGTAACTATTGCTCTCCACACCACCCCGTCCTGAAATATGCTTAATGGTTATAAAGGAACTGAATAAAGAGGGAAATTTTGAGCATATGCATTAATTTTCAGCAAACATTCACCAAATGTCACTGTGCAGGGATGTAAAACAAGCACATACTTTGAGGAATTCATACTAGGGAAGAAAGACAAAAAAGAAAAATGGGAAAAAGGATAAATACAAAACAATATCATAAATACTGTGATAGAGGTAAGCATGGGGCAATTTGGGTACACAGAAGAGGCACCTAACTAAGACTTGGGAGTTCTGGGAGTCAGAGAAGCTTTCTAAGCAGTGACTCCTGGGTAAGAGCCCCTACCTGCCACAGGACTAGACACAGAGCTTTGTGGCCCTCTGTAAGGAGGGACCTCACTGTTCTTTTTACCTTACAGAGCGTTGCTGAGGCACAGTGCATTGCCAACCAAGTTCAGCTCTTCTATGCCACTGATCGGAAGGAGACTTATGAGTTAGTGGAGACCTTTAACTTCAGACCAAATGAGTTCAAATATATGTCTGTCATCGCCGAATTGGAACAAAGTGGACTTGGAGTGGAACTGAAATGTGCCCAGAAACATGATAAGACTTAGAGCTATAAGGGTTGGCTCTTTATAGAGCCTAATCAACCCTGGATCATCTAGAGCTCACTCACTCCCTTAAACTCTCAGGAGGGCAACATCTGTAATGAGCAGCCCCTCATGAGTTACCCTGTGTGCTTATACAAGAGGTAATCATGGAGGTGAGCCCTATTACTTGATATTCAGGAACGAAGGTACCCAAACATTCTAATTATTATCTCTTAGCATACTTGAGGTTTCCTTTTTAAGTGTTTGAGATCATAACCAGAGATAGCCAAGGATCCCCAGGAGGGTTGACTTGATTTTACACAATGTAATGGTTTGTTAAAAGTGCATTTGCATTCTGGCCAATTTGACCACACAGCTCCCAAATGATTAGTTCCTCATCTTTATAAATTTGTGACAGGATAATAAGGTTGAAGACCTGCTATAGTTAGATTTGGGCTTTACATACCCTTCCCCTGTGCCAGTTGGCTGGCCAAAGACATAACCCAAATATCTTGATTAGACTCTACAACAACCAAATATTGCAGTCAGGGTTAAGACTCCATCTAGATGCCCCCCAGAGTTGCCTTTAGTGTAGCTGGTTTGAACTATCAGTAGATTTCGGGTATAGTTAAACCCACAGGTACAGTGCCCACATATTTTAAAATTGTTCGTGGCACCTCTCTTCTAACTCTGCCTTTTAGAAGCTGTGTATTTGGAGGGAGTGAATCATTGCAGTGTAAATAAATCAACTTTTTTTGTAAGGAGAGGATCAATTTAGATATGCATGTTTTTGTATGTATGTATATATATTTTTAAATAATTCTTTAGTCGTGCCAGTATTATATGAAAAAGTAGGTGGAAGAAAATGTTCCCGGATTAGATATGGAGAAAATATAGCAATAAAATAAAGTCTGGCTTATAATATTCGTTACACTAAACAGTTACATCTAAGCTGTGTGCTGTTCGTAGTGTCAGTGCTATAGGCTGATTTGATCAAAACTCTCCTTTGGACTCAGTAGTTGCTTGAAACACCAAAAATAAGAAAGGAGCTCTCCAGCACTGGAAAAGTCACATTTGTTTGATAGTGTCACTGTTGTGGCTCCAAGCTCAGTGACAAAAGAGGGTGGTGGTTACATACCAGCCTTCTGAACCTGAGGTACCATATTTACCCACCCCACCCCTGCTCATTATTGTTGTCAGCTGCCTTTGTGATGCCTTTTCTTGCTCTAACATGTTCCACTTTGTGTGCTGCTCCTGCCTGAGATCTGCTTGTATGACACTGAATATGGTGAATGGGACTGTAATTAGTAGTTGCAGTTTGTGTGTGTTTTCTTCATTACGGGTTGGGCCTGTCTCCAAGCTCTTTAAATGAGATGAACTTCCCATTATTTTCTGAGCTATGTCTATTTTGTACTACTGAGTCTGTGTGTAGAAAGAAAGAGAGTGTTTAACCTTCTCTAAAAGTTGAGCTGTTTCCTAATGCAAATTCTGTACCTGCCTTTGGTTTTTAACAGTTCATTTTTTGAGAAACTTGAGTCTGAATATTTTGAGTCCCAGGAATCTTAAGCATCGGATGGAGTTGCTTACATGGGTATCCAGTTATGTTTGCTTTTCCCCCAAGATGGATCCAGTTCTTAGCCAAAGTACATTTCATAACATCTCTACCAGAAGGTGAGAAAATGATAGGAAAAGATGGCTGCTCATTTTATCGTTCCTACCAGCTTTGCCCTGAATCCCCACTTGCCAAAGAAGGATGTATTCATGGACAGTTACATTGCATGTGAGACATGATCAAAGCACCATTCTTTATATTTACCTAGCAAGATCTGGCAAAGAACTAAAAGAAAAATTGTAACATGAATCAGTAAATTTGTCCCCATGGTATTCTAAAAAGTAGAAAGGTTTTAGAGTTAAATAAATCTGGGTTCAGATGTCAGTGTTGTGATTCATTAGCTCTATAATATTGAACAAATTAAACTTCATCTGTAAAATGGGGATAATAGTATCTACCTCATAGGATTATTGTGAGAAATTAACATACATAGACTACAATAGAGCTTAATAATGCCAATTCCTTTCTTCTCTACTTCCCCTGCCTCTCACCAACACAAATTACCATTACAGATGTACAGATCGTTCTTTATTCCAGTTGAAAGAGCAAACTTTATCTTACAAGTTCTCAAACTTTAAGTTGCAGTAGAATCAAAATGCAGATTCCCAAGTCCCAAACCTCAACTTGCTGAATCATAATCTTTGCAGAAAGTGCTGGGAATCTGCATTTCAATATGTGCTCCAGATAATTCAGATGTAGGTTATTCACCAGCCACACTTTGAGAACCATTGCCTTATGTGTTCTTCACAAAAAACATCCATTAGCCAGATTTCCCTTTCCTGTGGACATTAACCATAGAATTGGACTGCTCTGCCCTTTGCCTCCCCTAGTGGTCCCCTTTGCATACTCTACATTGTATTTATTTATTCCCTACTAGACTGTGAGCTCCTTGAGGGCCAGGGTTTATCTCCATTCCCAGTGCCAAGGACATGGCCTGAAACATAGAAGATACTCAGTTGTTTGTTGAATAAATAAACGATGAAACATAGAAGATACTGAAACATAGAAGATACTCAGTTGTTTGTTGAATAAATAAACGATGTGGATTTCAGCCAAAACATTATCTTGTGTGTATGCCTATATTTAAATACTCTGAATTTAAGAGAATCTCTTAACACACACAGATCAAGAACTTACTGAGTAGGAATATTTGTAAACCAAGATATCAAGTTAAACACAGAGTCTCTATCTCACCAATCTGCTGGCGTTAGCTTGGTGGGCTGTCTGCTCAGTGTAATTCAGTAGTCGCTCACAGAGCACCTACTCTGCCACCACCATGTTAGGTGCTGACAAAGGAAGATGAGTGGGATGGATGATTGGGCGATCCTTGCTCTCAAGCTTTGTTCTAGCCACTGACTTTGTCTCTCTGGCCTCTGAGTCTGTGCCTCATATCTAGTACCTGGTCATAGTTTGCCTTGTCTTGTTCTCAGAATGCTTATGCAGCTTCTTTAACCAGTTTAGGAGCAGGAGCCACACGTTCTGTTTTTTGCAGTCTCTGCAATACTGACCTTTTGTTCAGTCTTGGAGAAGAGGTACAAATGCCCACTTCCTCAATCACTTGATTTAGCACTGATTCATCATTCATTAATATTCATTGGGCACCTATTATATGCTAAGCACAGTGATAGAAAACCAGAGAATACAGCAATGAACAGGACAAATAAGGCCCCTATTCTGATGGAGCTTATATGCTTGTGGAGAAGACAAATGAATAAACCAGTAAGATGATTTCAAATGCCAGTAGTGCTATGAAAATTTTTAAAAATGTGATAGAATGGTAAGTGGAGGCAATAACTTAATGGTCAGGAGAGCTATCTCTACAGAGGTGACAGCTGATACTTGAGTGTAGGAAAATTACAAGAGAACACTAAGTACTGAGGGCTTGAAGCAGGGCCAAGCTCAGCATGCTTGTTTCTGGGCCCGGATTTAAATGTTCAGTCCTTGCCCTTGAGAAGCTCACAGTTCAGCAAGTGAGACACTGACATGAATAATTACAATATGAGACAAACTGACCAGTGCCATCTCAGAAGAGGAGCAAGAAGGGTTAAAGAACACTGCTGGGTACTATAGGGGATGCAAATCTTGCCAGACCTAGGTACCCTTGTGAAGCACTTAGGGCTTCATAGGGAGTAACAGGTAGAAAGTATTAAAGTCTCAATATGTGTTCCATGCAAGGAGGTCCTGTGAGTTCAGAGCTGGCCTCACAACATATACCTGTTAACAATAACCTCTAACATTTATTACTGGGGCTTACCATGTACCGGGCACTGCGCTAAGGCCTTTACATGCATTATTTCAATACTCCCGACAACCCTGTGAGGTCGGCAGAAAACTGCTGGTTGATGATGTGCTACTGCTCTCCTTTTGCCTACTGTCTTCCCCGACCTCCAGCTCAAAAAAGAGGGCAGCCTCTCAATTACCCCTAATCCCAGCTCCAGCAGCCAGCTCAGGTCCTTAAGAAGTCACAGGTGGCTCCTAAACCAGCCCTTGCTCTGAGAAACACATGGTGTCAATTTTCCAAATGCTGTCAACTAAAGAACAAAATGCACTCATTATACATTTCTGACTCCAAATTTTATTTCAAAACACATTGTTTTCTAATTAAAAAGGACGTTTTTGTGCTCTGTTTTATGCTGTATGGAGCACTTTGGTCCTGGCAATTCTAATGTAGCAAGTTGGTGGCAGCATTTTTATCCCTGTTCTGCTTTATAAAGAAGAGACTTGGTGCACAAAAAGGGACAAGATACTTGAAGATTGCTGCCTGCATCAGGAGCCACTGCAGGATAAGAGGTGACAGTCCATTCTCCAGACTTAATAGTGTCATTCGTAATGTCCACTGAGCAGGCCCATGCCTCACATTCACAGGGCTACTTCTAAGCTGTTCAGACCTCCGGAACTGGAAGAGTTACAAGAAAAATTGGTTCAAACTCATTATGAATCATCCCAGGCTCCCCAGAGTTTTCAGAAGAAAGTCCCTTTAAATCAGCTCACTAGAGCTTCAGGATCTGGTGACTTCTCCAAGTTCATGTCTTGCTAGGTCCCCGCCCACTCCCTTAGCTCCTCCAGTCATTCTGGATGACTGGCAGTTCCCTGAATGCACTGTGTTCTTCTTACCTCTGTTCTGATCTTTTTAAATACTTTGTGCCTACCTCAAATGTCCATATCTCCTTCATCAAATTAATTTTGTCTTTCAAAACTCCACTAAAACATCTCTACAAGAGCCTTCCTTGACACCTACCCCCTTCTATGCTGTCCCCGCCCTATCATGTGCTCCTCTGTGCTTCCTTGGCATTTTGTGTCCTCCCCCATAGACTAGACACTCCTTGGAGACAGGGATCATATCTTACTAGACATTATATTCCCAATATCCAGTATGAAACCTGACACCAAGAGATAAGATACTGGTGAATGTTGAATAAATTCCGCTTGGATGATTGCTCAACTGAGACCATCTGTGTCTATGAGCATCCCTTGCACAAAGAGTTTTAGCACTAGTGAACACATTGTGATTATGTCCCAGCCCCAAGCAGTGGCTATTTTACTTGCTCTTATTTCAGAGGCCACATGTGGAAAACAAAGCCCAGGGGCCATCAGAGGGGACAGCCAGGTTTATAAGCAAAAAGAACTGGGAGAATGAACAAACGGAGTGAGACAATTATTTTAAAGCACCAGCCTGCTGCGTCCAAGCTTCTGTTTTGACTTTCCAGGTCTCAACATTAAAAAGGACCTTAGAGTCTGTCCAGTCTCTAGTTTTCAACTGTGCTTCAAGAATTCCTAACAGTTCCTTAGAGGAGGGGACTCTAGGAGCCTGGTCCTTACCCCCCCCAACTCAACCAGAGAAGCAGTGTTTCATTTACTGGGCTTCCCATAAGCTGTCATTTGAAGAAACAGTTTCTAAGAAAGAATGAAAAAAGCCCTGATCTAGTTTAACCTCCCACCCATCACAGCAGCCCTCTCTTCAGCACCCCCAAGCCATCGGGCAATTGTTTGGAAACTTCCAGGGCCTGGGGGCTGTCCACCCTGTTAACTGACCTGCACCAAGACAGCTTTGAGTGACAGCAAGTTCTTCCCCACCCTGCACTGAAATCTGCCACCTCTCCCCTCACTGGGCTTTACTCTGCTCACCACAGGTGGAGCTTCCCATAGAAGTCTGTTCACTTTTCTCCCTCACAGCCTCTTCTGCTGATGTGTGAAGATAGTTCTCAAGTTGTGTTGGTGTCTTTTGAGCAGATTAAACAACCTTCTGTCTCCTTTTATGACCTAAAACCCCAGCTTCTGCTCCTGGACAAGTTAACTGACCAGGGCCTACCTCACTGTTGGGGCCTGAAATGGAGCCTAAGATAGCTTGTGGGTGACCAGAGTGTATTTAGAATGGCAGTCCTTTGGGAGTTGGCATGGCCCACCCAGCAGTCCTCTCCCTACACTGCCACTCACCAAGGTCACCTTACTGACTCCTCCACCTTGCCCTTTCCTCACTCATCCCCACTCCTACCTCAGCTGTCTTTGCATGATCTGCTGTCTAACATGGCTTTTCCTACCTGGAATTCTTGACTTTTGGGCCTCTGTACATATATGTACTTCATTTCATCAGACTGGTTTTAACCTAGTATTCCCATCATATCTTGACTTGAATCTTGACTCTCTTGCCCAGAACTGTGTCCCTCCCAACAGATGTGATACTGCTCTTGGTCCTCTTCTCCATCTGCCATGGCAGTAATCAGAGGTAGGTGGTATTCCCTCAAGCATTTCACTTACTATCGCCTCCCTCCAAAAAAAATCTTTGCCTTGGTTTGAAACATCGCTACTGGGTCATGTTGGACTTTTGGTCCAATGCGTGTGATCCCCAGATCATTTTTGTTATTATTATTGTTTCTGCGTTCATAATATGACATGAACCTTACCTTGCATTTTTATTTCTTCAACCCACATTTATTATCCCATTTTGCCCTTGTCTCTGGTCAGGTGGGAAGTAGCTGACAGATTTTATATTTTAGCACTGATTTTGCAGGGGAAGGGAGGGAGCAGAGAGGTGTATTGCTGAGCCTCACTTGGTACAGACTCTCAACAAACTCTCTGAGATGTGTGCTTCCACCACCTTAGTTTCTTCTATTTAATATTTTCCAACAATACTGTGGGAATAACATCACTTCCATTTTACAAAGGAGGATACTGAGGAAACAGCATTGTAGATGCCAAGAGTAAGGTCTAAATTAGAATCCCAGCTCTGCCTTTGGGCAAGTTACTCAGTCTCTCTGAGCATTTATGTTCTCATTTGTAAATAGAAAAATAATAGTCCTATCTCAAAAGTTAAGAAAAGGATTAAGTGGTATAGTTTATGTAGAATGTTTAGCACTATGTTTCACACATGATAAAAGCACAAAACAGTACTGCTAGATTAATTACTTTTTTAAGGCACAGTCCTTCAAGAGTAGATGGAACATTCTGCTTTTGGAAAATAGATCTACTTCTGGAACATAGACTTTCTACTTCTAGAATGCAAGTTTCTATTGGGCTCTTTTTCCTGCACTACGTTACCATTTTCTGAAATTCTTTACCAAGAACTAAAAGAGGTTTGAGCAATAGTCATCATACCAGAGAGTTTGGCACTAGGCATTTGGGAATCTCAAGACTAGATTCTCAGACTGGTGTGTAGGAGCAAAGAGTGGAAGGCTGGATTAAGCCCAGACCGGAGCATGGAGTGAGCACTCTCTCTCACAGATTGGAGTGAGCACTCTCTCTCACCCTGGACAAGGGGAGGGAGGAGTGAGGGCAGGCAACTAGGTAGAACCATAGCTTGGGAGCTGACATCAGGAGCCAGGTGACACTTGGAGTTTCAAGCCAAGGTGCAGTTCTACCTGATTATTTGTGGATGGCTTATCTGAGACCAAGGTACTCCTGATTACAGACCTCTGCTTATTTAATTCTTTGTTAACTCATTAAACATAACAGTTATAGCTTAGAAAGACTAAAGCCTATAATTTTTCCACCAGGTTGGACATCAGAAGCACCTGAAGAGCTTGTCAAAGATGTCAATTCTTGGGCCCCAACACTGAAATGTGGGTTCTTTTGGTCTAGGATGGGCCTGGGAAACTATTTATTAAAAAAAAAAAATCTCTCCAGGTGATTCTGAGGCTCAGTCTGGTTTGGGAACCCCTGCAATAAGTTAGTGATTTTACAGCTAAAGAAAAAAGCCTCAAACCATGTGAAATAACCCCAAACCAGGTGAAATGACTTTGCCAGTGTCACACAGGATGTTGGTAGCATTATTACTTCTACCTCTTTGTTACAAATTTTCTCTGCATTTTGGTCCCAAGCACCCCAACTGGAAGATATCTGAAAGCAAGGATTTAATTATCGTCTGCTTCTAGGGAAGATTTCTGGGCTGCAACTAGCTGTTTCTAGCAAATCTCTGGTGAGGACCTGGAGGGGCAAGAGAGGAAAGCAGAGGCATTCCCAGACTCTTGGAGTCCAGATGGCTTCCTTGTTTGATTGCAAGAGCTGAGAATTCCCCAGGCTCATGACCTCTGAAGCCAAATTCTGGATTAGCTGTTGCACTGGATTATCTGTGCCTGGCCCCCGCAGCTGCCTGGAGAATTGTGTGTTGCTTGTGTAGCTGAAGCTGTCCACTCATCCTGTGGGGAAGAAAGGGGAGATGACGTCTGGAGAGCCAGGCAGGCAGCAGGTGGGGGATGAATAGGAACTGAGCGAAAGAGCTTGGCTGGGAGGCACTCCCCATTGGTGCTGGGATTGATTGGTGGAAGTTTTTCTCCTGTCTCAGTTTGTCTTAGAGCCAGCAGACTGCACTATGTCCTCTGGACATCCCTATGGAGAGGGAATTGCTATCAAGGACAGAGAAGCTCTGGGTAACTCAGTGTTGGTCTACCATGTATCTTCTTCTCAGAAGTGACTACTCTAGAAACCAAGTGACCTTCAGATAACCTTCTGTTTCCTGACCCTTCTCCTCTCTGTACTCGGTCTCCTTCCTATCTCTTTCTCTTCTTTTACGCTCAGCTCATACTAAGTGACTTTCTCTCTTGGGTGCTATTTGTACAAGGTATGGAATATGACTTGCCCAAGCAGATTTCACAAGGGTATTGAAAAAGTGAGCAAGAACTCTGGGTGGTGTCAAAGTTACTGAGGCTAGTCAGTGAACTTAATGCTGTTAATTGCTTTAACATAGATCTGGGCACAAATGTCTGTATTATCATCTACTTTCCCAGGAGAACATTTTTAGAAACATGTTTAGCCCTCTTTCAAACTGATTTGTTCTCCTTTCTCTAATTTACTGGGTGGGTCATATGAGACAGTTCTTAAACAGCACATCTGCGAAACACTCCAGCAATGTAGGGCGGGGGGTGGACCTATGATTGGAGTTAGGAGGCCTGAGTTCGAGTCCCAGCTCTGTCACCATCAGGCTATACTTCTTGGCCAAGTCAGTTCACCTTTTGAAGCCAATACTCACCTCCTAGGGTTGTTGCAGGGCTCAAAAATGACCAAGGGTTGAAAGCATTTTGTAAACCAGAAAGTTCCTTACAACTGTCAGCTGTTGCTACAGTGTCCCATGGGAAGGGGTAAAATGCACAAGAGCCCACTTTTCAGAGTTTACAGTCCAAAGGGCAAGACAAAATCTCATGGGCTTAACCAAGGAGCATATCTGCAAAGCACTAAGAACTTTCTGTGCCAAGGGCTCCCCCCTGAGGAGGCTTGGTTCCAGGCAGCTGGTGTAATGCAGGAAGCCTTCCTGGAAGAGAAGAGCACACCCTTAGTTCCCTTAGCCTTGGGCAAAGCTGCACTACTAGAGCTGCTTCTTGAAAAAGCCCCAAATGCAGCCCCATGATAAACTGGATAACAAGTGCAGGAAGTTACAGGCTGTACTTACTGTGAAATCTAGACTCCAGGGATACAGTGTGAATCCCCAAGAAGTAGACGCCATCCACACTTGAATTGCTTCTTCCCGGCTGTGGGGAACACACTTTTCCCACCAACAGGAAATGAAGCCAAGATGAGACCTAGAGGTTCTTCTAGAAGAACTGCAGGTCAGGGTTTGGGGTGTCAGCCTAACATATCTAGTACCTTTTTTCCTCTTAGGGGAACTGTCTTTTTCTCTTTCCTGTCCCTCCATCCCTCCCTCTGGAGAAAAAAACAAATTAGCTCTAGAACAACAAAACTTCCTCCCTCCCAGGGTTGATAAAAAATGGAAATGAGAAAAATGCTTCTCAAGCACAGATACATAGAAGGCTTTATATCTTCTATGAAAGGACTTTATTATCATTATTTATCTTTGGTCCAATCCTTTTGCTCCTTGTGCCTCAGTTTTGTCATATACTCAGGAGATTAGACTGATAGCCGAGGACCCTTCCCCTTTAAGAGCCACCCCTCCCTGGCCTGTTCTTTAAAGATCTTCTGCAGCCTCAGACTGGTGAGCTATGAAGTAGGACACCTGGGCCTGGTGGAAATTCCTCAAAAGACTGAGATCATTGTCATCACCCACAAAGCAAGAGCAAAGTCAGCACCTGGTCCACGTATAGTACCTGACATCTAATGAGCTCTCAGTAAATACTAGGGAATGAACGAATAAATGAAACAGATGTGCTGTTTCCACCCTACTATGCTCTCTAAGATGTTAAAACTATACATATTTACCATTACTAGAAAACATCACCCTGGCCTTCTGGGAGGCCCCCCCATTTTTACTTCACCCCACAAGTAACATGGGGAGCAGGAAAAGGTTGTCTTGGTCTATGCAGGTTGCTATAACAGAATATCATAGACAGGGTGGCTTATAAACTATGGAAATTTGTTTTGCACAGTTCTGGAGACTGGGAAGTCAAGATCAAGGCACCTAAAGATTCAGTGTCTGGTGAAGACCTGCTTCCTGGTTCATAGATGGCCACGCTGTATCCTCACATGGTAGAAGGGAAGGGAGCTAGCTCTCTGTGTCTCTTTTATAAGAGAACTGATCCCATCACGAGGGTTCCACCCCATGACCTCATCACTTCCCAAAGGCCCCACACCCAAATACCATCACATTAGAGATTAAGTTTGTGGGAGGACACAAACATTCATCTACAGCAGAGATTCCCAACTCTTAGTCTTCTGTATAAACGTCACTGGGGATCTTGCTAAACAGCAGCTTCCTGCACCCACTCCAGAGATCTTGAAATGAAGTCTCTGTAAGAGAGGACTTGCCTTTTGTGTTTCCTTTTTTAAACCTTTCATTGGTGAAATTTTCAAGCATATGTGAAAGGAGAATCTATCGTATAATGAACCTCAATCCCTTTCATCCAACATAAAAAGTTTCCACCACATGACAATCTGGCTTCTTTTAGACACCCACCCGCTTTCCCTCCAAATCCTGGACATCATATTGTTTCATCCATACATACTTCTACTTATATTTATAAAAGACAAGTACTTTTAAAAAACAAAACATTCCTAGATTAATTAATAATAATTCCTTAATATTACCAAATGTACGGTCGTATTCAAATTTCCCCAATTGTCTCATCACTTCTGTTTTACAGTCGATTTGTTCAAATCAGGATCCAAACAAGATGGACACCTTGCAACTAGATATATTTTTTAAAATGTATTTTAAATAGTTTTAGGCTCACATGGAGGTTTCAAAAATAATACAGGGAGTTCCCCTGTACCCTTCATGTAGCTTCCCCTAATATCTTAAGTAACCACAGTATAATTATCACAACCAAGAAATGGGCACTGGTACAGTACTATTCAAATTACAGACTTTATTTGGATTTCATCAGTTTTTATGCGTACTCGTTTTTCTTTTTCTTCCTTTTGTTTATAGTCCTACAAAATTTTATTACGTGTATAGGTTTATGGAACCACAATCAAGAAACAGAACTATCACCCAGAGAAAGTTACTTGTACTATGTTTTTATAGTCAAGCCTTCCTCCTCAACCCTTACTCCTAGCCACCACTGATCTGTGCTCCAGACCCTCCAACTTTGTCATTTTGAGAACATATATAATGAAATCGGATAGTAGGCAGCCTTTTCAGATTGAATTTTTCACTCAGCATAATGCCTTTGAAACCCACGCAAGTTGTTACAAGTCTCAATAGCTGGTTTGTTTTACTGCTGAGTAGTATCCATATTAAGTCACTTTTAACTTATAGGTATCCGCTAACCTCTTTTTGTTTTCTTACCATTTATTTGTTCAGAATCTGTCCTACAGAATGTTTTTCATTCTGGATTTTGCTGATTTCATCCCCATAATGTTATTCACTTTTTTCTGTATTCCCAGTCATTCCTGTAACTGACAGATCTCCACACTTGGCCAGAATCTGATGGTCTTCTGTAAAGAGCCCCCAATCCCCACTGGCAACTCTAAGGCAAGTGTTACCGAACACGCTTGGGGAAAGAATACTGTAGAGGAAGGAAGACAATGCCATGGGGACTAGGGCCATCTGAGAAGGCCTCCTGTAGGAGAAGGGTTTGAACTGGGGCAGTGCTCCAGGAAGGCAGCCCCAGAGGCTGAATGCGAGGCGTCACAGTGGCAGAGGAGGGGGTAGGGTTGGACAGAACTTCCTGTGCAGGCTTCATGATGGGTTCCATGAAGGCTGAGCCTGGGACACTGATGAAACTGCCACCACCCCTGGACCCTCACCCCCTCACCAACTATCACCTCCACTCTTGGGACACCCCTGAGCTTGGACGGTGTGCACCTGGGTAGGGGGCAATGCCTACAAGGCCATGTTGGATGTCAGATGTGAGAGCAGGCTGTGAAATTGTCCTAAGACCCTTATGAACACCAGGCTTTTGCCACAGCCTCTAGAGGTTTCCTTCCCAAGATGGAAGACCTGAAACCTGCAGAGGTGAAGGCTACACCTCCAACTCAAGGGGTGGTAGGGAGCCAGGAGGGAAGAGAGACCTCGGAGCACAGAACACTTGAGTTTGAGGTTCTCAGGGTCAAGAGGGCCCTCCCGCTCTTCAGAGGAATTGAACCCTCTGAAGCTCATGTCACGGGGGGCTGTACCACCTTCACTTGCACACCTCTACCCGCCCCCCTGCCCCCACCCGGAAGTGAGTACAGCCATCCAGGCTACATGATTGGACAACTCTGATGTGTCGAGTGTCCCCTCATATCATCCTGGCTCTCTGTTCCTGTCTTCTAGGACCACAGGAACAAGTGCAATCCCTCCTCT
>NW_006441955.1:901116-938860 GCF_000325575.1 Pteropus alecto | reverse complement strand
CCCCAAAACCCCAGCCACAGCCTTCAGTTGTTTACAAGGACTATCACATCTGGTCCTCATAGCTCTTCTCTGGGAAAAAAATTATTGTTGTTTCCATTTTACAGAAGGGGAAATAGGCTCAGAGAGAATAATCGCCTTGTCCACAGTCATACGGAATTTTAATGTACATCCTTTTCAACTTTGTCCTTTTCAAACTAAAGGAAGTTTAACCTTAATTCTTCTTACTGCAATAAGGGTAGCCTTTGATTTTTCTTCAATGTGCCAGGATGAAAGATAGTTCCTTCTGGGCAGGAAGAGGCAGAAGCTGAAATAGAAACTTTTTCTTAGGAGATTAAGGAGAAGGTAGGTGCCATCAGGCTACAGAAGTTTCTGGAAGTCTGGTGGGGTGAGCTGGGGTGCTGTAGCTCATTCTGAGAGAAGCGTAGGGATGTGGGAACTTTCCTGCTATCAGTCGAGTCACTGAGCCCACAGGGGCAAGAGCAGGAAGCTGGTCCTGAT
This sequence comes from Pteropus alecto, assembly GCF_000325575.1. Lineage (NCBI taxonomy): Eukaryota > Metazoa > Chordata > Mammalia > Chiroptera > Pteropodidae > Pteropus > Pteropus alecto. The sequence continues at coordinate 938,362 of NW_006441955.1, read as the reverse complement.
AAAGCACTTGGAATAGTACAGCTGGGAGATGCTTTTGTGGTGCAGATGGGGAATGCTGAGGCCCAAAGAGGGGCAGAGGCTTTCCCCGAGACATACAGCTGGGCAAGAGCTCAGTACCACTTGGAGCCACTGCCACTTGGAGCTCCCATCAAGCAGTCATGTTCCTGGATTGTGCAGTGAAGAAGGGTATGTCCTCAACCGAGTCCTCAATGGTTCCCATCAAGCTTCAGAAACAGGTTATCACAGTGGTTATCACACAAGTTTTTTGAGCCACTTATCACACTCAGGACACACAGGTTATTTGAGCCACTTATCACACTCAGTAGCAGGGAACAGTGCCTGTCCTGCATAGGCATGCAGTGCTGTCGGGTTACAGCATGCCATCAGAGAGGACAAGAACAACCCAAGGTCTCACAGCTATTTTCCGGTAAAGCCAGGACCTATTCTCCCAGGTCTGGGTCTTCTCAGCCCCAGCAGAGCCTCCTGGAAGGACACAGTCTCTCTAGCCTAAAACCAGAGCCACAGGACGGGGGTACAGGTGTTTAAGGGATCTGGGCTATCTCTGGCTTCTCCCAACCCTTCAACCTGTCATCTGGTATTGGGGCAGACACCCAGGGCTCTGTGGGTGAGCTGGGAACTTCTGAAGTTCCTTCCAAATGGATCAGCTATATTTCCCACGATGTAAGATTCTGTGCTTTTCATTCTTCATCAGGCAAACTCCTGCTCATTCTATAAAACCTAGTTCAAGGTACAGCAAATGACCATGTACAAAGCCACAGAGGGAGTCACATCACATTCCAAAGAATCTTACAGACCATGATCTCCGACCACAATGCTATATAATTAGAAGTTGACAAGAAAATCATAAACCTCCCATAGGCTGAGAAACTAAAAAACACACTTCTAAATCATCCATGGGTTAAAGAGGAAATGACAATGAAATTATGAAATATTTAGAACTGAATGATAAGTAAAGCACAGCGGTTTCTGTTTTTTCTGTAAGTCGAAGTCCCTGAGCCTATGTGCCAAGTACCTTTCATTGTTCCCTAGATGCACTCTCCACCCTCCTCCACCCAGCTCTAGACCCAAGAAAGCCGACCTCCATGTGCTGCATCAACTCTCATTAGCTTCAAGAGTAGGAGCTGGCCAATGGGGAAACCTGGCCAGAGATCAGCCAGAGAGAGTAGAGGGAGGCCCCTTTACAACCCCATTCCTTCACAGAATGATTGCTGTGGGCTAGGTATGCCCTTCAAGCATAGGCCACAGCTAAGGTCAGATCAGTAGGCCCCTCCTCATAGCTTGCACTTTGACCCCTCCCTCCCAACACCCCTTCAGCTAGGGGTGACAGCTTCAGCCTAGGGCATACATCGAAGGGCTGCTCTTGCTAGTCCTTTGGTAACATGCTATCTGTGTGGTTGCCCTACACCCTCACTATACTTCTAAATAATGTCTTCTTTAAACTCTCTTCAGAGTGCCCAGTCCATAACCGTGTTTCCACTTCTGGATGACTGAGCTCTGACCTTGTGTTATCTCTGTGTGTTGTGCCACCTGCTAACCTCAGCTGAGGTCAGGTACTGGGACAGCTTCATCACCTGATGCCCTGCCCTCAGTGTACAGAATCATGCTTAAGAAAGGGGGTTGATTAGAATATCAAACAAATGAAGGAATAGATTCGAATTCCTTCTGCATATACTAGAGCATGCAAATGTTTAGAGGAAATTTAGGGCAGAATTAAGACCCACACAGCAGGGAAAAAAAGAGAACTTTAGACTGTGGCAAAAATAGGTGCTCGACAAAAGAAAGAATCCTCAGTTCATTCTTTAGGATCTTGTGTGTTCTCATTGCCATCGAGCAAGAAGATCCAGACACAAGAGGAGCCCAGTAAGCGTCTGTGCCACAGTAAATGCCCTCCTCCAGCCTCCAGCGCTACCCCACTGTTGCCTGCTCACTTCCTGCACCTCTCCAGGGTGACCTCTACAGCTCATCTATCTGCCTTGGCCCTCCTATCCTAGAAGGCCTCCAACCTTCCCTCCCTTCCCAGGACAGAGCCAGCCACCTATTCCTTGGGCCTGGGGCCCACAATGTGCATTGGGTGCTGCTGTGGGATATCTGTCTTTCATCAGAGGAGGAACATGAGTAGAAAACTAGGGAGAGAAGATCAAGTCTTGAAGGGTCTGGATTTGGTTGGAAAGAAGGAGGGAAAGAAGATATTTCAAAGTGGGAACCACTGGAACAAATGTCTGGCGGTAGGAAATCGGGTGACTTCAGGTGAGGGGTGAGGAGAATCAGCCCAGTCTGAGCAAGGGCCCCGGCCCTGGTGGAGAAGGTGAAAGTCTGTGTCGGAGCACTCTTCAGGACCAGTCTTTTAGTGCTGGGGTAAGGGACTCACTCATGAGTCCCAAGGCACTCATTCATTGGTATTAAGTACCTGCTATGTGCCAGGCACTATGCCAGGAGCTAAGAATGTGGAAGTGTATAGGGCAGACTTGATCCCTTATTGAGCTCAGGGACAAACGAGACACACGTAATTCTGGGAAGACAAAAAAAAAAAAAAAAAAGAAATCCATTATTTAGCAGCTCTTTTGTCTCCCCTCCAGACAGAAGCTGAGCTTGTCCCCATTTTACAGTTGAGAAAGCTGAGGCTGCCTGCTTGGTAAAAGTCCAAGCAAACGCTGAGAGGGCCAGCTAGTCTTTTACCCATGGGGAAGTTGGGAGAGCGATATGGACATTCCGGAAAGGCGACAGTGAGTGTGTCTGTGCATTCGGGGAGGGGGGTCCCCATTCCCCGCCCCTTCCCCCGCCCCTTGGCCGCAGCACGGCTGGCCCGGGAGGGTAGGGGCGGAGCTGGCGTCGCCTCAGGGGCGTGAGGTCGACCGAGGCCCGGCAGGGCAGGCAGGCGGGCGGACTGAGCACACGCAGAGCGGAGGACCGGCAAAAGGAGGAGACCCAGGGCGCTGGGATGTGACCCGCGGCCAGACGAGGGCTCAGCGCTTGCCCACCCAGGCAGACTCGGTGAGTGAGTGCCGCGCCCCACGCGCCCCCGCCGCACAGACGGCCCAGGCTTGCTTCCACTTTCATTTCTTCAGCTGTCCCGGCGTGGCACAGTCCGGAGGCGACCTCTGCCCGAAGGCAGGCTGGCCACAATCCTTGGTTTGGGGTCCTAGGCTCAGAGCCGCTGAAGTGGGGTATGGGGGATGGCAGTATTTGAGGGGGGTGTGTCTTCTTCGGGAGCGGAAATGTCAGGCCTGCTCTTCTGTGTCCTACAACAGACAGGTCTATCATGGCAGCTGGGCTGGAGAAGGGTAGGGGGAGATGGCCAAGGGGTGCGCTTGGGCGGCCGAGAGTTGTGAGGTGGGCACAGACTCAGTGCGGAGCATGGAGGCCCCGCCTTTACTTTTCTCTTGGATCTGTGCCCTGCACGGAGGCATCTCGCAGGACGCACAGCCCTAGGCTGGATTCTGGGCTCAAACTGGGGCCAGCCCCTGCCCAAGATCCTGGGCCAGGCCTGGGGAATGGCAGGTGTGGCTCTGGCAGGGGACTAAGTGTCAGAAACTGACAGGGCCACTCTGTGGTCTTCAGTTGGGAAGCCTAGACGCCCATCCAGGGTGTAAGCTATCTCTGGCCACTTTAGGAGTAAAAGGACACCCAAAGTTAGGAAACAGGGGGCTAAGAGAGGATATAAATGGCCATGGTTCAGGGAGGGAACAAAGGTTCTGTGAGGGACAGAAACTCAGGAAGGGCATGGAAGTGGGAAGTGAAGAGAAACCAGTGGCCTGGATAGAAAGGCAACTATCAAATCCCACCCCCACTCTCTACCACCACCACTCGCAAGCTTACATTTTGTTAGGAAAAGACCCAGGCCTTGAAATTCTACAGCAGGAAGGTGGGACTCTAGCTCGCTGGTCAAGACGCCCAAGTTGCTGTGCGTGCGGACTGTGGGGGGAGGCGCAGTGAGTTGGGGGAACAGGAATTAAGTTGGTCTAATTGGTGGGAAGATGCTTCCCCTCTCCTTCCATCCCCAACTTTCCCCTGTCTCCACCAGACCAGCTACCAGCCAGTGCAGGAAGATGCTCCTTTACTCTTTTCATGGGCTCAGTCTCATTTTATCGCAGTTCTCAGTTCTTCCATTGGAGATCCCCTGTCTGTTACTTGCTATGTGAATGCAGAGTCCTCAATGCCCCTTTCTCAGCCTGTTTCCCCATCTATATAAGAACTGAGTTGGGCCAGTTGATTTCTCGGAGCTATTTCAACCCTAAGATTCTTGATTCTAAACTTTCCTTAAAGCCTGAGCATCAACTATGTGCCAGGCCCTGACCTAGGCTCGCGATAGGTTGTGTGGGGACAGCAAAGGCCAAACAGTAGCCTCCACCCAAGGAGAAAGAAAGGGGGCTATGGGAGTAGATAGCATTCAACCTGATCATATGTAGTCAGGCAAAGGGACCAGTGTAAGAAAACACATAGCGGCAGGAGAGTGGGCAGTATGTTCAGGTATCATCAAGAAGCCCAGAGTGGTTGTTGTCAGGGAGTGGGCAGGAAAGGTAAGGTGAGGTATTGAATGCCAGGGTGAGGTCTGTTGGTCAGTAAAAGGGACTATGTGATGGTACAGGGCCCAGCAACCCCACCTAATTTCAGTGTGATTTTGGAAGCACCTGCCCCAAGCAGAGTTTAGAATGCAGGCAGCAAGTGAAGCATGAACATCTCCTCCTCTTGGTCAGGAAGCTCAGGTCCCACACTGGGGTTTTCTTTGGGTGAGAAGGTGAGCGGCAGGGAATGGATGAGATGACCTGCCATGTCATTGAGGTTTTTTCTTTTCAAGAAGACAACATCCTTCTGGGAGACCTGCCCCTACTCTCCAAACTCCTCTCATTTTACTTGACTATCTCCCTCCTGGCCTGCCTGTTGTGGGCACAAGGAAGAACCCCTGTTCCAAACTTCTCCTCCACTAGCTTGACTTTTTGCTTGATGTGACGCCTCCCCCAACCCATACTTACTGTGCCTTTGATTACACCCAATTGTCACCTTGTTCCCATCCTCCTTCCCCACCTCTGTCCCACCATTACTAGAGATATGAAAAGGAAAATGCTCTAGTGTCAGCTCCGAGGTCAAGGCCAGGCTTTGTTTTTGACTATATTCAAGCTTCAGTCTAAAGCTAGTCAGGACTCCCATTGATCAGGGTCAGGGCCAGGTCAAAGTTCAACCTGGAGCCAGAGCTCAGTGCTTAGCCTATACTCAGTGTTAGTGCTCAGTCTGGGGTCAGGGTCAGTGCTCAGTTTGTGGCTAAATTTCATTCTCAGCAGGTACCTGGGTCTGCATTTCCCAAGAGCTCACATACTCACATACTACCCTGAGAGTCCCAGAAACCTGGCTTGTATCAGAGTGACGCAGGAAGTTGCATAGGCCAAATCCATGCCTGCTACAGGGGTGCCCCAGCCATGATGGAGCTGGGACTAGAACCTAGGACTCCTGCAACCAAGCCTGGGACTCTGATTCCTGTCCCCAAAGTCTGTTCTGAATCTGGGATCCTTCAGTTCTAAGAGGCAAAGCAAATTCATCTGAATTCTAGATGGGCCGAGATGGACAGATTTGACTACATTCTCCTATCTCCCAGTTCTAGGCATGTAGTGAGTGCTCTAGGAATGTCTACTGAGTTCCAGGTAATGGGGTGTTAGGAGGGCTGCTGTGGCTTCTTGGGGTTTCAGGCTGGAGGAGGCTGGCTTGGGGGAAAGAATCTTCAGCCACTGTTGAAGGAAATGGTGTCCTTCTACACCTGCCACCTCCCCCTCTCCTCCAGCGCCTGCAGCCACACTCAGAGGCCACCCAGCTGGCCATATGAGGGCCCTTTCCTTTTCCAGAGTAATAAAAGGAAAGGACATTTTTGGTAGAAAAGTCCCTCCTGGTCCCTGGGAACCCCCGGTGGCCGGATAAACTACGGGATATCCCAGAGGAAGTTGAAGGCAGGGGCCCTCCCCCTACCCCCAGCACAATGCAGCCAGGCTCTCTCTCCCACACTGCACCAGCTGGCCTCTGGGCTCCCCCCAGAGTTCATCTTATCCAGGCCCCTGCCTCCTGGCAGGCCTACAGAAAGCCTCTGCCACCTCTTTACTGGCCAACAGCAAGTCTGAGGAGCACCTGTTTGGAGCTGAAGCCCTGCCTTCTGTGAAATGCAATGAATGTGGAGAGGAAACAAAACAAGATGGGAGGGCTGTGGGTGCTTGGCAGAAGGAACTAGGGCAGCCTGGAAATAGGGCAGGGACTGCAGAGGTGGGCCAGTGATGTGTTGGGAAGTCAAAGCCCGTTTGGTTAGGATCTGACCACCATGCTTCCCCATGCCCTCGGCCCTGGCAGAGCATCTTCAGGTCCTGCCACTGGACACCTGGCCCCTCCGCCCAGCCTGACCATGGCGTTGTGCCTGAAGCAGGTGTTCGCCAAAGACAAGACCTTTCGGCCACGGAAGCGCTTCGAGCCCGGCACACAGCGTTTTGAGCTGTATAAAAAGGCACAGGCGTCGCTCAAGTCTGGCCTGGACCTGCGCAGTGTAGTGAGGCTGCCGCCTGGAGAAAACATTGACGACTGGATCGCCGTGCATGTGGTGGACTTCTTCAACCGCATCAACCTCATCTACGGCACCATGGCGGAGCGCTGCAGCGAGACCACCTGCCCGGTCATGGCCGGAGGGCCTCGCTACGAGTACCGCTGGCAGGACGAGCGCCAGTACCGGCGGCCAGCCAAGCTATCCGCGCCACGCTACATGGCCTTGCTCATGGACTGGATCGAGAGCCTCATCAACGACGAGGATGTCTTTCCCACACGCGTTGGTGAGTGCCACCTGGCAGGCAGGTCAGGCCTGGCCAGGGAGAGAGGCAGTCACCGGAGCCCATTTCACAGATGAGACATTTAGTTTGATACAGCAATTCGAGAGGGGAGGCAGGGTGGTGGTAATTTTCTTCCTCATTTTGTAGAAGAGGAAACTGAGGCATGGAGAGGTTCAGTGGCTGCTCAAGATCAGGTATCTTGAGCTAGAACTGCCTGACTCCCAGTTTAGGGCTTTTCTTGTCTGAGGCTTGAGTACCCCTTCCAGGACCACCCTGACAAGACCACTGTGATTCTCAGAACCTTCCAGAAGAGGTGCCTCAAGGTTCTCCTAGCAGATCACCCTACCTGGGCTGACGACTTGCAGTCTCCTAGGAGTTGCCTTTGACTCCTGGCCCCGGAAAGGGAAGGGGGTGGGGATTGGGTGGGCCAGATGGTATCCCTACCTCAGGGGGCTCCAAGGGCAGGATTCTTCCTTGTCAGGCCCAGGCCGTGGAGCCTTTTCTTATCTCAGCTGGGCAGCCCTGGCGGGTGAGTGTAGGGACAGGAGATGAGTGATGTCACCCTGACCCTGCTTCCCCACCCAAGGGCAGCTAGAGGGGGTGTTGGCCCAGGAGCTGAGCGGGCATGACACTGTGTGCATCACAGCAGCCCCTCCCCCACCTGGCCTCACGTTCATCCCGTTAAGGCACTAGGAATCAGAGATGGGTGGGGCAGGGTGGTCAAGCCCAGAGGGGAGAAGTCTGAATACTGAGGGAAGCTGGGCGCTGAGTCACAATTCAATGCCCATGGCCCCATCCCAGCTGGTAGCCTGCCATTTCCTGTACTATCTTGCCCAGTAATGGGTATCCTCATTTCATATGGGAGAAAACTGAGGCCAAGAGAGGGACAGTGCACTGAATCAGGAGGGATTCCAAACCATACCTCAGGTCTCTTGGGGCCCAGGCCCTAAGTCTAGATGAGCAGGACGTCTGAGGGACCTGGGCTGGGCCTAGGGCTCACAGGAAGGCAGGGCTCAACCCCATCCGAGAGCAGCGAGGAAGGAGAAGGGCTCTAGGGAGCCAGGTGGGTCAGTGTGGATCTGTGTCTGGGCTCTTATTCCCTTCTAGCCTTAACATCCTGGGCCTGTGAGACCCCAGATGTCTGTTCCTTAACCCGGGGATGGCTCTGCCATAGCAGAGAACAGGGTATCGCTACCAAGATCTCTACCTTAAGCACAGGGCTATACAAAATTGTGCCTTTTTTGCAGGTCCTGGAGCTTCTCTTGAGCAGGACCAGTGGCATTTATCTCAGAGGGCCGCTGCAGGGCAGTACAAAGAGGGTTTGAATCTTGCTTCCAGTCTGTACTAATTAATAGTTATGTGGCCTCAGGCAAGTGGCTCCACCTTTATGCACCTCTATTTTATCACATCTAGAATGGATATAATACCCATTATCATACCAGGCAAAAGGTGCTAAGGGCCAGCACAGGGCCTGGCTCACAGATGGAAGTGTAAATGTTATTGATTATATGAAGGAATGAGAGATATCTGAACAAGTTCTTGAAGACTTAGTAATTCTCAGGATTCAGGTCTGGGGCCTGCTGTGTGAATGCCACAAAAAGGAAGGAGTCAGAGCAAGGCTGGAGAAGGAGGTCAGGATCATGAAAGGGCTTGAGCAGGTTCCATGCTGGGAAGTTAAGACTTAATCATGAAGGCCCATGTTTTTAAAAATAGAACCTAGATGGCAACGAGCCACTTTTGGAATTGTATCCAAGGGTGTCATGTGAGAGCACCTACAGATACACATATTTCTGGAGAGAGTTTGGGCATCACTTTCATCATAGTCTGAGAAGGGTTGGTCAGTGACCCCAACCACGTAGCAGAGGCCTACTCAGGCTGATGGGAAAATGTGGAAGATGATTTATTTTTCAGCAGGGGAGAGGCACAGTCAGATTTGTGCTTCATTAAAAAGGGAAGTATGGGAGAAAGCAAACCATGAGATCTTTCTGTCTCCCACAGCAAAGTGTGCTAGGGAAGAGGCCATTCTGGGTGAAGGCTGCCTATATATGGAAGGGCAGGGAAGGTTGGGCAGAGTTTCATACCAAGATGCTCATCCCCCACTTCTGCTCATCCATGCCCCCTTAGGAGTTCCCTTTCCCAAGAACTTCCAGCAGGTCTGCAACAAGATCCTGACCCGCCTCTTCCGTGTCTTTGTCCACGTCTACATCCACCACTTCGACAGCATCCTCAGCATGGGGGCTGAAGCACATGTCAACACCTGCTATAAGCACTTCTACTACTTCATCCGCGAGTTCAGCCTGGTGGACCAACGGGAGCTAGAGCCACTGGTGAGGCCAAGCCCCACTGCCCTCCCCGACCAGGGCTAGCCTCTGAGTTTTCAAATCCAAAGGCTACCTGCTTCAAGAAAATCCAATACCCGTATAGATAAATTAGGGGACGGCAATTCATTTAACAATGATTCTGTACTTCAATAGAGAATTCATTCAAGTGTCAGTTTACAAACCCAGATCTGCAGCCTTGAATTAGGGTGGGGGATGATGGAAATGGGCCAAATTCAGGCAAAAAAACAGCCAGACTCTATGGTTTGGGAAGGGACTACCTAGCAGGTTGAGCTCTGACTGACCCTTCCCCATCTTGTGTCTCTGCAGAGGGAAATGACAGAGCGGATCTGTCACTGAGCCCAGGCCTGGACATTGTTGCCTGTCAGATGGACCATCTGAACACAGAGTGGCTAAGGGAGGGGACCCTCAGGAGTCTGGTGGCAGAGGAACCTGAAGGCCCTGGGACCCCCTCCACACATCCAAAGCCCCTTGACTTCTGGTTCTCAGGAGTGTGCCCACATGTCCCCTGACTGCTTGTGAATGGAGAGGGGGAATATTTAAAGGTGGGAAAACAGAAGGAAAGGAAGGGCTAAACCTCTGACATGAAGTCTGGGGTTGGGGTAGGCTAGAGGCTTTCTGCTCCGATATGTGACCTTTCCAAGCTTACCTGGGAAATTGTGGATGTGGTTGAGGTGATGGCAAGTCAGGTACAAGAGAGTGAGCAGCCTGTGTGTGAGTGAGCACAGATGACTGTGTGTGTGTGTGTGTGTGTGTGTGTATTTGACTGTGGGGTGTGTCTGTGAGAGCTGGCTGCCTTAGACCCTCCATAGCACATAAGAGGCCCTCATAAATGTTAGATAAATGGATGAATGGAAGAAACCAAGGAATGAGGGAGGTAGGGGAGGAGGGATTAGGACCATCAGACTATGACCACTTTCAGAGTGATGACAGGTCACTGTCCCCACTTGGCATGTCTGGCAAATGTGTATAAGTGCACAAAATGTGGTTGTAGAGGTAGCTCTGTGAAACTTCTAGGCTACGTTCTTCCATCAGCATGAATTCTGAAGAGCTGTGAAGAGGTAGGAAGAGGATCCTCATCCTAGGTACCTAAAGCCATAGTCCACCACAGACACAGGTTCTGATTGCTCAGCCAGAGATGCCCGTTTGCTGTCATTTAACTCGTTCCTCTGCCTCCAGGAAAGCCTGATTATAGACAGCCTCTTGGGGGTTGGGGATGATCCCTCATGTCCACAAAGTTCCACTGGTTCTTAAATTGGGAATCACATGATCCAGTCTAGCTCCCAGAATCTGAAGTCCAGCACAGAAAATCCTCCAACCCAAGGATCTAGTGGAACTCGAATTGGGAAATTCCAGAGTCTTGTCTCCCATCCTGGGACATTGAGGACCACGTGACTAGTGAATGGACCCTTCCAAGCTTGGAGAGCCCCCATCCTGCAAGTACTTGCCTCTTTCCCAACTATCCCTGAGACATTCCAGCTGGTTGGCTCTCAGAGCATAGCTGTCCACAGAGAAACTGGGATGTCCATTCAGCACTCTATCACTCGGCACCCCATGCCCAACCCTGTGCCCAGACCCACAGGTGGAGAAACTGAGGCAGGGACAGGGCCCTCCCCTCCCAGAGTCTCCATGCTGGGAGGCCAGGATGGAGAGCCAGAAGGGACCTGAGGCTCATCCTGAGTCACTCACAGACTCCTCCATGTACCTAGCAGGAGACTGAAGCCGGGAAGAGAAGAAGGAGCAACTGTCCAAGGCCTCACAGCAAGGCTGTTGTGGAGCTGGAATAGAAACCAGGGGCCCTGACTGCCACCCCAGAGCCTATGGATTGCTACATAGGGAGATGAGGAGCACATGGAAAGAGGGTTTGACAACCCTTCTCCAGGACACAACAGTTCCTGCTTTGAGCAAGGATTTCTAGCCTGATGCCAGAGTGCCCCACCTCCCTGCAGATCCGCTGGGATTATCTGCTGAGCCAAGCCTCCAAAATCATGACCCTCTCCATGGCCCAGCAGCTGCCTGATTTCTGGGGAAGCAGATGGCGCTTCTGGGGCCAGGCAGCTGGTCCTGGGACGGCTGTCTCTGGAGAAGTTCCCAAGAGAAACACACTGCCCCAGCAGCTTTGCCAGAGGTTTGCATGGCAGGCGGGTGGGGGGTTGTCAAAGATTCCCCCAAAGAGGACTGTGGATTGGAAGATGGATTCTAGATTGTGGCTGGTGCTGATTGCAGAGGCGGGTGGGGTAAGACAGGAGGGGGTGGGGAAATCTATTTTTGTGAAACAAGGAAGATTTTATTGTTGTTATTTTTGGTAAAATAAAGCTGCATTGGTGGGAAGCTGTGGTCTGGGTGCCACATGGCTCCTGGGCAGCCTGTGGAAGGCACTGGGCCAGAACGGGGCAGGGAGGGCTTTTTGTCCTGAGATCCTGGGCCATATGGAGAGCTGGCTGGTGTGGTCATATCTGGCCCAGCTCTCCAGGGTGGAGACACTAAGGTTTTCCCAGGGCTCTGGGAACTCTGGATCCAGAATTCCTGGACTAGGCTAGGACCCTAGGAGTGGGGAGGGCTGGCCCTTGCCTTCGTGGAACTCAGTTTCTTGGGAGTCTTTCCTTGTTTCAGCTCAGGTCACCTGGCACTGGCTGTTTTCACCCCACCCTCTTAATCTGGGTGGTTTATTGGATAGAGCTAATGGGTTAAGGAACAGGGCAGAAACACAGTCCTAACCCCAGTTACAGCAGCAGAAACCCTTCTCAAGAAAAAGGTTTGTCGAGTACTGGCTAGAGTTCAAAGTGGGGGTGGCAAGGCATGGGGCTGACTCCTGAGCTTATTCCCCCTGAGATACCTGACTCTCTTAGCTCAGGTCTTGCTCTTATTCCACTACCCCGTACCTTCAAGCTGCCCAGACAAGTTGAAAAATAGCTTGGTTCTTAAGAGTCAGAGCTCTCTCCCCGTTACCTAAGAAGGAGACGATCTGGCTTTGTTCGGTGGCTCTTCTGGGAGGCAGAGGCCTGGGTTCCAGTCTCAGCCCACCTCCTGAGGTACTATACCAAGCCCCTTTCCCCTCCAGACCTTAATTACTCTCATCTATTTCATGACCAGGAGTGGGAGTGAGGAAATGATTGATTCTAACCTCCTTCAATACAGTCTGTGGATCATTCACAATAATAATAGCTAATACTCATTATGTGTCAGGTACAGTTCTAAATGCTTATCATATAATCGCCTATTGAATCAAGTTTGTTTTTGGCTAGCTCCCTGGCTCCCTTCTTGGCACCTAGTATCCCTCCTTTCACTAGGATTTGTAAGGCCCTCCACTCTGCTGCCCTTTCAAGGCTCACCAGAGGAGGCTCAAGTCCAGCATTCTAAAAGGTGGTTCTGCTTGTACACTTCCTGTGACAGATCACTCACTACCTCATCAATTACTGGACAGCTTAGACTCTTAGAAAGTTGGGCTCTCGATTCATAGTAGTTTTGAAATACATCATGGTAGTGAGGGTAGATTTATCTCAGAGCTGTGTGGCGAAGGTCTGTCTGTACCTTATAAGTTGTGACAAAATGGCTTTGAGAAATTCAGAAAGGGATGCTTAGAGAAGACTAGACAGAGATGAGAGAAAGGAGGAAACAAGAGAGTTGGGGCCACCACAACACAGAGGAAGATCCGCCCCCCCGCCCCCCCTCAACAGGGCAAAACTTGGCAGGTGAGGGTCCTGTGATAGGCAATGTACCAGAGGTAAAGGGACAATTTGGTTGGGCAGCCAGGCTGTGGAAGGCTTTGTTTTCCTTTTGGTTCAGGATTCATAAAAATATTCAGAGCAGAGAATAAGGAAGCAAGCCATTCTTATCACATTGGGGCAGAGCATCTATTTACTGAGTAAAGGCTGCCCCACTACCCTCGGCCCTCATTACCACTGCACCCTCCTCTTTGAGGTTTCCTGTTGCCTCTCCCACTCTTCAGCCCCTTGGAGCTGTGTGTAGTGTGTGGTGAAGGGAGCTGCAATCATGTCTGGAGCTCCACCTGAGTTAGGGGAGCCTTCCTCGAGCCCTTCCTCCTTTGAGCTCTCCAGAGCCCTTATCTCTGGTGTTAACTGAACTTAGTTGCCATATATATGGAGGACATAGCAATTTTGAGAACCTGGACTGGAACATAGGCCTGAGTGACTCAGGAGCAACTGGCTATTGAGACATTCAGGGAAGAGAGGGGAACAGGCCAGCAAGGCCTCTGAGGATATAAAGTTTGGGTGGGTCTGGAAGGTGAAGGTGGGAGAGGTCAGGATGTACAGGGGCCTTCAAGTTGGACTGAGTGATTCTGGAAGTGACTAATACAGAAGCTTGGGAGAAGACACCCCAAACCCGCCTAGCTCCAGGCTTCACTCAGACTGGGAAACCTAGCAAAGCCCTGAAAGTTCCTTAATGTTGCAGACATCCTATCATGCAGATAAGAAGACTGAGCCCAGAAGGGGAAAGGGAACAAATGTGTGTCAGGTGGGTGATGGGAAAGAAGTTCAAGAGGCTTTTTTAACTCGTATTGCTCACTAGACCCTGAAAGCAACCCTGAGACACAGGGAAAGGATATTTACTTCCATTTCACAACAGAGGAAACCCTCGAGTCAGGACCTGAATCAGCCCTTTCATTACCTCATCACACTTGCATCCTGGGAGAGGGACTGTGGCTGTTTGAAATATTAATTTATTGGCAGTTGGTTTTGTCCAAGAAATGAACTTTTGAGTTTTTTATTTTGAACTACTGGAGGTAATGCTTTAGTTAGTCAAGGAGAAACTTTCATAGTTAGATCATAGATACCCAAACCTTTTAAGAAATTTTACAGAATTAGCTCTCATTTTAGAAAAGATTGACATTTCCCCATATATAAAAGGCTTTTTAAAAATTCCTTCCTGGCATGCAGAAGGTCTCGATAAATATTAATTACACCTGCCGTTTCCTGGCCTCCTCCCTCCTGACACTACCCTAGCTTGCCGACCTTCACTCGGAGAAAATAGCCTCAGAAAAGCTAAGGCCCACTCCCTACCCAGCAATCTCCCCACCCCTCTTTACCACGCCTGCGCAGTATACTTAGCTCCCCCCACACCGTCTCCTTGGGTGTAGCCATCAAGGCGCAGGCGCAGATCCGCCCCTCGCACCCCTCCGGTCGGCCCCGCCCCTCGGGTCTAGTACCGCCTCTTCCGCGTTCCCGGCAGAGCGGTTTGCAGGTGGGGTTGCGCGCGACTGGTCCTGCGGTGAGTCGGCTGAGGTAAAGACGAGACAGCAAAGCGTCCCTGCCAGTGCAATGGGATGGGCAGGGGCGGTCTGTGAATGAGTTAGTGTGTTCGGGACGGAGAAGGGAGGGCCTTCAGAACGGCGCGAGGTCACGATCCGATTCAACGGCGGCGGGCAGCCGAAAGAGACGCTTCTTTAGGGCGCTTCTCAGGGCTCCATCTGTGACTTGCCAGGGCTCCGTCTATAACGAGCTCAGGGCGCGGCGTGTGTCCCCAGTCGGGGCTCAGCCTGTGCCTAGGGTCAGGGCTTGGGTCATGACAGGTGTCCGAGGTCAGAGCTCAGACCGGGGCCAATTTGAGAGTCAGTCCCTATCAGGCTATATGGCTGGGCTCAAGGCTCAGAGGTAATCTAACATCGTAACTAGTTTTTCATGTGAGAAATTTCTAATATCTGTGAACGTTATTTTAAAGTTATCTGTTTTCATTTAAAAGCTCCTGACATGTGTGGATCCCTGTACAGGGAGGAGAGAGAATAGTGTCAGGTGCAGTCTCTCTCCTTAGGGAGTTTCCAGGCTACCTGTCAGATTGTAAGTAGCAGATCAGAGGCCAGTGTGGGTGACAGGAATGAAGTGTTGGAAGTGTTTGGCTTTGTGACAGACAGTTCTGGGTCCAGATCTCACCCCTGCCACTTCCTATTTGTGTGTCGTTGGGCAGGTCATTTCTCCTCCCAGAACTTCAGTTTCTCCTGTATAAAAAAAGTATAGTAGGGTTATTGTGAAAGTTGAATAGGATTACATGTGTCACCTACTATGGCACCTGTGATGAAATGGGTGCTGAATACTTGGTGCATGCAGTGAGTGTGATTTATGTGAACTAGGTCATTTTAGACTAGGGTACTTTAGAGAGGCCCTGGGAGAAGAGCTGAGGTGACCTAAAAGCCTACAGCCTCAGTAGGATTTATAGGTGGAACTGACCTTGCAGAATGGGAAGAGAACTAATGCTTATTGCCCATATGCCAAGTGCCATGCTGTGCAGTTGATATATATTGTATCACTGAATCCTCAGCCATCAGTCAGGTGCTTTCAGCCCTACTCAGCCCGTCTAAAGAAAGCTAGACTGGAAATGACGTAAAGAGGTGACCCACAGGGTTGGATGTTTATATGGAACTGGGCCAGCTGAAGACTTTGGTGCCTCCCTCCCCAACTTCTCCCACATCAGCTCTTCCCTTTTTGTGATCCAGTAGAATAATTGGGTTCTTGACTTGGTCCAGGAGGCCTGTTACTCTAGTACTCTAGCGGATTTTGATGGTTAGAGGGCCTGGCAAATGAGCATCTCTTAAAGTCAGCTTGCATGAAGCTGGATCAGGGAAGTTCTGTGAATGGATCCTATTGGATTCCTGCACATGCTTCCAAAATGCCTGTGGTTTTCTGTTATGTGGTCTCATAGTAATCTAGTAACTTGAATCCTTTTGCATCCTCTTCATGGGTGCCCATGTTATCTTCCTGAGATAGTGTTCTCATCATGTTATATCTCTGCTCAGAAACCTTGGGGAGCTTCACTGCCTATAATATAGAGTTTAGACTCTTCAGCCTCATAGACAAATTCCTCCATAATCTGTTCCCAAACCTCTTTCCTGTCCTGTTTCCCTTTGTTCTCCCAAACCTGCACCCTGTACCCTAGTCAAAACAACTTTTTGTTACTCAACACTCCCTACATGTTTCTTTGCTTGTATTCCCTCTTCCTAGAGTTTCCTCCTTCTCATCTTTCAAGGTCCGTGCTCATGTAACCTGTCAGTGAAGTTTCTCTGATCCCCCTGCTAGGTTAGTTGCTCCCTCCCACCCCTCATCTTCTGTAGCTGAGGCCACACCTCTAATATAGCTCCAATCACAGTCTGCCTTGGGGTAGGTACATCAGTCCATATGTACTCTGAGTATGTTGGTGGCAAAGGACCTTGTCTGTTGTATCCCTCCTCTGCCTGGCACGTAGTAGGCCTCTGCAGTGTTTACAGTTGAATGAGTCAGTGCCATTTTTTATTTACTCACTTTGGTTTTTGTTTTATGAGCTTTCAGGTTCAAAGTGGGCCTTTGTGTTTTTCTTTCTTTTTATGCCTAAGAAGAGCCCTACTGTAGATCGGTTATACCCTAATTACAGGTATCAAAGGCAAGAAAGTGAAGGAATTCTGCACAAGGCAGGATTCTTCATTGCAACTCTTGTTTTTAGACTCTTGTCTTGCCTTTGCAGTGGGTTTTGGCGGGAGGGAGGAGGTGCTCTGTTCAGAGTCCTGCAGTGAGTGTGTTATAGTTAACAAAGGGGAAAGCACACAGGTGGTTTACTAATCAATTGTCCTGCCCTTGGCCTTGGCCCCTACCATCAGGGAACCAGCTGTTACACATTCACATTTTTCCTTGCCAACAGCTTCAGCATATGGAACTGGAGGCTCTTTGTTGATAGTAGAAAAACATACATTGTTGAAGATAGAAGGAACTTGAGAACCATCAAGTTTTTTTTTACCTCTTTAATTTTACAGATGGGGACAGGCCCAGAGGAGAAAGGGCTTGATCAACATTGCATAAGGAATCAGTCAGTGGTGGAAATAGTACTGGAAGTGAAAGTCCTGGCTGTTTGGGTTTATCCAATCTACTACATTGTTAACATAATATCTAACACTCATCGATTACATAATGTGTTGCAGATAACTGTTTTAAGTGCTTTACATGTAACATTTCAAAACTCTATTATATAGACTTGGAAAGTGAGGCAGAAAGAAATCATTCAGATCTACTTTAGGATCCCAAAACAGTGGTTTTTAATATAGTTTTAATGGCAGTCATCTCTCAACCAGTGGGGTCGAACAGTTCTCCCAAGAGCTGGCTCCCAGATCACCCTACCTGTGTGAGTGAAGGACATCCTCCCAGCAATGTCTCCCTGTACTCTGGAGAGATGTTTTGAGAGGAGTCCTGAGTGTGTTGAAAGAATGGTTGAAGGAATGAAGCATGGGTAGTAGTGGATCTTAGCTTTGAAATATTAGTATACTTTAAAAATTGCATATTTATCAAGTCAGACAGTAAATGCAGAATTTTAGAATAAACTCAGCCCAGGATCTTTCTGTAAATATTCCCAGTCAAGGGTAGCAAGATTCAAATCAGGAAATACATATTGAGCTCTTGCTAGGTGCAAGGCCCTGAAATTGAGAAATATACACAGAAGAACGTCACATTTCCTGCCCTTTTATAAGTAATCGTCTTCTCAGAGCCTTCTCCCTCTAGTGTAGTTGGGAAGGTAGATAAGTACATAAATAACTGACTATGGTAAATGTAGTAAAGAATGTAAGCAAAGTGGGAGTTTGGGAGCAGAAATCAATCCCAACATGACCAAAGGGGGTCTAGAGAAAGATTCTTGAAGGTGGAAAATTTATGGTGGGCCTTGGAGGAAGTTAATTCCTATGAGGAACAGCTTGAGCAGTGGTCAAGAGGTGGAAATGAACAGATTGTGTGTGTGCGTGCGTGTGTGTGTGCGTGCATGCGTGTATGTGTGTGTGCGTGCATGTGTGTATGTTGGAGGAAAGGAATGGACTTGGTGAAGAGGGAATAAGCTGAAATAGTGAGTTGTGGCCAAAATGTAGAGAGGAGAGTGGGGAGAAGAACACTAACATTTATCTAGTGTCTGCTCTGTTTTGTGGCTTGCAACATGTTAGATGCTTTACCCACTGTAATTTAGTTAATCCTCACAATCCTGTAATATGGAGTGATTTATCCCCAGTTTAAAGATGAAGAAACCAGACTGCAGAAAGATTAAATGATTTGCCCAAGGTCAGGTAGCTAGCAAGTGGCAGAGCTCAGTCCAAACCTGCAAGTGTTGGATTCAATGACCCATGTTCTTTTTATTGTACTGCAAGGCTCCAAATGCCATGACTAGGGCTCTGTTTATTGTGGCTGCAGGATGGAGGCTAGACTGGAGCAAAGAAGATCCCGGAATGGGGACATCGATGAGGAGGCTGTTGGAATAATCCAGTTTAGGCTTAAACTGAGAACCATTGACCTACTGTAGAAACTACCTGCTCTAGGTATGTTTGATTTAATATGTGAGCATTATAGCAGCTCCTGTAGTACCATAAATCAGTGTATGGCCATCTTTAGCTGGTAGAAACTTAGAATCAGTTTACAGAAGCTGCTGGCACTTTTCTATTCAGGCATAGGTTCTAATGTGAGATTAGCAGTTCATTACAAAAGTCTCTAGGGAGAGAACTCATTTGGCACATACTGTTTCTCCATTTTCTCACCCTCAAATTTGACAAGAATCCATAATGGAGGAAAGAGGACTACACTTGGAGTCAAAAGGCTGGCATTCAGGTCCTGGTTCTGCTCATTATCATCCATGAGTCCTCCATCTCAGCTCTTTCTCTGTAATATAGGGAGTATTTTGGTTCATTTCTGAGATCTCTTACTAATGCATGTATTTCATTGCTCTTCCTGGTTTGGGGCAGTATAAGGAAGTAGCAGAGAATATGACCCTGGATTCAGAGAAACTGGGATTTAAATTCCAGTCTCTCATCCTTGTAAGGAGACAGTAGTGAGGTATATAGACTTCATAGTTGGACTGCCTGAGTTTGAGTCCTGACTCTATCACTTGCTAGCTTTGTGACTTAGGCAAGTTATTTAACTTTCCTGGGTCTCAGTTTCGTTATCTATAAAATGGGGATACAAATAATATCTATCTTATGGAGTTGTTATGAGGATTGAGATAACTTAAACACTTAGCACAGTACCTGGCACATAGTAGATATTCAATGAATGTTATCCTTAATAGTAATAATATTAACAATTATTATTAATGTCCAGTTGGATATTGTATTTATAGAAAGTATAATTATTAAGTCCATTTTTCCTGCCGTTCTACTCTGACGCTGTTCCTTCTCTTTCTTTCCATTGACCCATCAGGAATCTTTGAAACACTAGATTGTTCCATCACAAAGTTGCAAAGCATAACATGAAAGAAAGTGCCTGTAGGAAAAGGGTCAATAAAAAGTCATTGACTCATTAGAAAATTTTACCTGACTTGTGTTTTCACCCCTCTCTCCACAGTAAACAGGAACAGAGTAGTGTATTTATTCCATTTTGCACAGCCTTCAACAAAAGTGCTAAGCAAGATCCCTTTAATTCACTTGCCAAAAAGTACAATAACAGTATATCTGGAAAAGTGGTGCCTAATTTGGTTCTTCTGTTTCTCTACCTTAAACCCTTCTGGCCTTGACTTAAGCCATTTCTTCTTCCATTTTCCATAAATATGGAAAAGTTCCTTCAGATTATAAAGGGAGGATGAGATCAAGATTTTCTCATGAGAACCTTTTGTGTACTTAAAGCCAGAATGAAGTTAGGCCTCATCTTTTCTCCAGGCTAAATAGCCTTGGTTTCTTTCACCTCACTCTTAAAACCTATTTTCCATTGCTTGGATCTCATTGGTCATGCTTCTTTAGTTTCTCTTCAATTTTTCTATTACTTGGCAGTGACTCAGACTGTACTTAGTCCAACTAAAACAGTTTAAAGGAAGAATAACTTCAGATGTTTCTATTCATTAACATTTATTGAGTGTTGGCCTCGTGCCAGGCCTTGTGCTAGGTATAGGGACCCAGAGATGAATCAGACTTAGTCTCCGCCCTGTCTCTAGCTCACAGTCGAGGGGCAGATGTGCAATAAACTATTACAGGCACTGTGATTGAATTATGCACAAGCATGGGAAGCTGGAAATTGTTTAGGACAATTCAGAAGAAACAGTCCATTTTGCCTGGACTGTAGGTCAACACTTCTGTAGAGGAGTGGCAAGTTTGTGGAGGCCCTGAGTGACAGCACAGGAACTTGGTTATTCAAGAAGCAGTGGACGCCCATTAGAGGTGTTGGAGCAAGAAAATGACAGGCTTAAATCTGGCTTTTTGGACCAAGAACAGGGATACCACAAGCCTTAGTCTTACCTGCCCACCACTGATATTTTCTGTCTTAAAAGTAATAGAATGAATCCCTTAATTGGATACTTGGTTTTGTTTACTCTAAAACTTCTATAGAAAGACTAGTTCTTGAGCTATGGAAAAATTTCATTCTGTATATAGGAGGAAATTTATGAAGACTTGAGAGAGAATTGGGTGCCCATCCTACATAAGACCCAGTGGCAGACTAATCTCTAGATTTGGTCTAGCCACATTCACCCTTCCCTAGCCCTATACCAAGAATGAGGAGAGGATTCCAGGACTCATCTGGGTATTTGGTAAGGAATGCTAAGGAGATTCAGGCAGTATGAGAGTCAGAAGTTCTGGCTAAGGAGGAAAAGATGGAAGTTGGAATGGTGCCAGAAGGAATTAGGGCTAAGTAGGTACTTAGAATCTTGTGTCATATATCTGAAAACCTCCTACTTCACTAAGAATTTATTCCCTCCTGCTGCCCAGTTGTGGTTTACAGAGTGCTTTCCAATTCCATAGCTGATCTGGGAAGCCATATCCCAAGCTTGAATAACAGTTACTATTTCTTGAGCCACTACTGTATGCCAGGCACTGTGCCATGAACTTGATATGGATTAGCTCATTTAATTCTCACAGCAACCCTGTGATGTAGATGCTATTGCCCCCATTATATAGATGATGATAGTGAAGCACAGAGAGGTCAAGTATTATGTCCAAGGCTACCTCATTAGCAGATGGGGCCAGAATCTCAGTCTGGGCCCTAATGGCTAGAAAGCCTATGTGCTTCCTACTCCAGCCCTGGAATGGCTCCAAAGAGCAGAATAAAACAAAGTCCATAAGGAATTCTGAGAGTTCTTTTCGCTAGAGATGGAAATGAACAGGTTGTGTGTGTGTGTGTGTGTGTGTGTGTGTGTGTGTGTGTGTATGTGTGTGTATGTTGGGGAGAGGAATGGAGTTGATGACGAAGAGAAATAAGCTGGGTTGGCAAACACTGGCCTATAGGCATATCTAGCTTACCATCAATTTTTGTATAGACTGCAAGCAAATGCTTTTTACATTTTTAAATGGTTGGGGGAAAATCAAAAGAAGATTACTATTTTGCGGCATGAAAATAATGTGAAAATTCAAATTTCAGTATCCACAAATAAAGATTTATTGAAAGATAGCCACATCATTCATTTACATATTGTCTATGGCTGCTTTTGCTCTACAAAGACAAAATTGAATAGTTGTGACAGAGACCATGTGACACAAAGCCTAAAAGATTTACTATCTGGCTTTTTACAGGACAAATTTGCTAACCCCTACTGTAGGCAACAAGAAGGGACTGGGGAGTTTAAACCTGTGGCAAGACTAAAGGCAGAGTTGAAATTCAAAGGTGTTCAAGGTTGTTTCCAGAAGTGTTGTGGCCATAAGGAGAAAGACTGTAACCTGAACTCTTTTGGGCCCTGAAAATAGTTTCTTTGGGCCACAGAGATTTATTTGGGAATAAAAAGCATAATAGGAAGGATTATTCTATATGATAACATTCTCTATTGGGCAATAAAGAAATATTTTGTGAAGTAATTCAGATATTTACTAGAGCCCCCCCTTTTTGTGTGTGCCAGATACTATGTTAGACGCTGGAAATACATAGATGAAAAATGTATGTCCCTGCCTTTGAGGAGCTTATGGCCTAGTGGGAGAGCCACATATGCATTTGTATCATCAGCTCTAAGTATTATAATAATATACTGTGGGTTCAATTAAATGCTGGATGAAGTAGAAAAAGTCAGGGACTGCTTCTGTAATTTCAGTAATTTGTGATGGACTTTGAAGACAGAATAGATGTTCTTTTCAAGGAGCTACATAACAGGCTGAAGGAAAGCCTGGCAGTATGAATATTTAGAGCTTATGAGATAGGGGGAGAAAGAGAAATTAGGAATGATTTAAAGGTTCTGCTGCTGGGTGACTGGCAAAATAATATAATCTGATAAGAAAGGAAAGGAGGAAGAAGGCACTGGGCGGGGGCTGGGGATAAGTCCAATTTGGAACATGTGATTTGAGAAAATGAAACACATTTGGCTTCCAGTTAGGAAACCTTTTTAGAAATTTTGGCACAAGGGCCTAGAATTCAGATTTAAACTACATTTTCAGAGCTTTTCTATTGGGAAAAGTGAAAGTACACAATCATGTTGTAGAGAAATTCACAAATCAACTTTGAGACATGATAGCTAGAGCCACGAGATTAAAATAGAAAACTAGCAATAATTATACGTTTGGCATAAAACCTTGTTCCTATTCATGCTGCCTGCTGCTCTCAGCATCTACTTTAATTTCTGGCTCTGTTGCCTCTTGCCTGTGAATGCTGAACAACAGAGAAGTGTCAGCTTTTACTTTCTGCATGAGACTCCTCAGCAAACATAGGTGTCCATATCTTCATCCAGGTCATTATTTTGGGGGGTCCTGGACTCCCACAATGGAAACAGAATCTGAAAACTTTTACTGAGACTCTTGTTAAATCTTCAAGTGCTTGGTGTTAACATTTTCAAATGTTCAAATATCTGATTTTAAACATGGGAATTTTGTGATTGCCGTGTGTCTGTCTCTTCATAATATGACACATAGGTTTGGGGAACACTTAAGTTGATCTTTATCTTCTTTGGTTTTTTTAAAGAAGCCAGCATTTTGATGTCCTTTCTATTTCTACTTTTTGAAGATTTTCATGCCAGATATGAAGTTGAGGCCGATGGAGAACTGAAGAACGTCTGCTACGTACAGAGGCCATTGAAATACTTCCTATGACTAGAAGGCAGCAACCCCCTGTCAAAAGCATTATTTTATTTTGAATTTCAAGTTTATAGAGGATTCGCTCTCCAAAAGTTGGGCAAACCTATAGGTAAGGTTGGATATACATTTGGTTAGCCTTTTAGATTGCTTCAGGTTCAAATTATTTCCAGAGGAAGGGGTGTGTCAGAGGTTTCAGTATTCAGTTTGGCAGCTAGGATTAGCGGGACTGCCTGGCATGCCTAAAACAGTTATTTAATAGGGAGGAGCACATTTCTACCAGAATAAAATGGTGAAGAGGCTCATAAGGAAAACTGCAGGAAGTAAAATGTATTTATTTACTTTTAATTAAAAAGTAAAACAACCATACTGTAACAAAACAAAATCAAATACAACAGAAGTATAAAAAGTAAAATTCTGTACCCACCCAATTTAATTCTCCTAAATAACCATTGTTAATAATGGCTTGAGATGTATATTTTTAGGTTGTTTTTTTTTTAAATTTATAATATATATGACATTTATGATGACATTTGAAAGTGTTCTGAATGACACTCTAACCTGAGGTTTGCCATGCCTGGCAGTTTATAAATAATGCCTCATTTGTAGATTGGGTCAGATGAGGGCTGGCTGAGAATGGTTCGTAGCCTGATCTGTGAATTTTCATACTTTGCTGCTGTGACACCCTTATGCATCTGAAGTCTCCCAGTGGCACACTGTCTTCCCCAACCAACTTCCTTTCCTGAATTCTCCCCTTGTTTGATGGTACTACTGCTCTTACGGTTACTTGACTTTGGTTAATAAACATGTTTTGCGGTCCTCCTCTGTGCCTGGTTCTATGCAGATTAGACATAGAGGGTAGTAGGCTTTGACTCCTTCACTATCTCCAGTCTGCCTCTGTGACTTCATTCCCATACCTCTTTCTCTTCTTTTCTATCCCTGGCTCAGGTATAGGTCTTCTTTGTCTTGTTGCAGCAGCCTCATTCCACCCTCCAGTCCCTCTCCAGCCTCCAGTTTGTCCCACACACATCATGGCCAGTTTGATGGCCCTAAAACATATTCTACTTGTCCATAGTCCCTCCCCATTGCCTGGAACAGTGGTTTGCAAGTGTGCTCTATAAACCTTGGGGGCCTTTGAAACCCTTTCAGAGTATCTACAAGGTCAAAACTATTTTCATAGTAGTACCAAGATGTTATCTTTTGTTGCAAAGCAACAGTGGGCAAAACTGCTGGCGCCTTAGCACCAATCAAGGCAGTGGCACCCAACTCTACTGGCAGTCATTGTGTTCTTCACTGCTTCACACTCAGAGTTTTTTAAAAATGCCATTTTCACTTAAGAATGTCCTTGATAAAGCAGTAAAAATTAGTAATTTTAATGAATCTCAACCCTTGAGTATACATCTTTTTAATATTCTGTGTGACAAAAGGGGAATGCTCATAAAGCCCTCTCCTGCCTACCAAAAACCAGTGGCGGTCTCAAGGAAAAGCACTTGCAGGATGCTTGAATTGCAAGCTGCACTAGCCACCATTTTCATTTTTACGTGAAAGAATAATTGACTAAAGTGAGGCTGGAAAGTAGATAGGGACCAGATGTTGGAGGGCCTTGTAGGCCCTAAGCTTGGGTGATCTGACTTTGGTCTGCCTTTTTAGCTTTTTATACTGTCCTGCTCACACAAATCCAATCCTTTAGTCCTTTACTCCTGCTTATTATTTTGTTGTTCTTTTTTTTTTATTGATGTATAATCAACATAAAACATTATACTAGTTTCAGGTTTACAACATAGTGACTCAATATTTGTATGTATTACAAAATGATTACAAATCTAGTTAATATCTGTCACCTCACAGTTACAGAATCATTTTTTCTTGTGAATGAGCACTTTTAAGATCTACTCTCTTAGCAACTTTCATATATAAAATACGATATTATTAACTATAGTTGCCATGCTGTACATTACATCAACATGACTTATTTATTTTGTTACTGGAAGTTCGTACCTTTTGACTCCCTTCCCCCATTTCACCCACTCCCCACCTCTGGCAACCACCAATCTGTTCTCTGTATTCCATGAGCTTAGTTTTATTTTTTTGTTTTGTTTTGCTTTTGTTTTAGGTTCTACATATAATCATACAATATTTGTCTTTCTCTGTCTGACTTATTTTACTTAGCATGATATAACCTCAAGGTCCATCCATATTGTCTCAAATGGCAAGATTTCATTCTTTTTATGGCTCAATAATATTCCACTGTATATTTATATAATACCACATTTTCTTTATTCATTCATCTGCCAAAGGACTTTTAGGTTGTTTCCATATCTTGGCTATTGTAAATGATGTAAATATTTCAGTTAACATGGGGGTGCATATATCTTTTTGAGTTAGTGTTTTTGTTTTCTTCGGATAAATACCCAGAAGTGGGATTGCTGGATCACGTGGTAGTTTTATTTTCTTGCTTGCTATTTCTTAAACACACACTTTCTTTACCCCTTCTGCCCTTTCTCTTGTCATACCTTCCATCAGGAGATGCAATGACAGTTCTTTATACTGTCCTGCTCACACAAATCCAATCCTTTAGTCCTTTACTCCTGCTTATTATTTTGTTGTTCTTTTTTTTTTATTGATGTATAATCAACATAAAACATTATACTAGTTTCAGGTTTACAACATAGTGACTCAATATTTGTATGTATTACAAAATGATTACAAATCTAGTTAATATCTGTCACCTCACAGTTACAGAATCATTTTTTCTTGTGAATGAGCACTTTTAAGATCTACTCTCTTAGCAACTTTCATATATAAAATACGATATTATTAACTATAGTTGCCATGCTGTACATTACATCAACATGACTTATTTATTTTGTTACTGGAAGTTCGTACCTTTTGACTCCCTTCCCCCATTTCACCCACTCCCCACCTCTGGCAACCACCAATCTGTTCTCTGTATTCCATGAGCTTAGTTTTATTTTTTTGTTTTGTTTTGCTTTTGTTTTAGGTTCTACATATAATCATACAATATTTGTCTTTCTCTGTCTGACTTATTTTACTTAGCATGATATAACCTCAAGGTCCATCCATATTGTCTCAAATGGCAAGATTTCATTCTTTTTATGGCTCAATAATATTCCACTGTATATTTATATAATACCACATTTTCTTTATTCATTCATCTGCCAAAGGACTTTTAGGTTGTTTCCATATCTTGGCTATTGTAAATGATGTAAATATTTCAGTTAACATGGGGGTGCATATATCTTTTTGAGTTAGTGTTTTTGTTTTCTTCGGATAAATACCCAGAAGTGGGATTGCTGGATCACGTGGTAGTTTTATTTTCTTGCTTGCTATTTCTTAAACACACACTTTCTTTACCCCTTCTGCCCTTTCTCTTGTCATACCTTCCATCAGGAGATGCAATGACAGTTCTGAAGGCTACTTGTGATCCCAGAATCAGAACAGAGGAAGGAAGAAGATGAGCCTGAATCTAGATCCTGTGCCTCTGAGAATCTTACTGTCCCAGCCCTTTTTTGAAGCCTGTTGTGAATCACCACCCTGTTGGCACCTTAGTGGGCTTCATACTTCTTTTACTGTAGTTGAGTGAGACACTGTAATCTGCATAATGCTGCCCAGCTTTACTATAGATGGGACTCTTGGGAAAAACCTGTGAAGTATCTTAGCCCCTGAAATCACGCTTACAGATCGTCCTTTGATTAAGCTGATTTCACAGCTGGCTCCTTTCATCCATCATGTGTTAAATTTGACTACCTTCCGTTTGAGTGTTCCCTTTCCCTGACCTTGTCCCCTACATAGTAATGATATCATCAAAAACCAAATCACCCCACTAATGGGTCTGGCAGAATAATATAGCCTTGTACCTGATAGAAGAATTGCCATGAAATAATGCGATTGGGCTGGTTTGTAGTTCATCCTACATAATGTGACAAAACACAAAATAGAAAGCTATCTCAGAGCAAGAAGAAGAAAGTTCCGATTAATATAATAATAATAAGGTAGTAATAATACCCCTGTATTTATGTCAGCTAGAGCAGTGCTGCCCAACCTTATTGACCTCATAGCACACGTAGAAAATGATATTGTTCAACCTGATGAGAAGATCAGTATCTCATTCACAGCACATCAGTAGGGAAGCTCTGTGCTAAGGTTTCTAAGTAAAAGCATTCTTGCTGGGGCCTGGCTAACTCTGGCCACCCCCTTTTGCCTTTCAGCATTAATGTTTAAATATATTATTTCTGAGCCAGACTATCTAGATTTAAATTCTAGCTCTGCCACTTACTAGCTATGTGACCATGGGCATATTACTTAATCTCTTTGTACCTCAGCTTCTTCATTTATAAAATGTGGATAATAATTATACTTACATCATAAAGTTGTAAAGATTAAATAAGTTATTATATGTAAAGTGTTATATTTGTAAAGTGCTTAGAATATTGCCTGGCATATGGTGAGTACCATATAAGCATGTGTGTACTCTAATTACTAGTAGTAGTGTTCAACTACTATTATACTACTTCAGAAAAGTAAATGTTTGGGACCCAGTTTCCCCAGGCTCCTGATTGCCTTCTCCTCCGCCTCATTTTTCTTAGTCTTGGCCTCTTTTCTAAGACTGTCCATCTGAAGCCTGTTGTGAATCACCACCTTTCTTTCGTTGCCTCAGTTTCCTTTCATTTGCTTAATTCTCCATTTGTTGGGAGGCCTTCAGCCAGCTGATAACTGAGAGAGCAGCTGAATTGATCATTATACTCATCAACTTACTCTCACCATTATTTCTTCTCTAGAAAGCTCTTGAGACTAAGGGATATAAGTCTTACAGGTTGGGGAGAGAAGTGAACCGCAGACCCTGAAAAGAACTCCGAGTGGCTAGGAGAGGAGCATAAGCTAAGTTAGCCGAGCTGAGTTAGCCAGCAAAGTCTTGTTCTTAATGGGAAAATGATCATCTTTGGTATCATATACCAGATATAGGAACTGGTTACTTCTCTATAGACTCTACCAAAATATGGAGAACAGAACTGGTGACTTTGAGGATATTATGGCTCATAAGACTTCATGGAGAAATGACACAGTTCTTTCAGAAGGGGAACCTTGGGGTCAGCTTGGGTGAAAATAGTGAATTAGTACTTTCATGTCAGGAATATGAATTGCCTTTGTTGTCCCACTGGGACTAGAGCCCCTTCTCATATGCTCTGTGGGTTCTCTGGAGCCTTCTCCCCATGTAGGAGCCAGGTTAGTTGGTGGATCTGTATCTTTAACAGCTACTACACTAATTGTACAATCAATACTTGTTGACTAACAGGTTTTACAAAAAATGAGAATATGCATCCCTACTCCTATTTAAATGGAGAAAACAAGATAAACTTATGCCTAGGAATAGAAACATTTATTACAATTGATTATGATGAGGAGGAGGAGGATAATACTATGATGGAGAGACTGAATATGATCTGCCTCTGCTTACCTCTTTGGCTGATTTGTTGTCACTCGCCCACATACTCTGCGCTCCAGCCGGCCTAGATGGTTTGCAGTGGCACTAATCAGCCATCTCCTTCAGACCTTAGCACATGCTCTTCCTCTGTCTCTCCCCAGCCCCCACCCTGGCCAATTCCCACTCATCCTTCAGGTACCAGCTTAGCCATCCCTTCTCTAGTTGCCAGACTGAGTTAGATGCCTCTTTTCTGCTCTATAGCACCTGGTACTCCCCTGTCACAGCACTTGTTCATCTATATTGAAACTTGTCCACTGTTTTATATGTCAGTAGATTTAAATTCCATAAGGGTAAAGACTATGTCTTCTCTTATATTCTCACTAACACTGGACAATTAGTAGATGCTCAGTATACACAGCATGTGTATAATAAAAAGGTAAGTCATCAGTGCTTTCACTTCTAGGTTCTTATTTTTGATCCTCACAACAGCCTTGTGATATAGGCAGCCCAGGCCTTACTGTGACCTCATTTTGTACATGAAGACACTGATACTCAGAGAAGCTAAGCAACTTGCCAAAACTCATGCTGTGGTGGAGAGTCAGGATTTAAACTGGTGTCTTTTAGGCTTGAATGTTCAATGCATTGTTTTGTCTTTATGTTTTTCCTTTTAAAAAATAACATTTAAAAATGTAAAAATTTAAATAGTATTTGTCGTTTTTCAAAATTATAAAAATAATATCTTCAAGGAACCAATATTCCTGAAATATTTTTCTTCACTGAATGTTGAATTTCAATACAGAGAAATTTAGATATGGTTTTTAAAACTGTATAATCAGGTTCCATATTCCAATGTGCATTAGAGAAAAATTGTTGTGTATTTTATTGAAAAATAAATCTTGACTAAAATAATAGAATAAAAAGTAATAAATTTTATTTTATACAATTTGGAGAATACTGAAAGATACAAAGAAGAAAATAAAAATCACCTTAGCATGCAGAGAAAATGACTATATGTTATAAATGGCCTGGTTTTGAAAGGGCAGCATTGAGTTTGAATCCCAGTTAAACCACTAATTAAATGTTTGGCATTTAGTAGATAATTTAACCTCTGAACCTGTTTCCTCACTTGAAATATAGTTAAATATTTACTTCTTAGGATTATTTTAAGAATTAGAGATAACATATGTAAAATACCTAGCATGGTGCCTGGCACATAGTAGGCACTCTTACGTTGTAGGAGTATTAACATTTTTGTGTATTTCTATATAGTCTTTTTACTCTGTTGTGTGTGTTGTGTGTACATACACTTTTTTTTTTTTGAAGTGCATTTATAGTAAGTATATCACTAGGTCCTCACAGGGTTTCTAGAAAAGGCAGATATTATTTTTAAACCTATTCTGTGGGTGAGGAAATAGAGACTCTAAGAGGCAAAGTAACTTGGCCTTGATGCTGTGTCTGGTACTATCTGAACCAGGACTTTCACTTTGGCCTCCTGAAGCTGAGCCCATGTACCTTCCCTGTCAGCTGTGTGCTTCCTTTCCAGCTCCACTTCCAGCAATAAACAAATGGTGGATCACCCAGCCCCACCCAAGAAGAAGGCAAGGGCTGGGCGCAGTGTAAGTGCTGGGAGCCTCCATACCAGCTGCGGTCTGTCTGAAAAGAAAAGAAGAGCTCACTTCCTTCTCTGAAATAACAAGACACATTGCTCAATCCTATAGCAAGAAATAGGCATCTTGCTAGAAAGTTAAAAACCTTCTGGGTCATAGTGCTCTTTTTGAGAGGAAGTTTATCAGGAATTGATAGAACTGAATAGCCTTACTCTGCATTGTCTGTGGGGCAATGGTATACCCACATTTCTTTCAGTGTGTTCACTTAGTATTTAAGGAACGTAGGAGACATGCACAGAGATATGCATCATTTCATATCATTTTCATTTCAATGCGTGTTTCCTGATGGCTAGTATATATGTCTGACAATTTGCCATGACTTATAGAAAATACAGAGATGAACAGGTGATAGTCCTGGTCTTTAGAAACATTGGGGAGGCCACAAAAATCAGTGCTCTCATAGTATTTCCAGCGGAGTGTTTGGAACAGAGGATGGAGCACAAACTCGTAGTTAGGTGTGTAGTGATACCATCTGTTTCTATAGAGCCTAACGATATTTGCACAAACCTTAACTCATTCAAAGAGAAGGAGACTTTTGAGATGGGTTTTGATGGCTCAGAAGAATTCTTAGGCCAAACGAAGGAGGTGAGCCAAGGACCAGCTTGATTGTGGAACATTACACCCTGAAGAAGCTTTTACCAAATGATTGCATGCATAATAAATTAAGGCCCCACAGACCCTGCTAGTGATAAAATAGAGAGTCTGGGCAGGCTACAGTGGGAGAACTGTCAACCCCTTCATAAGGTTATGACACCTCACCTTCCCCCTCCACCCGTGTAAACAGGGAAGTTAAGCATGTTTTTTCACTTCACTGTCTTCCTACATTTTTTTCTTCCTAGTTTCAAAAACAGCTCTCCTTCAACAAGTTCTGTTTCCAAGGGAAGTCTTAACCATTTGTCCCTTCTGGCGTACCCTCTTCCAATGAAATCCATGCAGAATAGACCAGGTATTCTACCTTTTTGTGTGTGAAATCATAAAATCTAATCTTGAGTGTGCAGCAGTGCTCAGATGTATGCTTCTTCCACAAGAGGCTCCCTCAGCCCTGCTGTGGCAAAAACCAAGTATAAATGGCAGCTAACAGGGTTTTCTAGCTAGAGTCATAAGTATGTCTGAGCATCCCCTGTGAATTAAAATGCTGCTAGCCCTCTTGCTGCTCTTCGACACTGCCTGTTGGCTGTTTTACCTGTCCTTAGGCCCTCCATCAGAGTGTGGGCTGGGGAAGGAGAAAGAGAAGTGAATCCAAAATCTGTCCACTCTGCACTTGGCTCACAGTGCTCGTGAGAAAATAGATGAGGACAAGGATTGACACTGGACTGCACACTAGGGCAGGGCAAGGGGGACAGTGGTCCTTCCTTTTCAGCCTGCCATCCCAATGGCCAGTGCCCTCTCCCTGAGCTCCTGAAGATGAGTGATGCTATATTGATTTCTGTAGAATTTCTCACTGTGTTGAGCAGCTTTTTTCCTTTTAATATACCTTGGTGAGAGTGGATATTTGGGTGCCGATATTTAAGTTTAGTTCCTTGAATATATAGCATGTTGCAGTCCCCAGATATATCTTGTGCTTAAAGCTTTTGGCTAGAGTAATATTTTGAGATTCTTTGTAGATTCCTTTTATTCATGTGTTTATCTGTTCTGTAAAGTATAATGAAAATCTGCTGTCATCGGGTCCTAGAGACAGAAGGAAGAATGCATCTAAATTGAGCTGTCAGACACTTGGCTACCCTAACCATGCTTTCTGGATTGTGGTGTTGAAAAGAGCCATCATTCTCTGTGCTTTCTCCTAATGGCTGTTTTGTACTTGCTTCTGAGAACAGTGTATAGAAGACATGCATCGGCTCTAATCAATCTTTCTGAGCAGACTTGCCATTTCTCTGATCACGTTCAGCTGGGGTCCTCTGAGAAGAGAGTGGGCCTTTTCTCTCAATGGGCTAAGAGCCAGCTTCCATTTCACAATCTCTCAGAAAAAAAAAAAAAAAATCCAACAACCCAGAGCCTGTGTTTATTAAAGGTTGGTCTAGAAGTCTCTCACATGGTATGCCCCATCAGCACTCGAGTGCCTCTATTTTAGAAGGATGTAAAGGTTTAATCACCCTGGTGGGGATTTAGACCCAGAGACTTCAGAGAAATCTTATTATTTCTAACTGCAGGCAAAGAGTATTAAAGCTCCACTCTGGATCAGGGGCATGACATGTTTTATAAGTAATTTATCTTTAACAGAGGAAGGCCCTCACTAGAGTGTCTTAGAAACAGTACTGTGATTGGGCACTGACTCATTGTTCCTCTATTTCTCTTTCCCATACTCAGTCTCCTGCTTATTCTTTCTGTCCCTACATTTTCCTGCCCAGTCTGTCCAATGTTTGAATATCTGCCTCCCAAATCCTCCCTTTAACAAGGGGTGCCAGGTGCTTGCCCGTGAGAGATAATAATGTTTTTGCAATAAATGACCTCTTCCAGCAGCCTGGTGTAGACCTGTCAACTGCAGATTCCAAAATGGACCTTACCTGCATCCTCTCAAATAAGGAGCTGAGGAGGGAAGGATATGCGCTGGCTCCACGGGCACTCAAGTCTGTGCTCTTGGACATGAAGTCACCTAGGGCCATCCTCAGTCCCATCCCCTGCCCTATTGTACCTCCACAGAGGCAGTGTCTATTGAAGGCCTTTTGACTCCTCGTGTACAACCACACAGGGATGTTACAGAGCATGTGATTTCATTTGTATGGACCCCTGTCCCAACCTCACCCTCCTTCTTGCTTAGCTCCCTGGGTCCTGCCTTTCTGGTGCTGAGGCTGGCAGATGTGACAGGTGGGATTCTGCTTATGGATTCATTGTACTGTTTGAGGACTGTAGTTTGACTGGTGGCAGCTCTAAATCCATGTGCTAATGAGCTTGGTTAAAGCGGGCTTCTGCTATCCTCTTTTAATCTGGCCTGTCTGTCTGAGTTCCTTTTCACAGTTAATGATCTCCTGTAATGATTTTGCCTTTAGTTTTGCCTCCTGGGTCAAAACAGATCAATAGTCCTCACAGATATTTAAAAACCATCAGTGTAAAGCTCTTGGGTCTCCCCTCCTTTTTTTTTTTTCCCCTGGGTGAAAGTATAGCTTGATCAGTACGGTAATACTTCCCTTACATCTCCTCTTTTCTCCCAGAGATGGGCAGCAGTGAACCCCTTCCCATTGCAGGAAGTGACAAGAGAAAGAAGAAGAAGCGGAAGGCCCGGGCCATTGACTCCTTATCAGGAAAGTTTGAAGGTGGGTGACACAACAGTCTTAGATCAGAGCCTGTGGCTCTCCAAGCATGGGAGGAGCATCCTGGAAGCCTATGGGTCTAGATCACAGGGCCTGTGTCGTCTTAGAGCCAGTGCATGGTTATGTGTGTGATAGGGATGAAAGTCAGGAGTGAGAAAGTTTACACAAAGGAGTGACAGAGATCGGTGAGGCAAGGCAGGGTGGGGTGAGGCAACACAGGGACGGGAAAAGCCCTGGGATGGTGCACAGGCCTCCCAGGAATGGTTTCAGCTCTTTATCAGGGGACAGAAAAATCAATCTGTCAGAGTTGTACATGAAGTAAGGTTGCCTGGTGTGTTTCATCTTCTTTTCAGATGTGTTCTTTCCCTCAGCTGTTCCCGGAGGGGCTGCTGAGAGGTAGAATAACCATGAAAGAGACAGAGAGAGCACTGAGGGCCATGGCTGCAAATAAAACTTCAGTCTTCTATAAGCAGAGGACTTGACTCCTAGAGATTGTAGCTACTTGTGCGGTATGAGTTTGACTTCATTTTGAGTGAATATTGTGTTCAGGGGCTATTGGGTCATCAAACATTTTGAGCACATTCTGTGTGTGAGGCACTAGGCTCAGTGCAGGTCCTCTTATCACTGGGCCTGTAATGGGATGAAGTGAACCACTGGACACTTATGTAAAGGACTGAAAGAATCAGTAGCTACTCCTAGGAGTGACATGCCTCCTTCATCTATTTTGTTTCTTTCATGTGAGACCTGAAATAGCTTCCCTTCATGGTCTCTTTTTCCAATATTGCAGATACACTAATGAATTGACTGTGGAATGGTTCTAATAATAAGCCCTTTATGAGTCAGGAATATTGGACCTCCAACCACCAACCTATCCTGACATTTGTAAAAGGCTGATACCAAAGTGTCCATTGTGAATAAGGCATGTCATTCAAAATACTTACAAACAATAGTGTGTATTCTTATAAATAGCTGTAAGGCCAAGCCATAATGAAACCAAGAAGGTACTTAGTGCAGGGTTTTGTCTGTTTCTTTGCCTTTAACTCAAACAGTAGTTGTGGGGGAGGGGGGCAGGATTGGGGTTAAGGGAGGAGGGATAGACAAAAGTTCCAAGGTTTTTAGAATAGTTTTCAAATCAACAGGACTTGCTCTTTCGATGAACATTAGAGTATTTACTGTTATTCAGGGATGGTTTGCGCAATTATAGGGCTTCTCATAACTCAGTGATAAAATCTAATTTCTTGATTAAAAAGTATTCCACTCAGTCTGTGGGTTTACGTGCTAGGCTGCCTCAAGAGGAAGAAGCTGAGTAATTGAGGCCAGGGGAGGAGGAGGTCAGCTCGGCAGAGGCCCTGGTGGAGCTGTGGCTTCCTTTGGAAGGGGCTCAAAGAGCTTGTGCTATTTGTGAGCTTGGGCAGGTCACCTAAATGTTCTTTCAACCCAGGCCTATTACTCTGTTAGTACCGCTCTGACTCAGCACCCAAAAAACCTCGAGGCATCTGTTTGCATCTACATCTGTCTCCTGTTTCCTGTGGGTGACTTCTGGAAACTTGTCAAAAACCACCAGTGACTTCCTTTGTATGTGATATAAAATAAAACAGTGCTTTATTCCTCTTTGCATTACCAATGTCTAGCACAGAGTTGGGCACATAGTAGGTGCTCAGCAAATGAGCACCTGGAGGGGCTGCTGAGAGGTAGAATAACTTCATTTACTAATGAGTAAATGAACATATGATGCCCATTCAAGTCACACCTCTTCTATGAAGATTCCCCCAGATTCCCTGAACAGATATAACCTTTCCCTTCCCCGGCTCCTTTTTACTGTGTCTTGTCTATCTATGATAGTACTTCCCACTGCCTGATTTATTCTGGGGTCACTTGTGCACATGTCTGTCTTCCCCCACTGGACTGTTACCCTCAAAGGTCAGGGACTACATTTTATTCCTCACTTTGGCCCTGTTATGTGCTGTCTAATATGCTGTCTGGCACATAGTGGGAGATCAGGGAGTGTATGCCAAATTAAAACCCCTTCACTGACCTCATCTCTAAAATAGGAACAAAGATGCCTTCAGTGTACTCTGGTATTGAGAAACTGAGTTCTGAGATGAGCAGGAAAGCGAATGGTCTTCCTCGTCACTGAGTGCTGTGGTGTCATCGTGTGCCTGTGTTGTCAGACCAGGAAAGCTGAGTGACGGAACTTCTTTTCATCTTAGCTTGCAAAAGGTGACTCATCTTGTTATTCCTCTCATTCATTTCACCTCTAGATATGTACAAGCTGACTTCTGAATTGCTTGGAGAGGGAGCCTATGCCAAAGTTCAAGGTGCCGTGAGCCTGCAGAATGGCAAAGAGTATGCTGTTAAAGTGAGTGTCTCGTCTAGATGCCAGGCTTTACTTTGCAAATAGTCCTAAACTAAATAAATTTTATATTCCCCAGTATAGTAGCTCAATAAAAATTGGGGCTCCAAAGCTGTGTTCACTGGATTAAAATGTTGGTTTTTCTACTTACTCGCTGTGTAAAATTGGGCAAATTACTTAACCTCTCTGTCCTTCAGTTTCCTCATCTGTAAAATGGATGTAATAATAGAACCTATATAGTATTGTTGTGAGGATTAAATAAGTTAATATGTGCAAAGTGCTTAGAACAATGCCTGGCTTGTAGCAAGGCTCGTAGCAATGCCTGCTTTTTATTATTCTGACAAATGAAGTTAGCTTCAGGGAGTAGACCATCAGTAGTGGAATTAGAAGGCCTACCTGAATCTCTGTTTTGACGAACTACTACTGTTTTACTTTGGGCAAGTCACTGAACCTCCTTGAGCTTCAGTTCCCATATCTCTAAAATGAAAGTAATAATACCCACCCTTCCTATCTCATGGAGGGGTTATAAGGATGAAAATTTAAATGAACTGATAGAGACAATTTACAGATTACAAAATGCTGTACAAAGGGTGTACAGTATCATGATAATAAGGATGGAGCACTCAGCTGTGGGCAGGAGAGGTGGCTTTTAGCTATGTGACCTTGGAGTGGCTCACTTCACCCCTCTGTGCTTCCATTTGCTGACTCCTCATGGAAGAAGGGATGGATCTAGAACCACAGTGGTTCTCAAAAGTGGGCCCTGCACCAGGGTCTTTGTGTTTTTACCAAATTACCTAGGTGATTCTGATATCCACCAAAGGTTGAGAACCACTGATCTAGAAACAAGGTCTTATTAAATCCAAGAGGAGAAATTCAAGCTGATTTCAAGACATCCACCTGAGCCACGAGGTCTAAGCACTGCCTCATATGGGAAAACCTATCCAAATTAACTCCTTAAAGAAATGTTTCTTTTAACCAATGGGTCATAGTTTTAGCTGTGATTTTATAAAGAACTCTTCTGCTAAGCCATGTTCCTTTTTTCTGGGGTGTTGCTTCATATGGAAACAAAAGCACTCCCTCAGTTCCTTGTTGGAAACAGATCAGTAAAAATTATAAGTAATTTTTTAAAAAATTTGCCTAAGCATGGTAAAAACTACAAATGTAAATTAATTTTAAAAGGTCTGAAACATTTATGGAAAAACCTGACCCTTTCTCCATCTGCTAAGCCATGTTCCTTTTTTCTGGGGTGTTGCTTCATATGGAAACAAAAGCACTCCCTCAGTTCCTTGTTGGAAACAGATCAGTAAAAATTATAAGTAATTTTTTAAAAAATTTGCCTAAGCATGGTAAAAACTACAAATGTAAATTAATTTTAAAAGGTCTGAAACATTTATGGAAAAACCTGACCCTTTCTCCATACTCCCTAGTATCTTTAGGCAAACACTGGACTCTAGCTGCTTTCCCTA
>NW_006441955.1:898959-900918 GCF_000325575.1 Pteropus alecto | reverse complement strand
TGTAATAGAGTCTCAGAGTGAAAAATGGAATTTCAAGATAATATAGTCCTGAATTTTCTCTGCAACTCCTCAAATAGTTGTCCATGTTCAGTTCCCCCATCTCTAGTAGCAGGAGCCCATTACCTCCTTGGAGAAAATTATACCATTGCTAGATAGCTTGCCTGCTAGAAAGTTCTTCCTGACTTATCTGAAATGCTTGGTGAACGAACGAAGTGAATAGCTTCTGTGGCCCAGCACTGCCCCTCACTGACTACTCAGAAAACGGGTCTAGTGGTTTATTAACAGATGTGGACTTATTTAGAAAATTACATTGGTCATGGGTGTTTGTGCTGCAACATACTGGAGAAGTTGGAAGCATTCTACATAGTCTTCTTGGAATGAAGGGACAGGATATCACCATCTGCTGCCCACTCTGCACATAGAACTGTAAAGCAGAGCCAGCTCTGTAGAAGACTTGCTCACAGGCTCTACTTGCAACAGTTTGAGGCTCTGAATGGGTCCATAGAGCTGTTCAGAACTAGTCAGTCCCTGCATAAATCACCTGCTCATCTGTTGGCTCACCCATTTCTTCACTCAGTACTTGCCAAGCATCTCAGGGTGGGGAAGGAGAGCAGCCTACAGTATTGTAGGAGAGACAAGGCATTTTAGGTTCTCTAAGAGAAGCCATATACGATATAGGCAGGTATAGGATAGCAGGGGTTTCAGAGGCAGCTCTGGGCTTGAGAGTCAGCCCTGCCACCTATCAGAGCTATGGGCAAAATGTTTTACCTCTTCCTGTCTTTTGGGGTTGTGTTGTAAGGGTTAACTGAGATTATTTACCTAAGTGACTTAATACAGTATTTTCCAAAGGATAAATTCTCAGAAGAACTTCAGAGGTGGCATCTAAGCTGGGCTGCAGAGCTTTAGTTCCTCTCTACTGTGTCCTTCGTCCCTCTTGCTCTTCCTCCAGCACTAGAAGATCCTTTAGTAGAGCTTATAATTCTTACTCTAAAGACAGAAAGAAATGCCCTCAGAGTAGGAGCTGGGAGACAACTCTTTGTCTTGCTGGATGCCTCAGTCTCCCCTGGACAGCTAGGGACAGCAGCCTCAGAGGCTTCTATGGTATTGTGCTTGGCCAGAGTCACACAGGCCCAGCCAGGTTGGAAAGCGCTCAAGCCAGTCTGTAGCTTTGCCGACAGAACCACAGTGCCTGTCACTAAAGCCTACTCTAGACTGTGCTTGAAACTGATTTGGGCTAAATTTGGCCTTCCGTTCTCCCAGAGGGCTCCTGCTAAGGGGTGTTTTGAAGTCAAGTGGATGTATATGACAGATTTTATTTTTTCTACAGATCATCGAAAAACAAGCAGGGCACAGTCGAAGTAGGGTATTTCGAGAGGTGGAGACACTCTATCAGTGTCAAGGAAACAAGTGAGTAGAGTATAGTGTTGGGTTACTTGCTGCTTCTCTTGGGGGATTCTTGGCCATGGAAAAGGAGGTTATTTCTTACCATCTCCTGACCCCAGGGTTATCTCTCCTTCCCCCACAACTGCATATAACTCCTTCCATCTACCAATATTTAAAAAAAGAGAGGAGAAAACAGCAGCAGCAAAGAAGCTGTCTCCTTTTTTAGGCTGAAACACTACAAATATCAACAATTCAGGCAAATTAGAAGAGTGAGCCATCCAAATCATGGGAAAAATAGAGTTTTCTTTCTTTGAAGTGCCCGTGGAAACTAGGCTGACTGAGTATCGCCTAGTGGGAACCTTTAGGCACCTGCTTTAACTAATAGATGAGAATCATGAGAACTATTAAGAGTATTTGCTGCTGTTTCCTGTTCTTAGGATCGTCACATACGTGCAGCTACTAGTGAGGGTCCTGAGACCTGGCCTGACCCTCTGTGCTTGATAACTGGGCCAAGGTGCTCTCCAGCCCCGTCTTAGTCTGCTAACCACCAGCTCCAAAGGAGTGGCTCTCCTGCTG
>NW_006441955.1:887168-898922 GCF_000325575.1 Pteropus alecto | reverse complement strand
CCATGGCAGGGTCAGCAGGGAGCCAGTGGCCTGGTATTGATGGCTTTGTCATTAACCCTGGAGGATGGGGGCGGCTGTTGATTTAACTCCAGGCACTGCCTCTACAATCTTCTTTCAAATTAGGCCATTTTGGTCATCTTATTTGGACGCCATCACACAGTAAAAGCCTGGTGTCTCCCAAAGTGGTCAGCATTTTTTTATGAGGGACAGATTTTTATTTTCAGCCCTGCAGCTTCTGAGTTCAGCATTAGAGACGCTACTTGGTTTATTTCGTTCTTTAAAAGAAAAAAAGCCCCCAACACCTTCGATATCCAGTCTGGTGGCTTCCCTACTGAGTTACAAGACGACCTTGTTGGCAGAGCACAGTAATGCTCAGGCAGACAGAGAGTGCTCACCGGGGAAGGCCACAAGTGCTACGGTGGCCAGGAACGCGGCCGTTTCATTAAGCAGCGCTTAGCAGTTAGGGTCTAGCGGTGCCCACGTTAGGCCCCAAGTCTATTTGACAGATGTTTCCATTTTCTCCAGGCAATGTAAATACTGCCCCGTGATTTATGGGCAAGAGGGAGGGCAAGTAATTATTTGCTGCTTGCCTCCAGGACACACACCTACTATTCAGTGTTATTAGCCGCAATTGCTTCCAGTCGGCTGCAGATTTTATTCAGTTTAATGTGACCGGGACTTTTTTATAACTCTACCTAGTGGGTTTTAGGGTTGGGGTTTGACAGCACAGACTTGGTGAAAACACCAGAGACTAAACATTATGGAAAGATAAGGTGACCCGAATCTCGCTAACACCATTGGCTACTTCTCAAACCTGGGTCTTTAATAAGCATTCTGATTTCAAGTTGATTTCTGCCCTGCTACCGGGCATTGTATATTTTTTTCATTGTATATTTGTAAGTGGGCTTTAATATATAATACCTTTTTCCCTTTCCTCCTATTTTTCCCTTTTTAAGGAACATTTTGGAGCTGATTGAGTTCTTTGAAGATGACGCAAGGTTTTACTTGGTCTTTGAGAAATTACAAGGAGGTACTTACTGCTGAGTATGTGTTTGGATTTCTGATTAACACCCAGAGTGGTGATCATCCATCATGAATCCTAGAGACTTCTAAAACGAGTCAAGCTAATAAAAAGGATGAAGGACTTAAAACTGCCCTTGATTTGGGAGAAGGGAGGCCGGAGGGAAGGATGATAATTAGCATTTTGCAGAGCTTAGAATGTCACCTGTATGGGCATTCTATAAAAGCCTTCTCATTATAATAGGACTCATATATAGATATATGTAGTCGTCAATTTATCAATCCATTGTTTTGACACATTCACTATTTAACTAAATTAATTGTGGAGCGGAAGTTCTTGCATACATTGTGAAGTCCAGAAAAGCTCATGGAGGAGAGGAGGGTCCCATTGTTTAGGACACAGACCCAGGACAGACAGGAAACCTGAGAGTGTACCATCCTTCCGATGGAAAGATGCCATTCTTGACCATCACCCGCACACATAGTCACCAAGGTGTATATTGAGGTTGCTTTTCTGACAAAGAGAAGGGAATAGAGAAGGCTTTCTCCTCTCCGTCACTCATCCAAACCTAGGACACGTTTGCAGTGAAAGGGAAGATGTCTGAAGCTAAGTGGAGGGGCTTTGGTGGTTAAGAGAGCGTGCTTTGAAAACCAACAAAGCTAAGTTTAACTCTAGCTCTATCACTTACTAGTCATGTGACTTTGGGCAAATCACTTAACATTTCCAGACAGTATTCTCTCATCTGTAAAATAGGGATAATGACAGCACCTACCTCCTTAGGATCCTGTGAAAGTTAAATGAGATAATTCGTATGAAGTGCTTATTAGCACAGTGCCCAATAGGCACTAAGGATTCAATAAATGTCAGCTGTTAGTATTATTAAAACAATTGGGTATGCTGGGGGCTATCTTAGAAGTATGTAGAATGTTACTTTCCACCTTCCCTTTTAAAAAATTTGAAAATAAGGGCTCACTACAGTAGAGCAAGCCTGAGATCTAGCCAGGAGCCAATTTTCTGGGAATGATCGCTACTGTGTTTAGATCCCTTGACTGTTTAATCTGGCAAGTGAAAGATCTTTCAGCCCCTCTCCCTGCCAAAAGCCAGAGATAATAATTAAACAGGTGCCATTTTTACGACACAGGGATGACACCTTCAGTCCAGAAATACTGGCTTCCAGTAGTGAGCATAGACCACATGAAGCCAAGCCATGTGTTCATGCCGTGCCAACAACATTAGGGCTGTGAATTACATGTTTGAAATGCTAGGTGCAGCTGGGGTCACCTGTAACCATATCGCTCAGAGTGGGCCAGACTCAGGGTAAAGAGAGTGTGATTGGCTCAGGGCAAACCCTTCACCACAGTGTTCGGGCCACAAGTCCTGCCGAGGGGATATCTGCACAGGTTCTGAGGCCAGACTTATTTGGCTTACGTCCTGATGCCACCACTTACTGGTGTGTGACCTTGAGCAAGGTGCTTAACCATTTTTGGCTTCAGGTTTCCCTTCTATAAAATGGGGATAACTATTTTGTGGTGAGTCTAAGGTAATCTATGTAAAGAGTTATTACACAGTAATACTTGGCACATAGTAACTACTCAGTAAATGTTAGCCAACAAAATTTACTTGGTCTTTGAGAAATTCCAAGGAGGTACTCACTGATGAGTATGTGTTTGGACTTCTGATTAAAGCCCAGGTGATGATCATCCATCATTAATCCTGGAGACTTCTAAAACGAGTTGCCAACAAAATAATAAAGAAAATTCAGAGAGGAAAACAGACAGTTTTTTTTCTCTTTTTCTAGACCCTTATATATCCAGTGAGGGTGTGGTATTTCTGTTTGAAAGTTTGTGCTCTTGTTTAGATCTGAGATCAGATGCAGAGGAGGAAAAGTTCCTATAGAGAGGCCCGCAACCCTATGTTGATTCACTTTTAGTTCTTTTTGATTTCAGAAGCCAAATCTGCCCTAATGGCATTCATATTTTTTGGTTATTTAAATAGTTGTCCTCACTCTCCTCTGTACTCATCATAAACAAGTATAAAAGATAGCAGTTCAGTTCTTTTCATTCCAGTTTTGTGCCGGTACCTCCTGCATACCAGGAGCCACGCTTAGCGCTGGACATTTAGTGATGAATAAGCCTATGTCCCCACCCCCAAACCTGTAGAAACTTGAGGCCTCTGAGAAGTTATACTTCGTAGAGCCTGAAAAGGCATTCCTCTGTGTCCCCTCTTCTCCCTAGGTTCTATCCTGACCCACATCCAGAAGCAGAAGCACTTCAATGAGCGAGAAGCCAGCCGAGTGGTACGGGATGTTGCTTTTGCCCTTGACTTCCTGCACACCAAAGGTGAGCCAAGCCTTTGCCTTGGTGAGTGGGCTGGGCTGGCCAGCCCCTGGGGACTAAGGGAGAGGGGCAGACCAGGCAGAGGGCTGGGCCAGGAGCTGGTGCAGCTGGCAGGCCCACCCATGAGGGTGTGAGGTCAAGCTGAAGTGGCTCCGAGGCTTCTGAAGTGGATAATGGTTGGATGTGGAGCTATTAAGAAGAATGAGGATACAAAAGAAAGAGCAGGGAGGAAAAACAATAAATTTCATATTGAACAACGTATATGTGTAGGTGTGTGGATATGGATGATTTTCTTTTCCTATCCTAATGAATGCAAAACATGCATAATACAACCATTCTAGTATAAATATTTGGGCGTTATTCCTTCTAGTCTTTTAAAATACATCACCTATATCTCTCTTTTCAAGATTGGCATAATAGCATATATATAGTTTGATATCTTCTTCACAAGAAGTGAAAAATGCATCTTTCTGTTAACATAGGAAGTTCAGGGTATCCACTGAACATCACAATGGTAAATGGCAGGTTGCTATTGAATTACACTTTGGTTTACAGTCCTTATCTAGGACTGATTATTTAAGAACTTTTGTGGTAAATTAAATCTTGCAAATTAGGTAGTTTTGCATTTCCATAAATATGTTTAACTATTACATACATTTTTTTTAAATTTGCCAAACAGCAGGGCCATGGCAAAAATAAATTCTGGCTTTAACATTCTGCCAGCTATGTGCTCCTGCTCAGTAATAATGCCTACCCCACAGACTTATGGTGAGAACTGAAAGAGAACTATATTATCAACAGTAGTTAATTCTTATATAACTTATGATGTGCTAGGCACTGTCCTAAGCCTTTCGTTTGTACTAACTAGCTTACGTAATTCTGCATGTCCTGTGTGTGTATGGTATACTTATAAGAGAGTTGAGGCATAGTGCCTGGCACATAGTACATAGTTCTTCAATATTGTTATTTCCTCTGCCCTTATCCTCTACCAGGCAGTAAGCATCTTTATTCCTAATATTAATTCCCTTAAAGTAAAGCATTCTGCCTGGTAGGGGAGTGAGGGTGGAGTGAATAATTTGCGACTTAGCTCTGCTTCATTCACTTTTGTGGATAGTGGCCAGCCACCTTGGTTGTGAATGCTCGGGACCACTTGTAGGCACGCCGTTCACACCCCCTACCGTGTGCCAGCAGTGTAATGCAGACTGGTGTGGCCTATGTGTGGGAGGTTCATGTTCACTGATTCCACTTCGTTTCCTCCAGTGGCTGGAGAGAGATCTGCAAACTGCCAGTGCCCATGTTGGGGGCTTGACTTGCACATGGGATGAAAATTCCTAGAAGGGGGTGTCTATACTTTCCACAGCATGATGAATAGCAGGAGTTCCGTTTCTGAAAGCTAGGATGCATGTAGGTAACACCTGCCTGACAAAGATTTACAACTGCTGCCCAAGCTGCCTCTGTAGATTGCAAAACTGGGTCATGCTTTTTACAAGATCCATACCTTAGAGGGGGGTAAAGGCAGTTTTGTTTTTTATTTATTTATTTATTTTTTTACGAGAGTGCACTAAAGGGAACAGTGGCTGGTGGTGTCTTAGGAGTTCTAAAGAGCTTGTTAACATCTAGCTGGCCAGCTGCCCATGTGCCTAGAAGTTGGAGGAGATGAAAAACGATTTCCAGCTGAACTTGGCTGTTTTCTAAATAACTTCATACTGAGAAGATGAATTGGGCAAGAATGGGTCAGCCCGGAAACAAGTTCCGTACCTTTAAATACTGGACACACTGCAGCTTAACCTCTGGGAAATGAACCAGAGCAGCTCGATGGCTGGTGTGCTCATGGAGGCAGGCCCATTATTACACATGGCTCTCAGCTCTCAGGCTGGGGGACAACTGGGCTATCGGCACCTATTTGGAGAGCAAGGCTCCATGTGTGGCTCGTGATCCTTCTGTGGGAGCACTTGCTGTAATGGAAAATATCTTTCACTTTTAGTGCGGCAAGCTGTAGCCCGACTCAATTTGTGCAGCCTGGACTGAGTTGCTCTGGGTTCTCTCATTCAATTAGGTGAATGATGAAGTCACTGAGCCTGCTGGAGCTCAGGTTTTTCCTTTCTACTGAAGGGCCTTGGTGGCCTGAGCCTCCGCCTCCTACTTGGAGGGCTACCTGAGAAAAGTTGATCATTGGGGAGTTTTAGTGAAGCAGATTCTGCTTTTCCCCGTTGCCTCAGGAATCCTCTGCTGCTTTCCAGTAC
Organism: Pteropus alecto; assembly: GCF_000325575.1. NCBI lineage: Eukaryota > Metazoa > Chordata > Mammalia > Chiroptera > Pteropodidae > Pteropus > Pteropus alecto. The sequence goes on along the minus strand of NW_006441955.1, from coordinate 893,322 downwards.
TTCCGAGCAGTAGCGGTCTGGGTTTTGCTCGGCCTTGCAGCCCTTCTCTCTCCGCACCGTACATTCTGCAGGAGGAAAGAGGAATGGGATGTTACTGTGTCCGCCACTAGAACTCCATGACCCTATGAGTTGGTTCTTTATCTCTGTCTTCAGTTAGAAGGTGGTTTTTCCTCAGGTGCCTTCTTGGCCCCGTCAGCAGCTTTTAACCCCTCACGAAATGAGCTACTATCTGCAGTTTCCTTTGGGAGGGCTGCCCAAAATGCAGGGGAGCTTCTCTTAACAGCACCCTCAGACCAAAGCAGTCTTTGCTGTGCTTCTGGCTGGACTGTCTTGGACATGCAGAGCAGGAGAGAAGGGAATCAGACAGGCTTGGGAGATTTGTTCACTAACACTTGATCCTCTGAACATTCAGGGAGTCCCACTGAAGGAATCATTTTTTTTAAATCGGCCACAGAAGAAGAAATGAGGTAGAGCAGTCTCAGCCCCCTGAGATGCTCTTAAACAAGACACTCATTATTTCTGCATTGCTGTTCCAAGCATGGCCATTGCAGAGCTCTTTGCTCTCTGCTTCACATTAGGCTTCTTATTCTTAGTGTCCCTGCGGTGCTGAGAGGTAGGCTGGCTGGGATTCATTTAGCCCTTCTTATCCCTGCCCGATTCTAAAGCTTCTGCTTCAAAAGAACTTGCAGAATCAACTGCGCTCTTGGTTTGTGTCTCTGGTTACTTCTGCCTCCTGCAGCTCGTTGACTTTTTAATGTACCATAATTGAGAATTAATCTGCGAACAACAGCATTTGGAAAAAGTTAATTGTGTGTGGAATGTTTGATAATTATGTTCATATGTTAACCATTTCTTTGCTCTTTGTCGTTTCAGGCATTGCTCACCGCGATCTGAAGCCAGAAAATATATTGTGTGAATCTCCAGAAAAGGTACTTAGAGCCCCACTTAAGATGTTACAGTTTTTACAATGATGCAGGAAAGCCACCCTTGCTTTCAATTACAGATTGTTAGCTGTCCTCTCAGCCTCAGGTACCAACTTGAACTGGTTATTATGGACATGTGAGAATGTTATACTTAATATGTGGTGTTTCTACATTCCAAGTAGGGTTAATCCTTGTCCCTTCTTTGCTGTTCTCAGCAGTGTAATTGGTTTAAGCCTGAGAGTTTGTAAAATATATATGAGACCCGCACAAAATGTATGTTTTCTAGTCCAGTGCACCTACCTTTAGAGCAGTGGATGGGAGTCATAAACAACAATTCAATCTTATATGAAGCAAATCTCTGCCTATAAATGTTTATGTCATGGTATATAGGCCAGCTGGTGTCTACCACTAGATATGTAATTAGGAAGCAAGTTCTTGAAAAGGGTTTTTATTTCCATTTTTATTGCCCATTAAAAAGAAATACTTGATATCGAACAAATGCCGCCTATTGTAAACTTTCTTTTAACTCAATCTACTAGTAAATGTTAGTGTTTGTATTTCCATAGGCATGTATGAATTTGACAAATTCTGTGTTTATTAGGAGGGATTTAGGTCCTGGTGATTTCGATGGCCCACATTCATAGTTCTGTGTGTGTATACGTGTGCATATGCATGAACACATGTGCCTTGGTCTGAATTAAGGGATAGCCCATAAATAAAGAATGACTATGAGTGAATATGTGAGTCAGCCTACTACTTACAACACTTGTGGGGAATAGTAACATATTAGCTCAAATAAGATCTTATGACTTCCTGCCAGTAGCTCTGGCCATAAACTTTATAATTTGTCATTATTATCATTATGGTTATTAATAATAATTATAGTTGACATTTCTTGAGTGCTTACATTGTGCCAGCACTAATACTTATTTAGTATTTATAAAATCTAATGAGGTAGATACTATTATTAACTTCATTTTATTAATGAGGAAACTGAAGCTTAGACAGATTAAGAAACTTGCCCAAAGTCACTCTGCTGATAAGTAGTATAGGTTAAAACTAAGGTAGTCTGACCCCAGAACTCCCCGGGTTCTCTGAGCTACTCTGTTACATTGCCTCTGGTTTATAGTGTACTTTCATGTTTTTGGTTTCATTTGATCTTCAGGGCTCAGATCTGTTGCCCCTTTTTTATGGTTGAAAAACTAAAATTAAGAGAGATTGAGTATCAGAAGACATTATCAAGAAAATAAAAAAGACAACTCACAGAATGGGAGAAAAAAATTTGCAAGTCATATATCTGATAAGAGTTTAATATCTAAAATATATAAAGAACTTCTAAAACTCAACATCAAAAAGACAATCCAATTTAAAAATGGGCAAAGGACTTGAACAGACATTTCTCCAAAGAAGATATGCAAATGGCCAATAAGCACATGAAAAGATGCTCAACATCTTTAGTCATTAGGGAAATCAAAATCAAAATCACAATGAGCTACAACCTCACACCTACTAGGATGGTTATAATAAAAAAATAATAATAATAAGGAAAATAACAAATGTTGATGAGGATGTGGAGAAATTTGGAACCCTTGTATATTGCTGGTGGGAATGTAAAATGGTGCAGCCTCTGTGGAAAACAGTTTGGTAGTTCCTCAAAAAGCTAAGCAGAATTATGATACCACTCAGCAATTCCACACCTATGTATATACCCAAAAGAATTGAAAACAGAGACTTGAACACAGTGTTCATTTGAGCATTTTCACAATAGCCAAAAGCTAGAAACAAGCCAAGTGTCCAAAAGATGAATGGATCAACAAAATATGGGTATATACATATAATGGAATATTGCTCAGCTGCAAAACAGAATGATTTTCTGATATATGCTACAATGTGGATGAACCTTGAAAACTTTATAAATGAAGTAAGCCAGACATAAAAGGACAAATATTGTGTGATTCCACTTATATGAAATATCTGGAATAGGCAAATTCACAGAGATGGAAAGTAAATTAGATGCTACTGGGGCCGGGAAGAGGCAGGAATGGGGAGTTATTGCTTAACGGGTACAACATTTCTGTTTGAGATGATGGAAAAGGTTTTGGAAACATATATCGGTAATGGTGTACAACAGTGTGAGTGTGATTAAGGCCACTAAAATGTACACTTAAAAATAGTTAAAATGACAGATTTCATGTTATATATATTTTACCACAATAAAAAAAAAAAAAGAGGCTAAGTAAAAAAGAAAGGAGAATGCAAGAGAAAGAAAAAGGAGGTAAGGATAGAGGGAGGGAGGAAGGTAAGAAGGAAGGAAAGAGAAGGTGAGAAACTTGTCCAGGCTTACCCGACCGGTAAATGTCTGAGCTGGAACTCACAGACCCAGCATTTTTGACTCACTGTGCTCCTTCTGCCACACAGGCTGTTCTCACCTGTATACACAAACTGCCCTCCTGGTTGGCTCCGGAGATGACTCATGCTATCAGTGAGCTCAGGTGTAGCATTCAGTTCTGGTGGGCTTGGCTGCTATGTCACTTCCTGCAGTGACCAGCCATCCCAGTTTGCTTGGGCCTGAGGGGTTTCCTCAGGAACGCAGGACTTTCCATGCTTAAACCAACAAAGTCCCAAGCAAGCAAAGACAAGCTGGTTACTCAGCCACCTGAGATAGTCAAGGGTTTTACTCAAAATTCCTTTGTCCTCCATGAATGGGCTGCAAAGAGTTTTCCAGGAATACATACAAACTTCTCTAGGTTCTGTGTTGCACCTTCATTTGTCGACAAGAGTTCCATAGATTTGCTACTTGTTTTATACTAAGTTCACAACAGTCTGACACCATGTAGTGCACACATTTTCTCTTAGTCGAGAAATAAGGGAAGAGAACATCTTAGGATAAATCCTCAGGTGATTCCTAACTAACCTGAAGAGAGTAAACATGACCTGACAGGTACAGTTGGGCTTCAGTGTGGCAGCCACACAACTATGTACCCACATAGTCCCATCGGTCTCCTCATGCATGCCCTCTGGTTTCTTTTATTTGTAACCGTTGCTTTCTGCTTTCCTTTTCAGGTGTCCCCAGTGAAAATCTGTGACTTTGACTTGGGAAGTGGAGTGAAATTGAATAACTCCTGCACCCCCATAACCACACCAGAGCTGACCACTCCAGTATGTGCCACCTCCTTCTGGGCTTCTATACATTGGAAGTGGCCCCTGACCCAAAGCTCTGGAGTCTGGAACAGAGGGCTAAGGAAGGAAAAGCGAGTGTATCTATACCTTCCTGCTGCCTGAGTTGTCATTTGGCTCACTGCTCTGTACTGATAACACCCTCCCTGCCCCAGTGCTTAGTTGCTAATGAAACTGACATTAGAGCTTTTAGCCTGGGGTGGGCCCTCTGCCAGTGACGAGACAAATTGTATCTACAAGAACAGGCTGAGCCCTGACTCCTAACCCAAGTGAAAACAGACCACTACTTCTGGGCCAGCCTTTGCTATATGAGCATGTGTTAGCTCTGAGAGACCCATTCCACTGCCAAAGATGTGGCACATCACCTTGTGATGGAGGATGGAGAGTGTGGTCCGTCTGTGGTGAGAGCTGAGAGGTCCCGGGCTCTCTGCACAAAGGCTCGCTTGGCCCAGTTGTCCTGTTGCTTCCCTCACTTAACACTCCATGCCCAGATGGTGCTGCTGGGAGCTACTTCTTCCTAAGACATCTCTGTACATACTCAGTATACTATAATTATTACGATTCTTTTGAGATTTACATGTTTTATAAGTGAATCTTCCTAATAACCTTTTTTTAAGACATGTATTGGAATATGCTCATGTCTTATTCTAAGTAACATTATTAGAAATGTTTGTGTATTAGCTTTTACGACACTGAGCTACCTTGTTCTCATGGTCATTAACTCTAATTGCCAATAACAGAGAAAATGTCCTTTCTCTACTTACGATCTTTCCATCAAATTAGTTGTGTGTGTTGGAGGTGGGGGGCATCTCTTGCTAAACCTGAAATGATGAAGAGGGGAGCAAAAAGAATTTGCTTTGTTTTGATCAGCAGTTTTCTATGCAAGGATGGGAGGAAGGAATCCTGGATCCCAGGTTTGCCACTGCTGTGCTTAAACAAATCCCTGTCCCATTCTAGTCCTTGTTTTTTCCCATCTATAAATGGGAGGAGCAGGGAGAGTGGATTTGTTCTAAGAGCTCTCCTAGCTTTGATGGTCTCTTAATTCTAAATCCTTATGCTTTTTTTGCTCTAAGCTAGCAGGGAAGCTTGGCAGGACTTCACTTTAAGAAATCCTTGCTTTATGGAATTGATCTCCACAGATCTCCCTCCCAGAGCCGTGCTTCTGACACATTAAATACCTGTACATTAAATGACTGTTTATAGAGCACTGAGGCGGGGAAAGATTCCTGGAACCTCTGGACCAAGGGTCTCTGCTTCCTGGAGAAGAACCTGAAAAGATAAGAAGGTGGTCACAAGGATCATGGGGAATGATAGGACTCAGTTACTAAATGCTCAGTTGGCCCAGCTTTTCTAAGCTCCTTGGTGGCATCAGGCGGGCTCTCTCGCTGGCCCTTCCTGACAGCGTCTTGCTCTGTAACTCTGTCCTCTTGCTTAAGTGCCATTTCATTCTTCTCTTTGCCATCCTCTCTCCTTATGACTAAGCCTCTCTCTTCTCTGCCACTTCTTCCCCCCAACCCTGGCCCCCACAGTGTGGCTCTGCAGAATACATGGCCCCCGAGGTGGTAGAGGTCTTCACAGAGGAGGCCACTTTTTATGACAAGCGCTGTGACCTGTGGAGCCTGGGCGTGGTCCTCTACATCATGCTGAGTGGCTACCCCCCCTTTGTCGGTCACTGCGGGGCAGACTGTGGCTGGGACCGGGGAGAGGTGTGCAGGGTGTGCCAGGTGAGTGCAGCCCCATGACCCAATGCAAAGAGCTGGCTGGGTGGCAGCATGGTTGTGAGATGCCAAGCAGGTCTGGGCTTTGGGATTGTTCCTGATCCGGAAGCGTGTAGATAAAGCCCCTTCCCTCTCTGTCTCAGGGCAGCCACAAGGTGAAATAGAGATAATAGGGTATTTTGCCCAGCCGGGAATTCAGAAAAGGTTGCTAGAGAAGGCCGTACCTGAGGTTGAGCCTGAAAGGATGAATCTTACCTCAGGGGAAGAGGGGCAAGATATACAAGTAGAAGGAAAGGTACAAGCAAAGACACAGAGGTTTGTGAGAGTTGCGTGTGT
>NW_006441955.1:884092-886767 GCF_000325575.1 Pteropus alecto | reverse complement strand
GAGAGTCTGAGCTCTGCCCAAGTTCTGCAACACCCGTGGGTACAGGGGGTGAGTGACCCAAGGAGAGGTGGCGTTCCACCTCCTCAGGCCTGCATCATAGCCATGAGGAAGCGCTTACACCCAGGTAGCTCACCTCAACTGGAGGGAGATTGTATGGCAGCTTTAATTCTTGTGCACATAGAGTGAACTGAGTCCTAACTCAGCCCCAGACTGAGTCCCATACTGGTCATAGACTTGACTCTAACCTGAGCCATAGACCAAGCCCCTAGCTGACCCATGCCTCTCTGGAACAGACAGAGGCCTCTGAGGGATTCAGTACATGCATCCCACTATTGGCAGAGGCACTCAGCCCAAGAAGCAGCCCAGTGTCATCACTGGGGCCTATAGTGCCGTTGCCTTGTATATAAAGATCATTAGCTGAGAGCACCCAGAAGCCAGGCCTTACTGCCCTGCTTACTGCATGGCTGCACTAGGGGTACATCTGTTCTCCTTGTGGTTCTGGGCTCTGGGTACAGTTTGCCCAAAAGGCACATGGTGGCTTTTTACCCAAACTAAAGATCTTAGTTTTCACTAGAAAACATTTTTAACCATCTTCCTTGGTTAGTTATGGGCCTTGACCTCTGCCCTTCCAAGGGGTCTGCCAGACCTCCTGGAATCACTGTGTCCCCTCGACCTGCCAGGCCCTAGCTAGCCTCAGTGGCCTTGACAGCCCCATGTTACAGATGGGGACCCAACCCAAGAGTCTCTGAGTGGATAAATCTCAGCCACCCAAGAGTTGCTGTCTCTACTGAGCACCCCCCACATTCCAGATACTGGTAATAGTGGGACAAGTAATACCAATTCCCTGTCTTCATGGGGAGAGGGAGACAAGAGAATAAATGGCAAGATAGTGTGACAGGTACTTATCAAAAGTGCTAGGTGCACCAAAGGACAAGGACCCACCTGTGCTTGGGGCAAGGAAGTGGCAGGGAAGGGGGAATGTCTCACAGCGGGAAGAGACCCTAGAGCTGGTCTTGGAGGGTGATTAAGACTTTGCTAGGCAAAAAGAGGGCTCTCCATGCAGAGGGAGCTTGGTTGAGGACTGTTCCTTTCTTGCTCTCTCCTTAGGAGGTCTGATCCTGCAGGTAAGCCTGGCCAAGCCCCCGTGCTGGGCCAGAGCCTGTAGTAACCTACTCACTCTGTGCTGGTGTGGGTGGGGGCAGCTCTTGAAGGAGGGAGCAGCACTTACCCACACATCTGTCCTTCCCATTCTAGCAAGCTCCAGAAAGGGGACTCCCCACGCCGCAAGTCCTCCAGAGGTAAATGCCACGACCACCAGAGCTTTTCCTTCTTTGGTTTTTTGACTTTGTCTCAGCCACCTGGGGGTGGAGGTGGGGGCTGGGGAGGTCATCTCTGGGCTCAGATATCCTCCTCCTGAAGGGACTAGCCTGCCTTCTCCCCACTTCTATTCTCTTTACTCCCTGCAAGAGATCTGTCTCCCTCTCTTCTCTTCTTTTACGCTGATAGCTTCCCCTGCCTTCAAGCACCTGCAAGGCGCCTCCTTGTGCTGTGTGCAAGAGAAAATCTTGTCTTGCATATCCACTTGATCCTAACAAGAAATCACCATTTGCAGCCCAAAGACAGACCTTATTCGTGGGTTACTCACACCAAGGTTTCCTTCTGCTGCTATGGGTTGGTGAAAGTAGCAGGAATCAGGGACACTGTAAGGCCACTAGTGGGGTTAATTGTGACTTACACAGTACTAGACAAAAGAAAATATAATGGCCACTGTATAGTAAATACTTACCACATGCCACATATGGTGTGAAGGGCTTTATATATATTATAACCATGATCTTCACAATAAATTTCAAAGAGAGAGGTGTTCCTTTTACCCCATTTTATAGATTCGAAAACCAAGGAATAGAGATAATGAACTTAGTCAAAGCCACACAGTAACCTTGGGAGTTCAACTTTGAACCTCGTTCTGTTTGACTGTAGTGCCTTTTAACACTTGATCGGGTTCTTAGTGAGCAGCGCCCTCTTCCCAAAGGGCCAGGGCGAAAGCACTGTGGGAGCCCTCCAGGAACCAACCTCATGGCCATTTCTAGGAGTTACACAGGGAAGGCTTATACCTTTATAGACTCAGTTCACATGAGCCAAAATGCTCTTGTGTGGCTTGGGTTCCTACCTGATTCTCTAGAGCTGCATCCAGATGCTTTGAGCTCCAAACCTCAGATCTACCTTAGCAGAGTTATTCAGCAAACCCAAAGTGACTGTTATATGCTAGCCCTGAGCTGGGGACACAGACATAAAGGCACAGCCCCTGCTCTTGGAGCTTCCTGCCCTGACACTGGACAGGGATGTACATGGGTGGGTTTCATGTGTCATGGCCCTTTGAGCTGTTTGTATAGCCGTGGGGGCTCAGAGGAGGGTGCTCTGAATAGAAAGGGCATTTGCTCTTCTTAAGTCCAGGGACAGTAATTGAGGCTCAAAGCCATTCCAGCCTCAGCGAAGTCAGATTCCAAACCCATGCAAGAACAACTCTGGAGACAGCAGCCTGTGCAGGCAGGCTCAGAACAATCCGTCGCGCGTATAGAACTGCAGCAGCTGGTGGGAATGTCAGGGACCGGGCCTGGCTGACGCCGTTGAGTGCTGCCTCCCTCTTTTTTCCGCTTTTCCCTCTGACCCTACAG
>NW_006441955.1:875996-884060 GCF_000325575.1 Pteropus alecto | reverse complement strand
GCTGAGGCCATCGCCCTTAACCGCCAGCTGTCTCAGCATGAGGAGAACGAGCTGTCTCAGCATGAGGAGAATGAACTGGCAGAGGAGTCTGAGGCACTGGCCCAGGGCCTCTGCTCCATGAAGCTTTCCCCTCCCGCCAAGTCACGCCTGGCCCGTCGGAGGGCCCTGGCCCAGGCAGGCCGCAGAGGAGATGCGGGACCATACCCGACACCCACAGCACTCTGACCCACTCTTGGCTTGTCCAGACATTGGAAACCTGTGAGGCCAAAGTCTGCAGAGCAGGCAGAGGGACTTGCTGTGCAGCTCCAGGCAGATCTTTTCTTCCTTGGAGGGCCCTGAGGTTCCTACCCTACCATTTCCCATTTCCCCAGAGTCCTCAAGGAAAAAGCTTTTCCAAAGGGGTTATCTTTGAAAAGGAAAGCAATCACTTGTCACTTTGCATAATAGCCTGAGGCAGGGGCATCTCTTTGCTGGGCTCCTGCCCACCTGCTCACCCGCCTGCAGATTCTGGATCCAGCCTGCTCTCGCCAGCCTGGCAGGCAGGCAGCGGGCGGCTGGGGCTCCAGCCTTCAGGGAGCCAGTGTTGAGAAGTGTCAGTTGACAGAGGCTCTTCCCGCTCTGCATTGTCACCCCCCTCTGGCGGTCCTTCTACCTTCCTCTGTCCTCCAGATGTCCTCTCCCTGGGCTGAGCAAAGCCATCCCCTCAATTCAGGGAAGGGCAGGAGGTTTCACATTTGAGAAGCCAGATCAGTCTTCCAGTCTGTTGCACAGAGAAGCACATAATCTTTCTTTGCCGTGACCGAAATGTGTCCCTCATTTATCATCCTCTTCCTTGTTTGGGATTGCTGCTAAAGTTAGTATTATTTCGTTTAAAAAATGTTTGTTTTTTTAACCATGCTTTTCCAGCAAAGATGGGAGTTTAAACTCCCACTGCAAGCCCATGGACTTTCCAGAGCGTGCAATGGCTCGCTCTTCTTTCCTGAATGTCCATGCATGTGAAAGGTTTTAATCAGCTGTTTCCTATTATTTTAATTGTTTTTAAGCTGTTAAGATGATAGTAAGCAACTTAGAGACTGAATCTGCTGCTGCACCCCTCAGGCCTGGTGTGGAAGGCCACAGGGTCTGGGGCAGTTAGAAGAGGGTCTGGGGCAGTTAGAAGAAGCTCTGTGCCTGATGTGGAGCCAGTTCAAGGCAGCACAGCCGCCCTAGTCTGAGCGATGTGGTGCTTGCTGCCTGCCGGACAGCATGAAGGCAAATCTGGCATCAGATAAGCTAAGCTACGGAGTTACCTAAAGATAATCGATATGCATATGTCAGACCGATATTTATACAACAATGCCATTATACATTACACTTGTTTTAATAAAATTTTTAAATTCTAGCCATGGCCTTCCTGATCATCCTTTCTTCTCCTGCAGACCTGAGAGGAATACAGACTTTCTGGAGAGGGACCAAACCCAGCCCCGCGGGGAGAAAGTGCCCCTCTAAATATAGCACCTCACTGGGTTCGTAAAACAAGGTAAAGGAGATGTGATTGCTTTTCTTCTTTAGGAGAGGAAATGAAATTCATCAAACATTTGTCAGTCTCCTATTCTGTGCCAAGGCCCAGAGATGAGTAAGAATGGCCTTTGCATTTTAGGATCTCCTCATCAGGTAGAAGAGGGGGTGTCAGCAACTATCACACAAGCCATTTCAAAAAGTGCTTTAAGAGATGTGCCCTATACACAGCCCAGCCTACCCACTCAAGTGGGAACAGAGTTCCCCTCTATCTAAAGCAGCACTAAGCCCTTCTTGAAGATCCATTGTGTTCCCAGGACTGTGCTTATCCTGCCAGAGCTGGCAACAAAGAAAAATGGTGCCTCACGTCCACAGCCCTCGTGTTCATCATGCAGGGGCTTTCATGTGTGTTGTCTCATGTAATCCTCAGAAACAGGCTGGAAAGGGCTGAGGCAGGAAGGGCCTTTCTAAGTTGCCAAGGAAGTAGCAAGAGGGAGGCCTGAGTGTCAGGGCAGTGGACTGGGTGCCCTGGCACCCTTCACCCTGTGGAGAGCAGAGCAGGGAGCTGGGATTAGGGGCTCTCCACTCTGGGGCAGATGATGAGCCCAGCTACCAGCTATCCTGCACTGTCAAGGCCTCCATGTTGATAATGGCATACTTTCTGTTGGCAGTCTCCCCTTTGCAGTAGGCCTTACCACCCTCACATCCCGTCTTCATTCTGGAGTGGGATGGGCTGGAAAAACAGGCCTGCAGAATCTAAGTCTTTTGGCTCGAAGTCTTCCAGTCCCTGGGGACTCAGAACCAAGGTTTGAGTTTTGTCTGTGGACTGCAGCCCCAGCATGGTCAGTCCTCCAGTTTGAGCCAGCAGGGATGTGACTTCCAGGGGCTTCCTGCACCAAGCATTCCCCTCTCCCACCCTGTCTTGCACACAGCTCTCATGCCTCTGTGCCTTTGCTCAGGCTGTGCCCTCTACCTCCCCGCTTCCCCATTCTAGTCCACCTGGCAAGGTTCCCCTCATCCTCCACTGCTCTGCTTAAATGCTACTATGCCTACTCTGGTTTTGCCAGCATTAGTGTGCACTTACTAAGTAACAGGTACTTTCTGAGAAGCTTACAAACATTACATTATTTAAATCTCGCAGAAGTCCTATGAGGTTAGGTACTATTATTTACTCCACTTCACATGAAAAAGCAAGCAGAGAAAGGCGAAAATAGCTTGCCAGGGACTGTACAGCTAGGAAGGTAGAACTGGAATTCTTTCCAGAGAGACTCGGGACCCAGAGCTGGGCTGCCCGGAGTTCAAATCCCAGCTCTGCTACTTACTGTCTTTGGGCCTTGGGCAAGTTACTTAATCTCTGAGGGTCTCAGTTTCTTCAACCAAAAATTGGGCATGCTGACCTCATGGTGCTATTGTGAAAGTTCATAAATTAATAAATATAAAGTGTTTAGAGCAGTTTTAGGCATACACATAAGTGCTCAATAACTTAGCTATGATAGTCGTAGTTATTTTTATTGTCTCCCAGGGCAGAATTACTTAACTAGGTCCCAGTGGTGGAGAGGAGCTTTCCCCCTTTCCTTGGCTTGTGTGGCTGGAGATGAGCTTGGGTTTTTTAGATGGGCCTGGCCTCTGGCCCTTTGTGGGGTCCTCCTTCTGACAGGCTGTTCTGTCCCTGCTTTCCCCCGAAGGGCAGCTGTGGGGGCCAGGGGCCCTGAGTTCTAGTTCTGCCACAGTTCACTAGGTAACCTTGGAAGCCCCTTGCCCTTTCTGAGGACCAGGCCATGTGCCTGGCTCTGCTGGGCAGAGGCAGCCATGGCCGACATGCTGAGGGAGGCTCTGGGGCCTGGAACTGTGGCAGCAGGTTCCGGGCTCTGGGACTCACGCTTGAGCTGTGCCTTAGAAGAGAGCTGGTCCCAGACTGGTATGTCCCAGACCTTGGGCCTCAGGCCCAGCCCATCCTGGTTCAAGCAGAACCTGAGGACTCCTGTCTGAGCCCCATCGAGGGGCCCTGGGCATAGGAATCAAGTCTTTCTCCCTCCAGTGTCCACCTGCCTGAGCTCTGGGGCCCCTCCTCCCTCCCTCCTGACTGCCCCTCGCAAGACCCAGCTCTGTGAATAGCAGTGACTGGGTCCCGTGCCAACGGCTCCAGCTTCTTAGGTCTGGAGGGGATGGAGGAACAAGGTTCCCCCATGGCTGGCACTCTTGTTGCCATGGTAGCAGTTGCCTTGGAAGCTACTTCCTGACTTCAGCTTCCAAACAGCCCTAGAAAGCTGCCTGTCCCCCAGAGGATCGGTGAATTAATCACTCTCTTTTCCAGGGTCCTCACCCCTCAAGGAAAATAAACAGAACTAAACCAAACTGAGGCCTTTTGCCCACTCTTCCTTTCACTTCCACGCCACCCTTGGACTCATGCATCTGGGAAAGAAAAGCTCATAGGCAACCTCCAGTCCTGGCCAAAACAGGAGACGGAGAGATTTTGTGATGGAACTCATCAGTGACCCATGGCCTGGCCACACTGAGTCTGGGGCCTGGAGAAACCAGGCTTCAGGGAGGAGGGGTGGATGCTTTAGCTCTAGTGCCTTGGGCTTATCTCATTTACCTGTTAGAGTAAGCACATCACCCAAGGACAAGCATATATTTCCTTTTTCAAACATGATACAGTCTATATAGAGGAAAGAGCTGGCAAGACTCTCTCTCTACATTTGTAATCAATGGAAGAGCAGGCATCACAAAAGTTCCAATAGCCCTTAATGACACTCCTGTGATGAGGAAAAGATGCAGGCCTTGACTGATTCTTTTGAATACAGTGTCTCCCTCTGATGGTGGGGGTTGCCAATTCCTCCTACTTCAAATGAGACAGTTTAGAAATTCAGGGGCAGAGATATACTAGAGTATTTCCCAGATGAGCAGGGAATCAGGACACCGAGATTTTACCTGGAACTCTGGGGCAATCCTTCCACATCTGTTTCCTCCTCTGTTCTAGAAAGAAGTCGATGTGGTTCTGTGGTTCTATGATCCTGTAGCTAATAATGGCTTAATGTGTGTCTCCTCCTCCATATTTCCTCCTCTGATCCGTGCTCTGAGGAGTTTACAATGTCAAAGAAAAACTCTAATTTTTAATTTGGTCTCCAGTTTTTAGAGGTCAGAGTGTTCTTCTGAAATCTGAAACTCACAATGCACAGGCCTCCCTGACTTCAGCCTTTGCCATCCCCATCCCCATTCCCAAGATGAGCAAAGTGAGGCTTAGGCAGGTGGAGCGGCTGGCCCAAGTCTCACAGTGCAAGGTGGGAGACATGGCCCGAGAGCCTCAGCCTTGCTGATGGTACAGGAGCGCTGCCCTGAGATCGGCCGGCGCAGGCCGTGCACGTCCAGAGTTACGCACACACGTAATGGGGGCAGGGGCTTTGTGGAGGGTGTTTAGATTCCCAAAGCTCGACATCTCAGGAACATGTTTTCATGGACAATTATTTTGATGGCTCCTTCTAAAACTAGTCAGTGGGGGATCAATTATGTGTGACAGAGACATGGGCCGTCATTTGATGCCTAATTAGAGGAATAATCAGACCTCATCCTGGCAAGAGGCACAGGGAATGCTGGCGGCAGTGGCTGTGGCTGGGGAATGCCCACCTCCAGGGGCTTCCTCTTATGGTGGCCAGGAATACAGCCCAGGGGACCCATAGGTGCTCTGCAGGCACCCCTCTCCTCTCTACATACCTTTGAGTTCATACTTGTCCCTATTCAGGCCTCCAGCATCTGGGCAGTGCCTTCCCTCAGCTGAAGCTCAGTCAGGTGACATTTAGTAGGGCCCCGCCCCTACTAAGGAAAGCCTCTCATTAGAGACAGAGGTCCCATGGTGCCCATGGGCCTCCTCTTTGCCAACCTGAGGTGGTCGTGCAGGTCCAAGCCTTCCCTGAGCTCTGCTTTGTGTCCAAAAGCCTAGCCCCGGTCCTCTATAGCCATGGCATTCTATGGAGCTCACTCCCCAAACCTGCCCTTGGGTGGCTCACAGTCTGCAAGGGAGACAGCGAAAGAATGAGGACTGGTGGTGGGCACTTTGGCATGGGGACATGGCAGCAATTATAGGCAGCCCACCCACTCAGGTGCCATCAGAAATGGCTTCACGAAGTTGGGGCTGGCTGAGAAGGGTCCTGCAGAATGAGGAGGTATTCTCCACATGGTTGGGGCCAAGCAGACACTCAGTGGGAGGGCAGCAGAGGAGAAGGAGAGGGGCAGCTGTGGAAGCAAAGACTCTGTGTGTCTAGCTGTGCCAGACTGTAGATATGGTACGGAGAAATTGGCGGGGGGCAGTCCAAAGAGAGGCCGGTGGGGCCGGTGACGAGACCCTGGGGACTGAGACCAGGTGTGTAGGTGCAGGCCACATTCTGGGACCAGGGAGACCCTAATCCACAAAGGGCCAGAGAATGCAATTAGTGATGAGGGCTGGAACTGAGGGGTGTGACAGGGCTGGGCTGGCTGGGCTGGGTGAGCACTGCCTGGCCTTGAGTTGGAGGATCCTGCAAGTAGGTCAGATAAGCTGGGCAGAGGAGCTCAGTCCAGAGATCAGGAGGCGCTATCCATGTTCCAGTCTCTTGATCCAGGTCACAGACACCCAGCCCCCACTGATTCTGATTCCAGTTTTGATTCCTCTCCCAGCCCTAGCCCATGTGTTTTCCCTTCCACCGTATTCCCCACCTCTGCTCCTTCCTATCAGCCCCCAGCCAGGGTTCCTAGGCGGCTGGAAGGGCTCACCCTCTCAGCCCACTGGAAACTAGAGAGTGGATACCAAGCCTACCTGAGGCGCAGGGGGGCCTCAAATTAGGACCCATCAGCCCTGTCGGGGAGCCAGAAGTTGCTGGGATGGGGGAGCAGGGGTACAGAATGCACTTGGAGAGACACCTCTCCTCTTCCTGTCCCAGTCACTTTCTGTCTCTTGAGCCTCTTCCAGGTCTCCTTCCATCACTCTGGCTCCAAGTCCCCAAGAAAAGGCCCCAGGTGCACCTCCAAGCCAAAGGGACAGCAAGGTGGGCCCTGAGCATGTTGCCAGCCGCTCATCCTCCCCGCTCAGGGCCCAGTAGTGGAACCTAGGCTGACTGCCCTAGTGGGCCTCTGAGACCCAGGCAGCAGCTCACATTGCAATCTCATGAATAACTCAGCACCCCCCTGCTGCCTACATGT
This sequence comes from Pteropus alecto, assembly GCF_000325575.1. Lineage (NCBI taxonomy): Eukaryota > Metazoa > Chordata > Mammalia > Chiroptera > Pteropodidae > Pteropus > Pteropus alecto. The sequence continues at coordinate 877,391 of NW_006441955.1, read as the reverse complement.
CAGAGGAACTTGGCCCCTGGACCAACCTCCCTCGCTGCTTTAAACTTTAATAAGCAGAGGCTAAGTGGCAGCTGAGCAGGCTCCAGGGAGCAGAGGCAGGATGTCCTGGGCAGGGGAGCTTGGGCTGAGTTTGAGCCCAAGAGACGGCTGTCAGGGCAGGCCCAGCTCTCCAGAATTCTGGCAGCCAAAGCAAGATGCGGTCAAGCAGGAGTCCTAAGAGTGGCCCCCAGCCTCAAGGGCCCTTAAGGGAGAAAGAGTAAGCTGGGTGACCTGGCAGAGATCCCAGGTCAAGGTGAGGTGGGGGCCCCTAGGAGAGCTGTGGGATAGAGTTGCAAATAAATCCAAGGATTACCAGCCAGTTTCTTACTGCCCAGAAATTCCCACCCTGAAGGCAGAGCTCCAACAAGGAGACGTCTAAGAAGACCAAGACCTCCAGGGCTTTTCCGGAAACAGGCCCCACTGGCTGGAGACGGTGCCCTGGGTAGACCTGCATGGACATCCCCATCAGCGGCAGAGACTTTCGCTGCCTGCAGCTGGCCTGTGTGGCCCTTGGCCTGGTGGCTGGCAGCATCATCATCGGTGTCTCTGTGTCCAAAGCTGCAGCTGCCGTGGGTGGTATCTTTATTGGCGCCGCTAGTCTGGGTGAGCGGGTGCTGGGCTCAGAGAGGGAGCAGGGGCATGGTCAAATGAATAGGAATTGGTTGGGAAGGGTGGAAGGTAGAGGTGTGAGCAAGGCAGCTTTGGGGGTACAAGGGAGGGAGAGGAAGGTTGGGGTGAGGTTCCCTCCGTGGACGGCCAGGGTGAGGAGACATGGAGAAGGGGGCTGGCTGTCACACTCCTCTCTGGCTCTCCAGCCTCAGGCCTGGGCTCTCACGTTTGTGGTAGGATTCATGAGCCTCTTGAGGCTGGGTTGACAGGGGGCAGGTGAAAGAGAACTGAGTTCCCGGTGGACTCTCCTTGAGCCAAGACAGGATGTAGCTCAGACAAAGGGTTTCCTTTTCTTTCCCAGTATGTCTCAGCGGCGGATCTGTCTGTCCAAGCATCTGCCCATCTGTCTACCTGGGCCAGTTCCACTGATATCTCCACAGCGATGCTGAGCACCATCCCTCGCCCCACTCCATCACCCCAGGCCAAAAGCAGAACCAGAAGCACCAGGCTGGTGGACTCTGGGTATCTGCACCTGCAAACTCCATAGACACTTGGTCTGGGGATGAAGTGGGAGTGGGCAGGGCAGGCCCTGCTCTCCTGCTACCCCCCTCCCCCAAGTCTGTGTAGAAAGGAGTATGCTGAGGAGTCAGCAAGACCTGGGGTTCCTAGGAGAGGGTGGGGCAGGGGAGAGCTGGTGGTGGTGGTGGCAGCTGGCCCCATTTCCAGCAGCTGAGAAGGAAGAAAGCT
>NW_006441955.1:865307-875766 GCF_000325575.1 Pteropus alecto | reverse complement strand
CTCTGAGTTGGGTGGAGCCAGGATCCTGGGCCCACACTGCCTGTAGCCCTTTCCCCAGACGGGCACTGTTCCCTGCCCCTTTTGGGGCCAGGCGTTAGGGAACTACCCCACACACATACTCACAGGCTCACGTTTACACACCCAGAGTCCCAACCTGCACACTTGTGCTCCTCCAATACATACCTATGTCACCTCATAGACCATCTCCCAGGCTCACAGCCCACCCGCAGATTCATGCATCTCGCACTCACCAGGCCCCTCCCTATCACAGAAACCCTCTGTGTCTCTCTTCCCAGGGCTCCTTATCTTGGCCTACCCCTTCCTGAAAGCTCGGTTCAACCTGGACCACATCCTGCCTAACATAGGTAAGTCCTCTCCACCCAGAAGATCCTCTGCCGAGGATTGTGTGAGACCCCTTGTGTATAAGCCTGTGGCCCACTGTGCGGGGAAGCCAAGCCCACATGTGTGACTGCTCCTGGCTGTGTGTGTTAGAGTTGCTGTGTGTATGTGTTTGGGTGTGTGGCGCAGGTGTTGCCATGACTACAGTGTAGCAGACTTCAGTCTGCCTCAAAAGTGCCTGAACTAGCTCAGGGCGTCTAGAACTCCCATCTCCCCTGATAGGACTCTCCATGTTCCCCAAGCCTCCAAGATTTCCAGATCACTCCACTTTACCCCTGAGCCCCTACCGAGACCTTCCATCTCCCCCAAGACCTCAGGACCCTTGAATAGCCCCCTACCTCATCTCAGCTCCCCATACACACGATCCCATCTCCATCACGCCTGTGGGGGCTTTACATAGCCCCAGTTCTACCCAGGACCCTCATTTTAAAAAAATCTTCCATCTTCTCCTTCAAGGGCCCATTTTTTCCATCCCCACTCCCCTCCCACACAAGCCTAGATCGTGTGGGAGACCTAAACGAATGCAGTAGAACAAAGACAGCAACAGGGATGGAGATTATACAGCAGAAATGACTTCCCTTCCCAAAGCCGGACTTGATTTGAGAATGGCTTAGTGACCAAGGGGCTCGGGGTGATCTCATCCTGCAGGGAGCCTGAGAATCCACCCCCACCCAGGGCCAGACCATGCGGAGGGAAGATCCAGCACCAATGGCAATAAAGATGGTAAGTTCCAGAAACTTCGGAATCCATCTGCCACCTTCCCCCTCTGGCTGAGCAGCTCTGTGGGACCCAGGAGCAACCTGGAGGGGCATGCAGGAGCTTCCCCAGTCTCACAGAGCCCGCAAAGCCGAGTGGTTCTTCCATGTGTTGAGTGAAAACCCGTCTTGCTCCGAATTGAGCTGAGCCCCTCTTGTTTGTCCTCAGGGCTTCTCTGCCATGCCCAGCGTCATGGACACCGAGACAGGGGGCAGCGCACTGCTCCTTCCCCTCCTCTAGGCCCTGTGCCCCAGTTTATTTTCTCACTCTCCTCTCCCATTGTGGAATCCAACTCTCAGCACTGGTACCTGAAACTGAGCATCTTCCTCCTACCCCATCCCCGCACACTGGAAAATTCCAGGGCAGGAGTTTCTCAAAGACAGTCCCAGTCCACAGGGTCTGTGCCAGTGGTAGGAGGCCTAATCTCAGCAAAAAGTCCCATCCCAGACACCGTTCCAAGCACTTTATATATATTAATTTGTTCCATTCTCAGAACAATCATATGAGGAAGGTACTATAGTTAACCCCACTTTATATATGGGGCAACTGAGGTGCAGGGTAATTAAGTGACACAGCTTGGAAATGGTAGAGAGATCAAGTGGTCAGCCCCCGAGTCCTGCCTCTAACCCCGCACTAGGCTACTGTCCTCTTGCAGGGCGTTCTGACCGTCCATACCTCTTTATTTATTTTTTAAAATTAATTAATTAATTTTTTAATTGAAGAAATGATTTAAATTTTTTTTGCCCCTGTCTACCTTCCCTCCTCTCCCCCCTACCCTCTGGTAACCACTAGTTTATCGTCCATGCCTCTTTAAAGTGGTCTAAAACTGCAGCCTGGGACTCCCTTCCCTCTTCATTCTGTCCTGCTCTGCCTCCAGGTCCTTCTGGGCTGCTCTGACCCAGAGATCTGTCCACTCAGGCAGCCTTGTGCTGGTCTCTCCCCTAGGAGTCCGAAGCAGCCTATCCACCGTGAGCAGAACTCTGGAGAAGCTGAAGCCAGGGGGCCGAGGCACTGGAGAAGGTTGAGACAGGGGCCGAGGGGCTGCCCGCTGCCCTGCCCTCCCTTCCTGCCCGCCACCCCAGTCTCAGAGCCCTCCTGGATCCACACCAGAGGTGAACCGGGCCCTGGAGACACCAGACCTGCATCTGTCCAGCTGACCAAGGCTCTTGGCAATAGATTCCACATGAAGGAGGGTGGGGTCTGAAGCAAGGTGTCACTGGCAGCCCCACGGGGGGCCTTGTTTCAGGTTCTTGACCTGGCTTTGCTCTCTGGACTGCAGCTCAGCTTCCTTTCCTTTTTGATCTACTAGCTGGTTTCTCTGGAATTTGGGCCCCAGGGATACCCCAGTTCCTTGCTCCATCCCGGCCACAGAAGTGAACCACAGGCCCACAGGAACCACAGACAGGGTTCTGGCTGAGTCCCTCAGCCCCCAAGGCCTGGCCCTGGGCCTCTAGGGCTCACCGGCTGGATAGAGGGGCTGGATCAGATTCTTTTGAGGGTATCAAAACTCCAGACAATTCCTCAGGGACCTTAGCAGCAATGAACCAGACGAGAGCAAATTCTAGACAAAGTGGTCACTGCCATGACAGAGCCCAGGTAAGGCATGGGCCTGGAGGCTTCCAGGAGGAAGTAGCTCCCGAACTGAGCCCTGCCCTCTGAGACTTTTGGTGTTTGCATCTAACATTCAAGGCTTTTTGTGATCTGACTTCAGACAAGACCTCCAGCCTTCCTTCTCCCAAACCCTCTCACTGCTCCTGAACAATCTAAACATATTCCAGCCTGCAAGCCTTGGCTTACGTTCTTTCTCCTGAAGGCGGCCCTGTATCTCTCTGCCTATCAAAACCCCACACCTTTAAAGGCCCAGTTTCAAGAATCCCCTTAACCACAGTGCCCTCCTCATTCTCTTCCACCAGCCTGTGTCACTCTCTCTCAACAGTCTCCAGGCAGGTTGAAGTCTTCTATCTCACAAAACAATTATTAATCCTATTTAAACCTACTGTATGTTGCCCTTTTCCAGTCACCGTCAGGGCACACAGTAGGTGCTCAATAAATGTTAATGCCTTAATTTAATGGGAGAAAACATTCCCCAAGCTTTCCCTAGAGAGCCACTTCAAGGCCCCATGTACCCACAGGGTTGGGGTGAGAGAGGCCTGGCCCAGGTGCCTGCGGCTGTGCAGGAGACGTTGCTCCTCCACCCACACCACTCTTCACATATCTGCACCCATAAAGCACAGCAGTTGTGCGACCTCTAGACGGACATCTGCTCCATGTGGCCCCTGACCTGGTTTGGTGAGCAGAAGACAAGCTAGGAAGAGTCTCATTCTTGAAGGATCAGTCCAGATGACACTTCCTCCCAAAAGCCTCCCCACAGCCCCAGCCCAAAACTCTGAGTGGCCCTCATCTATTTCCCCCTCTTGAGAGTGGGGGGCGGAAGGCTGGGCACCTAGAAAGTACCCAGTAAATTTTGCAAAACCCGACCAAAAGTGTAAGAGACCATCTCACCATACAGATGGGAAAGCTGAGGCCCTGCAAGGAAAAAGACTCGTTGGGTCCCACAGTGAGAGATGGTGGGTCCAGGCATGGCACCCAGATCTCCTCTATCTCCCCACCCAAGGCTCTACCCTCTGTTATTCTCTGCACAGGGTACAGGGACCAACTCCTTGGTCATGGAGGGACAGACCGCCATAAAGGGGCTCAGTTTCATAAACACCGTCCAGTAGTGGAGTTCCTCCAGCCTTAGGGGAGTCAGCTCCCCTCTTTGAGTTTCACTCCTCTCCTCCTCCCTTCTTCTTTCCTCCTTTCCCTCAACCTCATTTTCATCAACAATAACTCAAGCCTGGTGGCCCCTCCTTGATCAACAAGGAAATACTTCCTCTTGTCTATCTTCAATCCTTACCTGCAGTGCCCCCAAAAGATGCCCAAAGGTGGAGAGGGTGGAAGTGGGGGAAGTGGAGCCTGAGCTGTGGGGAGGGTGGTCCCCCACCCCAGCCCACCATCAACCCTTCCCGGCCACTATCTCCCCAAGGCAGGACTATGGTATCTCCAGTGCCTGGCAGGGCAAGGCACCGAGCAATGTCAGGGATCAGAGTAGAATAAATTAAGGAATGAACACATGGGAAAGCAAGAGCTATGGCCACTGTAGAGGAACTGAGTGGGGTTCAAAGGATCCTTGAAACTAGGTGTGAGTTCTTGAGGCCTGAGCCTCTGGTTCCTCTCTCTCCCTCTGCCATGGGCTCCCTGAGACCTCCTTCCCCCCAGTGCAGGTGAATGTCTAGATACCCCCTCCCCAAGTGTATCTCCACTCCCGGTACCTCCACTCCCTCTGGTCATAGGAGTGGTCCATGTGGAGACATATACTTTCTCCTCATCCATGCTTTGGAAGGTGAGGTTGGGCCAAGGAGGCAGGGGTGGTGTGGTGACTAGTGTTAGGGGAAAGTGCCCTCTCACCTCTGAGCAGCTCCTGAACTCCCTAATATTTAAGCACTGGAGGGAATGTGGACAGGGACAGGTCATCAGACCCTGCCCTGCCAGTGGTCTATTCAATAAAGGAAATGGGTTCTGTCCAATCGTCCTGTTTTGACCTCAACCGTGGCTGCGCCTGGCTGGCCTGGGGGTGGGTGCTGAGAACACACCAAAGGCTGGGGAGTGCTTGGTCCAGGCAGCCCTCTGGATGTCACATCCCTGCTGGGACAACCTGGGGGACTGACCAGGCTGGGGCTGGAGTCTGGGGCTAAGACTCACACCCTGAGTCCGCCCTCAGGGGCCAGGCAAGGGGCTATGAGGTCTTGTGCCTCAGTGTCCTTATCTGCAGATGGAGGATGAGGATAGCACCTTCCTCATAGGGCCACTATCAAGATGGAGGGTGCCAGGCATCTATTTATATCAGGGAGAGTTTATGAATGGATGGGCGTATGAATGAAGCAGGAGATTGGAGGAGATGCTCTTCCAGCTGAACTCCAGATTCTGGAAAGTCAGCACCTCCCACCCCCAGCCAGTCTTCTCCGTAACACAGGCCAGCCTGTTGGGCCTTGAGCCGGGGCACTCCCTCCCCATCCTTCAACCCCAGCGAGACCTTCCCAGCCCCACCAGGAGAGACTCGGCTTCTTAAGGGACTCGTGGCCACACCCCTTTCTGGGGGCAGGATTGGTGGAGGGTGATTGAGAACAAGCCCCATCCCTGGAAAAATCTCCCTGCCCCCACAGCTCCATGCCTACCCCCTCCAGGGAAGGTGGGGAGTCTGTTTGAGGCTGAAGACAGAGCCAGTGCGACCTGCACCCCTCGCCGCTGTAGAGTGAGTGGCTGTGTGTCCCCCGCGTACTCGGAATGTCGAGCCCCCGGCGTGTGGGAGGGCTGGGAGTTCTCGGCAGGGTGCTTGAAACCCGTGAAACGGTGGAGTGAGGGGAGAAGGGCTGCGCGGAGGGGCAGCAGGACACTCGGTGAAATCGCTGCTCGTCCCGGGGTCAGAGGGGAGCCGAAGGGGCACCAGGAAGCTGCAACCCGCAGGGCCGCCTCCCACCGCTGGCCTGGCGCCCCGCCGGCCCCCAGCGCCCTCGCCCACCCGCGGAGCCCCGGACCTCCGAGTCGCCAGGCGGTAAGTGAGGGGGATCAGTCGGGCATCCCTGCCCCCACCCCACCCTAAGTCGGGTCCCTCCCCCCCATATCCCCGACTCCCGCTCTGCTCTCGGGGGATCCCTCCCTCCTGCTGGCGCTGGGTGTTCGGGGGATAATGGCTCAGGAAGGAGAAAGCCACACAAGTTGGGGGTGGGCGGAGGGAGGGCAAGGGGATGAGACGAGAGGGGAGAAAGGAGAGGGTGCTGGAGAAGGGGATGCTTTAAGGAATGGAGGAGACACTCAATCCAGCCTTGAACTGCAGGGGACTGAGTATTGCCCAGACAAGAGGTCAGGGACCTGCAGCCTTGAGACAGAGTTATTTGAAAAGAGACAAAGGGAAACGGGAAAAAGAGAGACAACACAGAGTGGCTGCCTTGGGGCCCCTCTGTTCTACCCTGATCCCTCCCCCTCTTTAACTCAATAAAAATCTACCCTAGACTCCACACCTCTAGTCCCCACTCAGCTTCCCACCACCCTCCCCGGCCCAAAGCGAGGAGGGAATCAGAGAGAAGTGGGCACAGAGAGACTTCAAAACGAAGAGACAGAGGAAGCCGGGAAGGCAGGAGACGTATCAGGGGCTCCTCCAATCAATTCCTTCCTTCACCATTTGTCTAACGAATATTCCCTGGGCCCCTGGGAGACTCAGACATTCTACTGGGGATGCGAGTCGCAAGCAAGGCAGATATAATCCTGATCCTCAAGGAAGACCACTGGAGTATGCAGTCCTGGACACAGGAGTCGTCGGTCACCTGCTGATTTGGGGAGTTAAGGAAAGCTTCCTGAAGGAAGTGACCTCCCAGCTGCACTCTGACAGATGAGTTGCAGTTAGCCAGGTGAAGGTAAAGTCAACATCATGGTTCAGGCCCAGGGAGCAGCATATTCACCAGATGACACCTGGTGAGCTCAGCTCCACTCTAGCAAAATTCAAGAGATCCACCGCCTGAGGGAGCCAGGGCTGGAATTTTAACCCATAGGGATAGATGGGGAAGAGGGCAAAGTGGTGTAGCAGTGAGACTGGAGAGGAAAGGCTGGATTCTAGAGACACCTGGAGGGAAGAATCTGCAGGGCTTGGTGGCGGATGGGACCGGAAATACGTGGAGGAAAGCCTGAGGGAGAAGGAGGAGCGAGGATGAAGCCCTGGTTTCTGGCTGTTGTCTGGGCTTTGTTGGAGAAGATGAAGTTTAAGGAGCCTATTTACAAGAGGAAGAGAATGTTTCTAGAAGGGAAGGTTAAGTGGAGTCAACGCTGTGGAAAGGTCAAGTTAACTAAGAACTGAACAGTGTTCATTGAATTCAGCAACAAGGAGGCAGCTGGTGGCCTTGGAAAGAGCCAAGTGATGGATCAGAAACCAGACTGAGAAGGTTAAGTAGGGAGTATAGACAGTACTTTCAGGAAGGGAAGAGAGTGTTAAACAGGCAAATGTGGGGTTCCAGGAGGATTTAGTTTTAAGAGATAGAGGCTTGACTGCCTCCAGGAGGAGATGCAGGCACAGTGAAGTGGATCGATGAGCACTGACTAGGAAGGGGGAGATTTCCCGGGAGCCTTGAGGACCTGAGACATGCCACAGACATGGATGCACAGAGTGCCTGTGCTGCCCAGTTTGTGATTTTCATGTCACCTACAAGGCTTAGCAGTTTGGGCACAAACTTGGAGGAGGCAGGAAGCTGGACTGATGCAGGTTTGAGGCTTTGCTGAGCAGCTTCTGCAGAAGGGCAAAGGAACAAGTTAAGTTGCGAGACAAGGTAAATTGCAAAAGAATACTAAAGTAAGGCAGTGTGAGTTTTTAGTGGATGCAGAAGTGGAGGCAAGAGACTCATGGAGAAACCGTGGAGAGTTCCAGGATCATATCAGCTCAAAGAACAGTTGTAGCAAGAGGCACTGTAGAGCTGTGGCAAAGAGTACAGGTTGAGAACACACACAGCCTAGGTTTAAATGCCAGCTCTGCCACATATTATTACCATGTCTATGACCTTGGGCAAGTAATTCAACCTCTCTGAGCCTCTGTGTCCCCATCTGAAAATAGAGATGGCAGTAGCATCTACCTCTAGGGTCGTCACAGGGCATAAATGAATTAATAATATAAAGGGATTGGAACAGTGTTTGACACGTAGTAGGTGCTATACACGTGTCTCCATAGTGGTAGCAATGGGGTTATTGTCAAGAGTGAGATGTCTGGATTTCTCAGAAGTAAAATGGTTCAGTGTGATGACAGGGTGATGAGGTCCCTAGCGGACAAGGGTAGCTGAGTTGAATGGAGGATTGGCCATTAGAGATAAGGAGCCAAGGAACTACTGGAGCACAGTGTAGGAGGAGGGCAGTTGTGCAAAGGATGCTGAAGTCCCTTGGGGGTGGGGAAGGTAGGACGTGGGCTGGAGGGGGAAGATTTAGTCCCAAAGCCTTGGAAGGAGGCACTTCCACTCCAGCCAGTCTGCATTCCTCTCTATCCACCTATCCTGCTGGCTCCAGGCAGCTGAGTTGCATGGAGTGGTGTCTGAGGTCCAGGCTGGCCACAGACATGGCCCCTACTGGGGATGTGGCCCAAGGAGTCTGGTGAGCAAGACTGAGAGCATCAGGGAGGACCCAGAAGAGAACAGGAGGCCCAGAGCAGTAAGGGTCACCTCACCTAGCTGGGTGTAGAGTTAGTCTAATGAACACAGAGCTTGATTGCTACAGAGAGAGTCCTGTGTCACTGGCATCCCTCAGCTGGGCAAAAACCAGAGCCTGCAGGACCAGCAGAGACCATCTAGACCAAACTCAGTGAAACTGAGCCCCAGTGAGGGGAACTGCAAGCACTTGCCTGTTACAGGCATGGAATCCATTATAAATGGGAAGGCACCCTCAGAGCAGCTGGAATAGGCTCTGCCTCCCACCCCTCATCACCTCTCCTCACTACCAAAGAAGGTTCCCTCCACCCCGACACTCCCAGGCAAAGGGAGTTCTCCAAAGGTACTTCTGCTGAGCAGCAGCTCATTTCCACCAGATAGGCAGACAACTGAGAGAATATCTGTCTGTCCACATGTTGGCCTGTGTCTGCAATTCTCAATGTGTGATGCATCTGTGTTTGTATTTCTAGGTATGTCTGGTCACTGAGCATACATGTTTGTACACGTATGATGTGTGTGCGTGCATGCACATGCACTCAAGGATGAGGATGATGGGGCTAGGAATCAGATGTAGGAACTTGGAAGCTGCACCTTCAGACTTTTTTCTCAAGCCTTGTTTCCAGCGTGTGTGTGTACATATGTGTGCATGCACGCATGCACGCACACACGCCCATGCCTATCGCTTGGGGTGGGGAAGGCCCTGTAGAACTGGCTGTGGTGGGAGTGGTGGCATCTCTTTGGGCTCTGGGGAGACAGTTCAGTTGGCAGAAGCTGGGAGCTTCTAGGGCGGTGAATAAGCTGGTAATGAGTAATGGTGATGTGGGAGGTCCCCTGGGGAGGGAGTGTGGTGGCCAGGAGAGAGGTTTGGGGATAGAGAGAGCACTGGAGCTAGCAGGGACCAGGGGATTGGGCTGGCCCAGACTTTCAGGGACTGAGGGGGAACTGAAGGGCTAATATTAAAGGGAACAGAGGGGTTCTCAGTGAGGGGTAAAGAGTTCAGACTGAGTAAATGAGTCCCTCGATCTCACATGGAAGACAGGGGGCTAGGAACAGTGGCTGATGTCTGGGCCGAAGCTCCAGCCCCCTCACCCGGAGGCTCTTGGGCCCTTGCAGCAGGAACCTGGGGCCAGGAGGCCTGACAGTTCCCGCTGGTCAAGCAACTGCTCTCGCACAACGCAGACATCCCAGATCCATGGACTGGGCCAGGGGTGGGGGGCAGGCTGACCTGAAGGGGTTTCAGATAGGGATTCAGCCCACTCCCTACCACTAAGAGTTCCTGCCTCCACGTACTGAGGACCACTCTCCTTGGGCCTCAAGCTTATTGATGGTTCGTTCGCTGGATAGTCATAATCAATTATTATATATTTTTAATAATCAAACATCTCTATATCTTCCGGTAAGCAGAAATTATGATGTAGCAGAAACAACATGGGCTCTTCAATCTGACAGAACCAGATTTGAATCCAAGCTTTACCAATTACAGCTGAGGAAGCTGGGGAAAGTTCCTTCGCCCTCCTGGGCCTCGGTTTCCTCACTGCGAACAGGGTTCAGGATTGCAACAGCTCACAGGGTTTTGGTGAAGAACAACTGTGTTAGTGTGGGAAGAATGCTCAGCACTCCTCCTCCATAATCAAAAACTCTGTGCAGATTATTTCTCAAGGGAATGACTTAATCCCAGCCCAAAGCAAAGAACAGCGGTATTACAGATAAATGAATCATTTTTATGAGCCCTTTAGGTATATCGACAGTAATTTCTCAACAGTTTTCCATTTCCACAAACCACAAGTAATTCAAGGTGGGGCAGCAGGTTGACACGTTTGGAGACAGTAATCTGGTTAAATCATTCCCTTTACATTCAGACAGCTGAGGCTCAGAAAGGGGCCCCAGCCCTCTCAAGTCACCCAACCAGATCAAAATGGCCAGAGGCTCAGCCTCGAGCATTTGCCTCTGCTCCAAACTGCTTCTGGCCTAGACTCCCAAATAGAAACCACAAGGCCTCCCCTGCCAGAGGCAGGGCAGCAGGGTAGGTGACTACTTGATCAGGGTCATGGGCAACTTAACGGCCATAGTCAGAGCTCTATCTGGGTAGG
>NW_006441955.1:827041-865032 GCF_000325575.1 Pteropus alecto | reverse complement strand
AGGCCTGGTTCTGGTCTGGCTTGGCCCCAGACTCCCTCCATGACTTTCTCCACTCCAAGCCTCAGTTTCCCCCACCTGTAGATTAAGGGTTTAAACTAGGTGATCTCTACAGGCTCAGCAGCCTAGAGTGCTCACTAAAGAGAAGGACTATTCCAATCCTAGCAACTCAAGATTCACAGTAATGACCTTCCCTCCTGCTCATGCAATGCAATTGAGGGCTGGGCTTGAGATGAAGTAGAAACAGCTTGAAGGATTTGAGATAGCAATAGCATCAACTGGGAGGATCCTGCCTCTGAAATTAAATACTCCAGCCTTGAAGTGATGCATGTCACAATCCTTTGACCAGAACTAGTCACACAGCCCCACCTAATCACAAACTGGCCCTGAAGTGCAATCTTAACATGTGTTCAGAAGGCTGCAGAACCAGAAAGATTTAGTGAATAGCATCAGTGACACCCCACAATGGAGCTAGCCAGAGCAACAAAACAGTATCCAGTACTGCAACAGCCCCAACTGGAGGGCCTCAGCCCACCAGGTTGAAATGGTGCTGAAAATTGAATTGCAACAGCTGAGTGACCTCAACACCTCACGCCTGTGCACCCCAGATCCCAATTAACCAGGATGGAGACAGGAAGGGTCCTTAGTTCTTTCTCTGCCTGGGGTGGAGACTCTGGGAATAGATTTATCTTCCACAGTCAACCCCACCAACCAGAAGCAGATAAGACTCATTCATTGGCAATTAGCACTTGGAAGCTCAGCCGCTGGGCAGGCGTTTGCTTTTCTTGAACTGGATGTGCTAAGCCAAGGAAGGAACAAAGTGAGTTTATCTTCTGGAGAATCACACAAAATACCCCCTGTCTCCTCCTCTGCTGTTGACATTTGAGCAGTGTAAATGCTAATTTCAGGAGCTTATCTACAGGGCCTTGAGGAGAACCTATTCTCTGTGTTTCAGTCATTCAACAAGCATTTACCAAAGCTAACAAGCACTGCTAAATTGAAAGCGCAGGCTTTGGGGTCAGGACACCAGGTTTCAAATTTGGCACCACCACTGCTATTCCGTGGTCTTGGATGAGTTTCATCTTTCTGTGCCTCAGTATCCTCATCTATAAAATGGGGATATAACAGTAATACGTTATTGCAAGCACTCAGCATAGCACAATTAATTTAACAATCTGATGGTACTAATTTCAGATTCTCATCTAGACTTGTTTCTGGCTAAGATGGACCAGCTTGTATCAGACCAACTCACTCACTGAGGATAAGTAAAAATGTTAAACATTTAAGGACTCTGTTTAAGGACATGGGAGAGCCACCAAGGCAGTAAGGACTTGAAGGGTCCAAGATCTTGGAGAGAAAAGAATATTCGGTTTCACTTTTTCCTCTAAGGCATTTATTTTCCAGTTTGTAAGGGGCAGGGGCCATGGAATTGGGATGTCAGAATTGGAATTTAGGGCTTGAAAAGGGGAGTGGTCCTGTTAAACACCTCCGGCTTTTTGTTGGGATGGGGCAGGTGGCAGGGGGCGGGCAAAAGGCTATCCTCTGGGAGTACTGGCTAACCAGATATAGACCAGACTCAGAAAGACTGAAGCACAGTTCTCAGTCAGTGCAATCCCAGATTGGGTTAAAATGACCTGTCCTGCCTGTCAGAAGCAAAAGTAAATCTCCAGAGAAGATCTTCTCTGGAGATTTACTTTTGCTTATCCTCAGCTGAAGATAACATCATCCAGAACCTCATGCAATCTCTACAATGTTGGACATTTGATAAAAAATTATCTGATCTACAGCCATGCCGCCCTGAACAAGACCGATCCTATCTGATCTCAGAAGCTAAGCAGGGTCGGGCCTGGTGAGTACTTGGATAGGAGACCACCTAGGAAGACCAGGTGCTGTAGGCGTAAAAAATAAGGGATTGTAAACTGACAAGGTCCTTGCAATCTGTGAGGTCAACCAAGAGTTACGTCACCTAAAAAAAAATTATCTGGCATTCCAGAAGATAAGACTAAATGACCAAAAAGCAAGAATAATAACAGACAATAGAAACAAGAGATCTGGATGTCGGAGATTTCAGACATAGACTTTAAAAGGTTTAATATGTTAAAAAAAAAATAGATAAGAAGAGGGAGACTTTCAACAGGAAAATGGAATCTGTGAAAAATAATCAAGTGGCAATTCTAGAACTGAAAAGTTAAGAACTGAAATTAAGAACTGAAAAGATGAATTTTATAGCAGAGAAGACAGGCGAAGAGAAGATTAGTAAAACGGTTGGCAGATCAGTAGAAAAATAACTAAAGAGAAACAGAGAAAAAAAAAAGGCTAGACATACAGAGTAGAGTGTAAGAGACACATCGGATAATGTCAAATGGTTGCACATGTGCACAATTAGGGTCCCGGAAGGAGAGGAGAGTGAGAATGGGGGAAAAGACAATGACTGAAAATATCCCAAAACTGGGGGATAGTGGTTTAAGCCACAGATTGTAGAAGCACCAGGAAACCCAAGAAGGATAAATACAAAGAAAATCTCACCTCGGCACATCATAGTAAAACTGCTGAAACCCAAAGACAGAGTCTTCCCTGTAAGGGAAAATAAGTGAGAGCCTTGGACCCTCCAGCTACCCAGAGCCTCTCCCTCCCTTATCCAGTGTCAGCTTTCAGGAGTCCGTTGTGAGGTGCGATGAAGGGCCAGACTCCATCCTCTCCCTCAGAGGCTCTCCCCAGCAGCCTCAGACTGAAACTTCCCCATAGGAAGGAAGACCTGCCTTTGTCAGATAGTGTTGAATATTGATGAGGTGGGAGGGGCATGAAAAGGGGTAAAATTGGGGGAATTTCACAGCCCCTCATGAAAGCAAATAGAAAAAGAGGCTGGGCTTTACCTCTATACCAACCCCAAGGGGATCAAACCTTTCTCTTTAAGATGAAGCAAGATTGCACACAGTTTGAACCAGATCATGTGTTCTCTGACTGGCCTCAGCATGTCTTATCTTCCTTTTAGTCCAGCCATGAGACCCCAGATCCACTTCCCTCTCTGAGCTTCTATTCCTCAGCTGTAAAATGCGGCTGATTAATAAGTATAAAACAGTTGTGCCATTCAGTAATGTCAAGAATGTGAAGTGCTTTGCAAACTGTAAATCACTGTACCTTTTTAGTGGTTACTATTTCTGCCTGGCAGAACCAACAGCTGTAGGTTAAAGAGCTTCCTAAATGGGGAGCTTCCTAAAGAATCTGTGGTCTGAAAAGCCCTCAAAGGTCAACAGGTGCTTTTCTTTGCCATGATTTTGGGACTTCTGAATTCCTGCCAGCTTAGTTTGTCAGCCAGGTGCTTCTGGTTGGAGTCCCAGTAGAACTGCCACCTCTCACCATGGTGCCAGGGAAGAGAGCCCTGAAGTCATGAAGTCTGGGCAGACAGGGAGGTGGCCCCCCAGGCTCTCTGACTTGCTTGAGCCATGCTGATTCCAACCTGTATCTAGAGTGAGGACCCAAGCTGCCTCTCCCTGACACTAGCCCTTGTTTTCACTCACCTAGTCTTCAAATTATCTCCAATCCCACTGTGTACAGGCTTTGGACACTAGGGGACTTCCACCTGAGTGACAGACCAGTTGTTCTGTTTGCAAAGTTGGTAAGACCAGCCTCCCAGATCTGAGACCTTATAGCCCCCTTCTCTATCAACCAGCACAATGACAACATGGTTAACATTTGCTGAATTCTTACTATGTTCCAGGCTCTAAGCATTTGATTTAGCTTAAAGTATTTAAGTATCAATACACCCTATGAGATAGGTTCTCTTATTAGACCCACATTACAGATGTTAACACTGAAGTACAGAGAAACTACTTGTCAAAGTCATGCTCTAATATTCACCTGCATGCTCTGCTCCTACCTGTGGTACCATCTGATTATACACCTCTCATCCCCACTCAGGGCCCTTTTTCACAATTCCAACACAGCTCCATAGCTATGATCTCATTCTTTGACGGACTTCATACCTGTGATTTCATATTATAGAACAGAATTCTCAATAGAAGTCTTAAATCCCTAGATGCTGATTACTTTCCTTTTGCTTCTGCATGTATTTCCAGAATTCTATAATCCAGTGATAGATACCAGAACCAGATAAAACTAGAGACTCCTAGAAAGGAATTCTAGCATCCAGTGATCAGGCTTTGAGTCCAGATTCAATAGTACAATCCTGGAGGTGGGATGGGGGAAGGCCTGGAATCTCACAGAATGCCCAGTCTAGAAAGGACCCAGGGCTTTGGATCTGTTCCAGCCCAACCCAGCCTATATAGGGACTGTCCCTTCTTACTGGCCATCTGAAACATCAGGAGCTCCTCACTCTCATGTGACCACTCACTCCAGGGCCTCATCTGATGTTCAGGAAAGTTAATGTCACTGCTATACCTACCAGAGCCTAGGGTGGGGACACACAGGCCAGGTGCAGGTCATTAGGTCCTGGTCCTGGATCTTCCGTAAATTGCTAGACTTCTCTGGCTTCAGTTTCTTCATCCAGACAAGGAGAGGCTACACCAAATGATTTATAAACCCCTCTATCACTGGAGAGAGGGAGTTGTCTAGTTCCCAAGAGCTGCCACTTGCCCTCTAATTAGAACTACTGATAATGATTATCATTTAATGAACACCTAACCACTGTATTGAGCACTTTACAGCCATTCACTCGATTAGTCCAAGAGAGCTTCCTGGAGGAGAGGGAGTGGAGGGCTGTGTCTGTCTGGAAGCGAGAGGAGGATGAGAGGATGGCAAAATTAGCCAGAGCAAGTCCAGGGACTGGGCGGGGAAACAATGAGTGTGTTGGGTGTGTTGTTGTTTCGCGAGTGTGTTGGGTGTGTTGTTTCGCAGAGGCAGAGGCAGAGGCAGAGGCAGAGGCAGAGGCAGAGGCAGAGGCAGAGGCAGAGGCAGAGGCAGAGGCAGAGGCAGAGGCAGAGGCAGAGGCAGGGGGCTGGCCAAGATAGCCTCTGCACTTCCAGGCACCGAATGCAGCTCCAAAACTGAGAGTGGGGCTGGAAGCTGAGGTGCCCTGCTGACCCCGCCCTCTCGCTCTGTGTCCACAGGACGACTGTGAGCTCGGCTGCTGACATGGGGGCTGGTCCGGGCCAGCGGCAGGAGGGATCTTGATGAGTGTTCCTAGACCGATGCCGCCGGCAGGAAAGAGCCAAGAACCCCCTGCACGAGCGTCCCCGGGCCGTGCCCAGGGCCGGCTACCTGGCCTGCCGTCGCCAGCGCTGTGCTGCGCCTGCGGTCTGTGCGTGCTGCTGGCAGGCGTGAATGTGACGCTGGTGGGTGCCTTCGCCTCCTCCGTGTCCGGGCACAACGTGCCGCTGGTCGTGGGACCCGCGCTGCTGGTGTTGGCATTTGGCTTTTTCGCTGCCTGCTGCGCGTGTAGCCGCCGCGGCCCCGCGGCCCGCCCGCGCTCGGCGGCGGCCAAGGACCAGGGCCACGGCGGCGGTGGCGCCGGGCCCGTGGCGCTGGAGATGGAGAGCAGCGAGCGCACGGCGCAGGACACCACCGCGGTGCAGCTCAGCCCCGCCGCCTCGGCCGCGTCCTCCGGCCGCTCCAGCCCCGGCCCCGGCCCCTTCGCCCTAGACGCCCCCATGCCTGCAGCCACCTACACGCCGCGTACCGACACTGTGCGGCTCAACCTGCCCCGGGAGCACGCCGCCCCCTAGCGTACCGGGTCCTGTCTGGGGCCCCTCCGTTCAGTGCCGTGTAAGAAAAAAGAGGAGAAAGAAAAGACAAGAAAATGGAAATTTTCATAAGGGCTGGGTGCTGGGCACAGGTGGCCTTATCTGTCCCATCTCTGGAACTTCTGGAGGGGAGAATGTGGTGATGGTGTGGAGGCACCGCCCCCCAGGAAGGAGCAGTGCCTTGGCCCTTTAGGTGGAGTCAGCCGGAGTCTGCCAGGCCCTACTTCACTCCCCAGGCTTGGTGAAACGGGGCTTCTGGACTTGGGTTCCCTAGCACCACCACCACCCATGGCATGTGGGCACTGAACGCAGCCACTTTGAGAGGGCCTAACTATCTACTAGCAAGGCCCACACCCTCAAGGGGCGGGAGGAAGAGGAGAGAAGGAGAGCAGTGTCAGCCTGGGCTCTCTCCTGTCCCCTTAACACTGTGAAAGGTCACTGGCTCCCCGCTCTGCTCCTCCCCACCCTCCTTGTCTCCACACCAACATGACCTTTTGGAATGAGTTAGGTGGGGGTGTCTGATTTCAGCCAAGACAGTACCTAAGGTAGAGCTGGGTCAAGCACACTCCACCCTTTATGCCTAACTAGAGCAAGGGGAGCTGAGGCTGGGGCTCCATCAGGGGTGAGTGGGGAGGGGCTCTTTTGACCCTGAAAGTCTCAGTGTGTCCCTCACTGTGCATTCCACTGTGCCTCGATTCTCAATAAAGTTCCTTTGAAGCCAGATCCCTTGCAGTGGTGTATCTCAGGAGGGAGGGGCTGACTGCAGGGCCTCTGGCTAAGCACCCTGGGTTCTGAGGTCCTCTCATCCTCTTGGAGACCTAGAAAGGGGCCCCACAGGAGAGGAGTCTTTCGTGAACAAAAGACTGTCTGAGACAGGGGGTGCCTGTGAATATCCTTGAAAACAGATGTGTCGAACTGGGGGTTTGGATGAATATGTGAGTGTGCCTGTGGGTGATTGCCTGGCTACGTGTGTGAGATGGGGAACGTGGGAGTATTTGGGTGACACTGTCTGTCATCACACATGCATGTGAGAGTGTGTGGGTGTGTGTGTGTAGTGGTGGTTGAGGTGTGGGTCACCCAGTGGGAGTGGTGAGAAAGAAGGGCTCTCCAGGCCTATGTAAAGCCTAGACCTTTCTCCTGGCCTGGCTGGGCCTGCAGAGTCTGAGCTCAGCCTGTGTTCTGTCCAGGTGAGTGAGGACATCTGGTAGAGAAATGGAGGCTGCCTTGCAAGAAGCAGCAAGGGAGCTGGGGACTGGGGGGGAGACACTGCAGAGATCTAGGCCAGCAGTACCCAGTGATGTTGGTACACACTGGCCCACCACCCCTTGCTGGCTGCGACTCCCTGTCATCCACTCTTGGCTTCATCAGCCTGGCTTTCTCTTTCCAGGGTGGGCTTTGCTGCTCTTCTTCCCAGGACCTAGGCACTTCCCACCAGCCCTGGGGCTCTGTCTCCCTTCCTCTGACTCCCTCCCAGCCTCTTACTCCCCCTCCCATTGACCTGAAGAAGAGTGAATCTATCCCAGTAGCTGTTGAGCAGATCATCTCTATTAATTCACATGGGTCGATGGGCCCTAACCTTTGAAACATTTAGCTCCTGGAGGCAATGAACTCTTCTCAAAGCACTTTCCTGCACCTACCGTGTGTGTGTGTGTGTGTGTGTGTGTGTGTGTGTGTGTGTGTGTGTGTAAAGAAGGCTGCCTCCATAGGCTCCAGTCCTGCTTCAGGCTCCAATCCTGTCTCTTCTGGTTCACTGGTCTGCAGCCTCAGACGCCACCTGCTGCCTTGGTAGAGTAGGAGGCAAGGGGCCACTGCTGATGCTGCCTGGGAGTGGGGTCTGGCTCACCCTTTTCTCACCACCTTCTTAGTTGAAGGCACCCCAGATTCTAGCTCTAGAATGCTAAGCCCAGTCCAAACCCCTCTCCCATTTGCTGGCAGAGGCCTGGAATTACACCATCAGGGCTGTAGTCCCGTTTCCACTGCCACCCCCAACTGAAGGTCATCATTGGTCCCATCTGTGTTCCCTCCCTTTCCATAGGCACACCAGAAAATATTCTCTGTATCCTAGGGCCCATTTTTCAATCAGCCAGCCCTAGCAACCCCCTACCCCCACCCCACATATCTCTCCAGGCCTGCCACACTGGGGGACACCTCCCCTCACACCCTGTACTACCCTAGGGTAGTTTGGCCACCACTGAGCAGCCAGCAAGGCCCAACAGCAGCCCCACTCTCACTCTGACAGGGAAGATGGAGGATTGCTCTGTCCCCAAAACTTTGTAGGCCCCTCCCAGGTAGGCTCCAGGGGACCACTTGTGGGGCAAGCTTCTGAAGGTGGAAGGTGAGGACATGATTCTGAAACCACAGGGGCAGCAAGCTCCCTGACCTTGAGGAATCTGAGCAGGGTTTGGCAACTCCTGTGGGGACACTGCAGAGGAGCCTGGGATAAGGGCTAAATCCTCTCACTCCCCCTCCTGGCCCTAAGACTCAGAATTGAGGCAGTGGAAGACACACAGTTGGTCTTTCTGAGAGGAGGGGTGCTCCTTAGGGCCTGGAGGTGCTCAAGGGTGACACAGTGAACCCTACTTCCCAGAGGGAGCTACTGATGGCCTGGATGAGGGAGCCCACTAAGGGCCAGAAACTCAGCTCCCCTTGCTCTCTTTTTAGTTGAAGAAATAAAGGCAGTCACTTAGGACCATTTTTTACTAATCGATTTAACAAATAATTCCTGAGCCCTACTATGTGCCCAGCACTGGGAATGTAGTGATGAATAAGCTGTGGGGAAGCTTACATTCTACTTGGAGGAGATAGATAATAAAGAAATAAGGAAGCAAGACAAAATACATTAGCTAATGGGCAGGGCTGTGCAGAATATCACAATAGGAAGGTTTAACAGAGGGACTTCTCAGATAGCTAAGGAGGTCTTCTCTGAGAGATTACATTTAAGCTGAGTTCAGACTAACAAAAGTCAGCCATGCAAAGGTCTAGGACAAGAATATTTCAAGCTCAGGAAAAGTCAGTGCTAAAGGCCTAAGGTGAGAATGGACTTGGCCTCCGTGTGTCAGGCCGGGAAAGCAGAGTTGTGGAGACAGGGGTGGGAGATGAAGTTGGCAAAGGTAGGGAGGGGGTGTATTGCTCAGCTCACATATAAAGCTAAGTAAGCCAAGGTGAGGAGTTGGAATTTTATTCTCGGTGAGATGCGAGCCAAGGGTTTTAAGCAGGGAAGTGACATGATCTGATTTATGATTGTAAAGATCACTCTGTCTTTTATGTGGGAAATATAGTGTCGAGGGCCAGGAGGGGAAATGGGGTGGGTTAGAAGGTTATTGCAATGAGATAAGCTCAGGCTGGGATTGAGTATTAGCTGTAATGTGGACAAGTTCTACACTCACTTTTGAGGTCTCCCTGTTGGGAGAGTTTAAGAGGCATAAAAGAAGGGAATCTGGGAGAAAGTTCTAGAATTTTGGTTTGAGCAGCTGGGTATATGGCTAAGGAAAAGCAAGGGCTATGATAAGATGACAGTTCTGTTAGCCCAGTGGAGCTTCCTATAGGAAGTGGAGCTACAGCCCTGAGTTCTAGAAAGAGGTCATTGGGGATACAGACTTAGAAGCCACTGGCATTGGGGTGTTGGTTAAGCCCTGAGTCCAGATGAGACATGGGAAGAGAGGAGGATGGAACTCAGAATCTAGACTAGTCTAACCTCTGAATCCAGGGGAGAGAAGGGGACCCCAAGTTGCCCAGTTCTGAATCTCACCCAACCTTCTGCTGGTGCCCGTGCCTTGCTGATGAGGTCTGTGAACTAGGAATCGGGGATTAGGGAGAAATGAACTTTTGGAATATGAGCTCCAAGAGATTGAGACTTCTGTCTTGTTCACTGCTATGCACTCAGTGCTACCTGGTACAAGGTAGTGCTCAATAAGTATTTGTTGAATGAGTAAAAGGCATTAATCTTATCCCACGGCTGAGACTCCAGATCCCCTGTAATAGAAAATTATCAAGATGCCCAACTCTGGGCAGAAAGGTAGAAAAGCTCCCTATGTCTGTGAGAGTTCCCCTGGCCAACTTCTGCTTTCTACTTCTGTGTGAGGAGGTGGGGGGACGCAGGAATATAGAGTTGGCTAGATGGGTATGGATGGACACCCTCAGAGCCAAGCTCCTAAAAGGCAAAGGCCAGAGGGTTGGGCCAAGCCTGAGGAAATTGACACTGCTAGAGAGTGCCACCAGAGGGCACCCTGGGCACACGACAGGGGATAAAGACAAGTCAGCGCAGCCAGACGGCACAACTTTGCCTTTTGTTTTTCTGAGGATCAAGGCCCTGAGGAATAGGAGGAGTGGGGAGTTAGTTGTACATGCGGGGCCGAGGGTGTTAAGTTACCCAAATTTACTAAATGACACCTACAAACCTGGAACCTGACCTTATCACAGAGGGAGCCCTGACCTTAGACATAGACTTAGCCTCTACCAAGGTCACAGCCAAGTCCTGAGTCTGGTCATAGACTGGAACCTTTGCCTGAGTCCATACTGAGTCCTGGTCCGAGCCTGATCCTGGTCACATTCTGAGCCCTGACCCTGCCTGGTTCATGCACTGAACTCTGATCCTGATCTTAGACTGAGTTTCACCTCAGTCCATAGACTGAACCCTGACCTGGACGCAGACGGAGCCTTTATCATGGACATACATTAAGCCGTTATTCTGGTTACAGACTGAGCCCGGACCCTGATCGATACACTGAACTCTGATTCTGATAACAGACTGGGACTGATGCTGGTCAAAGAGTCCTCAATCTGGTCCCAACATGAAATCTGACCTTGATCCATACATTGAACCCTGCCCTTGGACAAAGACTGGTCATCATCATGGTCACAGATTGAGCCTTGGTCCCTAAGACCTGCTCCCCCAACAGCCCCATTGACTTAGGGACCTTCCAGATTAGGCCCCCTTGTCAAGCCATGCTTCAGCCTCAAAAGGAATTGACTCTTGGAGCCACTTTTAAGGAGGAAAGACGGAATTCTGAGTCTCTAAATGCTATAGAAACTCCTGGACATTGAACCCCTGAGAGGCCAGGCAGAGAAAGGCCAGTTCTAGGCTATCTAGGACGTGAGGGAAGAAGGGCATCCAGGCCTTCTCCAGGTACCCCTGGGACTCTGGAGCAGGGCCTTCCTGCCTGCCTGTGTGTCTTGGGGGACCTCTAGGCTGAGAGCCTCTTCCATCTCATTTCTGACACCCATGGAACCTGGGCAAATCTCTTCTGCTCACTGGGCTGTGCTCCAACCCTTGTTCCCTTGTAGAGAAAATGTAAGGAGAAGGTGATCTTTGTGTGAAGAGAGTCAGGCCAGGCCATCATCGAGGGCCCTGTGTCCCCACCCTATTCCCTGGTAGGAAGACAAGCACTCTCGCTCTGGGTGTTCACTGGCCAGTCACTCCAAACAGGCAAGAAAAAGTGAATCATGCTCAAAGTGGCACCAGCCAGGCCTCAGCCCCAGGTTGGCAGCAGCCCATGAAACAGGAGCACAGAGGTGCGGATCAGGAAGTAGAAGTCCCAGAGGTCTCTCCATACGTTTCTGGGGTCTGGTGAGTGTGAAAGGGAGGTCCGCAAGGGACCATACAGCCCCTCCCCCGGGCTTACCCGCCAAATCAGTTTCTGTCCTACCCAGGGTACGGCCTGGATGCTTTGCGCCTACAGGGCCAAGCTCGCCTCTGCCAGGCCCACGGGCCTCTGGCTCACCTTGGGAGGCACCCAGGGTGGGGTGGGGGGCAGAGCCAGGCAGGAACCAGGCAGGGGAGGGGGCGGCTCGAGTCAAAAAACGCTGACGCGGAAGACAATGAGCTCTCCGAGGCTGAGGCAACTCATTTGGTCCCCGCCACGCTTTATTAAATTCTCATAAACCTGTCAGGGGGGACAGGGCTCGCTTCAGTTTACCTCATTAGCCCGACACAATGACAGTGGGGGGGGGGGCAGACGGAGGGGACCGCAAGGGGAGGCCTGGGCTCAGTGCTGAGAACAGAGCCAGCCAGGAAGATAATTGAATTAAGTGGCTTTTGTTAATGGTTTTTAAGACTTCGAAGTGTAAATAACATTTAGGGACTTTCTTTTAATGGGGCTGGGGTTTTAGAGACCCAGGGAGCTTAGAGGAGGTCCAGCCCAGTCCCTGCCCCTCTCCCCCACCCCAGGAAACTTGGGAGCAGAGAGGCTGCAGAGCTGACACTGGATGCAATGAAGTTAAGCTAGGAGGAGTGCGAGGAGGAGCCAGAGAAGGTAAGATAACTTCCTTGGGGGTCTTTAAACAAGACAGAGAGAGGAAGTGCACAAGAGAGGGCATAGAGGCAGGGACTGTGATGATCTATCTGCCCAGGCCTGGAGTGCCGCCATAGAACAAAACGTCCAGGGATGTCTGTGGGGTGATACTGTAGTCACGGCTTGTGAGCGAGCGTTCAGGGAACCTGGCCTCCTGGGATGGCCAGTGTTCATTCCTCATCAAGAGGTCAGTGGGACTAGGAGGTTATGGCTTTATTGCTTCTTGCTAGTGGGATGGTCTCCCCTGAGAGGCAGTGGGGGGGCTGTGGTCATGGATTAAACTAGACCCAAAGCTTCCCGAAGAGGATTGGACTTGAACTGAGCTGTAAGAGAACCTGCAGATGGAGAGAGAAGCTCATTTCTCTAGGGGCAAAAAGGCCTTGGGAAGTTGGAAACAGGGACGTGTTGGACAAATTGTCTTAGAATTTCTCTCCTGGCTTTCCTCAGTTACAGCTTTTCCCTCCCTGCAGACCAGATCCAGGAGTTGGCTAGGCTGGAGGCAGAGGCCTCTGGGTTAGGTCTCAAGATACTAGAGGTAAGACAGGACAGGGTGGACCCTAGGCCAGCCTACAAAGGGTTAAGGCATTAATCGCCCTGCATGCGACAAAGGGAAGTGGGTTTTCTGATCCAGAAAGGATCAGTCCCTGGGACGCCCCATCAGGCCCTCCAGCGTGAAATTACACCCCAGCAGGGTGCTCCCCTCCCCCCTACACACACTACTCTCCTAGGCCTGGCACAGGATTAGGGCCTGGAGTCATCAGCTTAATAGATCCTACCTCCTCTCCCTACCCCATCTTTCCTGGGAGCCTTAGGTCATGCCTCCAGGCCCTTACCAACCTCTTTCCTCACCGTCTGTCCACCTAGCTGTCCATCAGTCTAGTCGTCTCTGTCTTAATGGTGCGGTCATTCCGTCTGTCTCCTTGGCTGAACCATGACCCCAGTCATGGACTGAGCCCCGACCCCAGTCCCTATTTTAGTTTTTTGTAACTTTAATCAGTACCCCAAATTTATTTGTTTTATCATTTATCTATTTGTCTTTCTCTGCAGAAGGACTAAGCACCCTGAGTGCAGTGATTGTCTCCTTCAGCACTGTAAACCCAGTGCCTGGTCTGTGTCTGGCATATAGATGGTGCTCAATAAACATTAGGCCCTTCCCATCCACCTTATAAAGACTGGGGTATGGTCCCTAAACTTTGGACATTGGTGCTCAAGACTGAGAGGAAAGATTTAAAGCCTGTGCCAGGACAGGGCCATATCCTCAGGAAGAGACAGAGGGCTATGCCATGGCCTCTGCCTCAGGCCCAGCCTCATCTCTTAAGGATGCCAGGAGTGAGACAGACCAGAAAAGGGAAAGGCCCTGCATGGCCAGAGGCTGCTCATTCATCCTTGGGTTCCATCTCCGGAGACACTTTCATACCACTTCCTTGGGCCGCTGCTGGGCCTTTGCCACACGAATGTCCCTAAGCCCGATCTGCACCCACAGCTGGGCACACCCAGCATGAGAAGAGGTCCTGGATAGAACAGTTGAGGAAACTGGGGGTCAAATATCGAACAGAAGAAAAGACCCAGCAGGACATAAAGAAACCAAAGCTGTCTGAGATAGGCAGATGGCCAGTATAGACTACCCTCTAACTCTACACAGGAAACAGAGGCCCCGAAAAAGCCAGGGCCACACAGCAAGTCCAGACAGCAAGCCCAGGCAGGAACCAGGTTCCCGAGGTCATAGGCAGAGCTAGTTCCTCACACCGCTCCTCCTATTCAATTAAACAAGTATGGTGTTGGTTGAACACCAATGCTTAGCCAGGCTCTGGGCCGTGCCAAGTACTGCTCAGGGAGCTCCATCTGGGTGTGGATAAGAACTGTACAAGGTGGCCAAGACGAGTCAAGAGAGGGAGGGGCTTGCCCTGCCCTGGAGCAATCAAAGACTTCCTGGATAGGGTAGCACGTGGATGGTTTCTAAAAAGTGAATAGGCTTTTCCCAGAAGGAGGGATCAGCAGGAGCAAAGAGAGATGGGAAAGGGCACGTTGAGTGTGTGAGGTTCCTCAGGGTCCAGTTTGGTTGGACACCCCAAAACAGTGTGAATAGACATGTTGGATGTGCCCCCCACCCAAGCCAGGCCTGACGAGGAGGTGGTAGGTTTTGGCTCCACGTGAAGAAGAACATGCAAACAGTCAGACCAGGAGCAGGCAGCTCTGCAAGATGATGAGCTCCCCGTTCTGCAGGTTTGTGGGCGGGGGCTGAGTTTTAGTGACTCCTGCCCAAATGAGGACTGAACTAAAGACCCCAAAGAATGTCTATGTCTATTCCAAGAACCTGCAGCAAGAATCTCCAGACCATCCACAGACCTGGCCTTCCAGTAAGTAACCCCCACCCTCACCCTTGTTCATTCACTTGGGCTTGGCAGGATCCTGACGGCTGGAACGGGGGAGGAGTGAGAAGGCAGGCAGAACTCCTTTTTCAGTTCCAGCCACTCACAGTGGTCCTGTTTGTATACTCGTACCTTCCACCTAGTCCACTTGGAGGGACTCAAATCCAAGCCCAACTTAAAAATAGGGGCTGAGGCTCAGAGAGGGACTTTTTCCATATCCCCCAGTGCAAGAGGTAGGTTGGGGTTTACCAGCTACACAGGCTTTCTCTAGTCAGCTTGTCAAGAAGAGCAGGCTGAATGAAGTTAAGCCTGAACAAAGCGAGCCTTTCAGCCTATCTTGTAGGCCTTGCCTCCAGAGGGGCTGTGTAAGCCCGGGCAAGGCCCTTGGGTGAGGTGCCCTGAGCCCTCTAAAAAAAACTAAATCCCCTTTCATCTGTCCCATGTGGTGAAATATCCACCACGACCTAACCTCACCTGCCTTCTTCCTGAGACATGGATTGGGCTCCTGTTTCCTGGAGCTCTCTCCTCTGGGAGAATCTTAACATATAAAAAGAAGGGGTCCTTTCCCTGCTGGCTGCCCAGTACATCTCCGTGGAGGCTAGGGGATGGGTGGGGTGACCTATGAAGGACTCAGGCTTCCAGGTCTGCCAGCCTGCTCAGGTGGGGAACGGCAACAAAGAATGGCTTTGTGCACACATGCTCACGCTCACACGCACCCGCACACGCCCCACACAAGCTCTTTCCAAGAATGGCTCTTCGAGCCTGGTTGCCAAGATAAAGGAGCCACTGGGCGGTCAGCCCCCAGGAGGAAATATCGCTCCTGTGGCCTTTGTTGTTCAAAGGGCTTTGCAAAATCTCCCACCTCCTCTTGGAAGGGATCCCGGGCCAAGGTGGTGGTTTCCCGCAGCTGGAGAGGTAGGTGATGATGGCACAGCCTCCCAGGCCTGGCAGCGGAGGAAAGCCCCAGGGGGCCAGGCTTGGAGTCATTAGCACAGCAGCAGCAGTTTAATCCTTCACTTCCATTATTCACTCACTGAGTTCCCACAAGCCTGGGGGTAGGCGGAGATCTCCCCATTTTATAGATGATAAACAAAGGTTCACAGAAACCTATCAGCTTATTAAACGGCCCCCCAGTGAGTTAATGCTAGAACTGAAACTGACTTGGCACCAGTCACAGACTTAGCTCAGCCCTGGCCACATTCTGAGCCCCAGCTCTGACCTCTGATTGAGCTGTGACTAGCTCTAGACTGAGTTCTGCCCCTGGCGCTGACTGATCCCTGATCCTAGCCATACACAAAGCTTTGACCCTGGCCCCATTCTGAACCCCTAACAGAGCTGTGACCTGCCGCAGACTGATCCCTGATCCTAGCCTCAGATCGCCTCTCCTATTAGCTGTAAGGCCCCTGAAGTCAGAGACCTATGCTCCTCATTCACCTCTCTGCTTTACATTTACCTATGTGTATACGTATCTCTGTTTTACCCACTAGACTATACATAGGGCTAGGGGCTGAGTCTATTGTTGTTTGCCAGCACTAATAATAGTGTAATTATAGCAATAACAAGCATTTATTGAGCATTTACTAAATGCCAGGCTTTGTGCTAAGTGTTGTCCAGATGTTATCTCATTTAATCCTCACAAAGAATACTGAAGTAGATGTTATCATGAGCCCATTTTACAGATGAGGACACTGAACCCCAGGTCATACTAGAAAAAGGTGTGTAGACAGATAGTATGCTCTTAATAGTTTCCTCCGCCCATCACACTCAGCTGCCTGGCGAGGGGTGGGAGTGGACAGAGAAGGGTCAGCTGTAAAAGGAATGGGAGGCACTTGGGCAGGTGGGAGAGGCTGAGGGCTTTCTGGAGACTCTGAGTTTCTGAAGCCAGAGAAGGGCTGAATGAGTCAAGAGAGACTGTGATGAAGGGCAAGACCAAGTGTATAATTTGTGAAGTTCAATGCAAAATGAATATGCAGGGCCCTTTGTTTAAAAAATTAAGGATTTCAAGATGGAAACATCAGAACATTACGAGGCTTGAGCCCAGGGTCCTTGTGTGACTGCACAAGTCACACGCCCGTGAATGTGGCCCCTAGAGGGGAAACTGTTTGAGGATGGATGTGTGTGGATCAGGAGACACGGATGTGAAAGTGGCAGCTAGGGCCGGGCCTGACTTGCATGCGGGTGTTTGGGCAGTATCTTCAGCAGGCACAGGGCAGCAATCATGGATCGCCCCTGGGAACCGAGCTGGCAGTTTGGCTGGGGAGGCCTGTATGTAGAGGGGAGTTGGTGCCACTATCTGAGTGTTGCGGGGGGCGGGGGGTCTGTCTGGAGTGTGAGTAAGTCGGGAAGAATGCACGTCTGTGGGGTGGAGCCACTATGTGAAACATTCAGGCAACAGACCAACTCTTGGCTTTGTGTCTGAGGGTATGTATGGGGGTGTGTACATGAGTAAGAGAGACGGACAGACACCCTGAGATCATGTGGTCCAAGGCAGAAGGCAGCATGTCCCACGTGTCTGAGAGGATGTGTGTGTGTGTGCATGTGCGCGTGGTTGTGAATAGGGGAGGGCATTCAAGGGTACGTGTGTAATTGGGAGTGTGGGGGAGAAAGTATGCATCTCCCTACCCTCCCTCCTTGGTGCTGGCCGGTGCTGCCTTCCCTGCTGCTGGGGCTCCCAGGTAAAGATGTCCCCCGGACTCCCTTGGCCCAGCCCCCAGGCCTTTGTGGGGCCAGGTCCCCTCTCAGAAACATTCCTGCCTGTCATAGAGTGGGCAGAGCCAGAGAGCTGCCTCCTAGGCTGCTGAGGTGATCCTGGGCCAGTGGTGTCAGGTTCCCCAAGCCAGGCCCTCCCTCCGCAGCCCTCTGAGGGCCTTTGTTGGAAGTTCAGACAAACTTGTCAGGGGGGCGGGCAAGAGGCCACCTCCTAATCGGCTTTCCCAGAAAGGAGAGGAGAATGAGAGATTGAGGGGTGGGGGTGGCTTCCAGCCCCAGGCGGCTCTATGGGAAAGAGGGGGGAAGGGCGGGCCCAGCTCTGAAGGGGTCCTAAGGAACCAGACCCCTGCACTTAAAGATCACTGGGGCCAAAGCCTAAGAACAGGAGGATTCAGGGAGAAGCTCCAGGGAGCCTTTCTCATCTCACCCACCATGGGCCATCTGAGCACCTACCACATGCCAGGCACACAGCCACTCAGCCCCTCGGCCGCCACCAGGCCCTTCTCCTCTTTATCTCACATGAACCTCCCAGAAAGCAGACTGCACATACTGATTCCCATTCAACGGAGGAGGAAACTGAGGACCAGAGAGGGGCAGTTATTTGCCCACACTAAACAGTGAGCCAAGAGCAGCTTGTCCCAACTATGTCATAGAATCCTCTTTGCTTCGTAGTCAGTATTTCCCTGGGGTCCTATTCTTAGCATCTCCCAGTGTGATTTTGTTTAGTATCATGGCTTCATTCACCATACCTCTGTTGACAACCACCAAGGTTAAGAGCATGGGTTCCAAGTTTAGCCAGGTTCGTACTTTGGGTCATTCATTAATAGTTATGTGGTCATGGGCAAGTTATTTAACTTCTCTGTACCTCAGTTTCTCCATCAGTAAAATGAGGATAATAGTAGTACTTACCACATAGATGCGTGAGGATTAAGTGCCAGGCACAGAGAAAGTGCTATATAAGTATTTGTTAAATAAATTAAAGTCCAAGTCAGCAGTGCTGACCCAGTACATCCCAATATCTTCCCTTAAGTAAACTGAAGACTCCCCAAATGCAGCAAGCAAGACCAGCCTGAACTCAGGCTCATTCCCGCCACACTCGCCCCAGCCCGAAGGTCCCCATCTACCTTGTTATTAAGCCAGAGACCCAAGAGCATCCTTGGGCGCTCCCATGCCTACCTCACCACAGTAACTCTGCTTCTTAAATCTCTCATCAGTCTGACCCCTTCTCCCCACCCGCCACCCCCAGTCTGCATCAATGCCACCCTCCTCTCACCATGACATAACAATGGCCTCTTCTCAGTCTCCCTGCCTCCTCATGAACCACCATGCCTCAAACGTATGGGCAGGGTGAGGGGGGGATTTATTAAAATGAAAGTCTGATCACCCCATTCCACACTGGCAGTTGCTTCCAATGCTCCCAGCCCCACCATGATCCTTGGGCTTGAGTCCAAGCTCCTGGCTTCCTTTTCCATCCTTAGGTCCTGATGCTACCCCTCCCCCACCACCATCCTCAGGCCCCACCCAGACAGGCCCCCTGCTCAGAGACTCACCCAGCTGACTGGGTGCTGTAGGGCTTTATGAAATGTGCCTCTCCCAAGACACCCTTCTCTCTTGCCCTCCTGGCAAACACTGGACCTAGGGGACCCAGATAGAAAGTTTCCCTCCCAAGGAGCCTTCTTGACCTCACCAGGCTAAGCTAGTGACCCCTCTTCTGTACTCATAGTTCTCTATTTTTGGACCCCAAATCTCCCTGTGTTGTTTCTGGAGAGCAGGGACCATGTTTTCCTTACTTGTTTCTGTGTACACAGCACCCGACACAGGGCCAGGCATAGAGCAGGTGCTCAGTAAAGTGCCAAGTGGATAAGTGATCAGAACTTATCACTTATCACGGGGTTACCTGGCTCCCTCTATGCCAGGGAAGGTGTGTGCAGTGGGGCTGAGGTATGTAGGAGGCAGGTCCCGGAGGGAGCAATGGGAGATTTGGGGCAGACATTTGATCTGCCAGCCCCTCCTAGGAAGGTGGGATGGCAAGGTGAAGGCGGAGTGCTCCCCGCCCTAATCCTCAGCCCCAGTGGGGGGAGAAGAATGCATCTCCTGGGATCTGCCTGCCACCCCTGGGAAGCCCAGCAGGCAGCTTCCTGCACACTATTCGGGCCGCTGGGGTTCTCCTACCAGGAAATCCTCAGAAGTGATGCTCACCCCACCCAAACCCCAGCCCCAAGCTTGCACCACCCCTGCTGGCTCAGAGGCCCTGTGCAAATACTCTGGAACCTGAAGAAGGGCCGTGAAGGCCAAGCAGAAGAGGTTGCCTGTCATATTTTTCTTGAAATGCAGAAGGAACCGAGATTTCACAGAAATAACTCCTTAGTTGTGCACTTTTTCTGCAGTTATTGCCTATACATACAGTCTCACAGTCTCCCTCTCTTTGCTCATGTACAAGTGCGCACACACAGGAATATAAGCAGACATTTATGAATTCATGGCACAGGTTCTCACATGTACATACAGACATATAAGCTATAATCACACACACACACACACACACACACACACACACACACACACACACACACACACACACACCCCTCTCCCTGAGCTGGGGCACCTTCATAAATCTCTAATCCATGCTGCCACCCACAGCAGAAACCCCTTCTTCATCCTCTACTTGCTCATCTCTGTGGACTCTTAAGAGCTTACTCCCTCCAGAGGCCACCTGTCCCATTGAAGAACAACTCTGGCTTTAGATTCAGTTGTGCCTGCTTGTCATGCCCCTTTTGCCCTGGCTTACTTGCTGTTTCCCATAGAATCCCTTGCCCTTTCCATCCTACAGACCCACCCTCCAGGCTGCTCTGAATACCTCCAAGTGCCCTGGCCCTAGGCCACCTACCGCATGTGTTTGGGTGAGGTCCACGCAGTCCAGAGACAGTGGAACCCTTCCCTACCCTGTCCTTCCGCTTCCATGACAACTCCAAAGTGACATGCCAGCAACAGGTAGGTAATGGCCATAGAGAGAGCTGTCAGATGAATACGGGAGTGGCCAATCATGAGGCAGGCCTGCCTCCCTCCTCCACTGAGCAAACCTTGAGATACTCACCACCTGCTCAGGCCACTGCAGGCACCTCCGGGAATGAAACTGGGCAAAGGGTTGTGCTGCCAGATTCTCTTTTATTAGCCAAGTAGGACAAAGAATAGGTCACAACATCACAGGAAGTCAGACAGACGGACCGATACACAGGACAGAGTGTCATGCTGCACTACGCAGGGGGCGGGGCAGGGGAAGGAAGGATTTGAGTCTTGCTTTTTCAACTAACAGAATAAATAAATACGGAACACATTGTTTTTGCCACAGACTGGCACAACCTCTAAGCACAAACGGTCACAAAACAGCTGGTTTGGAAGGTAGTCTGTACAGCCCTCTGGCCAAGGAATCGGGGTCAGGGCCCAGGCCCCTGGACCATGCTCTGGGGAAATGAGGAAGCAGGGAAATGGAGACCTCAAATAGGAGGGAGAAGTGAGGAATGAGGCTTTCCTGGGACAGTCACAGCTCAGGCCTCAGGGTGACCCAGTGGAGCTGGGAAAGGCTTCAGCTTCAGTCTTGGGGTGGTGGGCCATCCCAAGCCCACATCCTTCGATCCTGAAGTTGATGCTCGATACACTCTCCTCTTGCTCTCCAGCTGATTTCAGTAACTGAGGCTGGCCCCTGAAAGAAGGTGGACATCCACCAGGCACAGAGACCACACTTCACCACATCCTCTGGGCTGGCGGAGTTGGGTCAACTGAATGAGGAAGCGTTGAAAAAGAGCTGAAAAAAGCTGGGCTGAGCCTGAGGTGGGCCTGGCTCCGGCCATGACAGAACGTGACTCTGGGGTGGACTTGCCTCTTAGGAGGTCAGAGGAGGCTGCCCGGAGAGGGTGGTGATGTCCAGAGCTGTCGGATTCCAAGGCCCAGCGACAGTCATTCGCATCCAGGGACAGGCAAGAAGTTTCAGTCCCTATGCCTGGTCCAGATGAGATTTCATTCTGTTCAGAAACAGACCTTCCTGGAGCTGATCCCAGAGGACAAACCAAAAATTCCTTCTGTCTCCTCGTGTCTCCGCCTCCTCCTTCTCTGGTACTCCTGCAGCTGTTGGATTCACCTTCCAAATCCCAGGTCCCAGAGCCTGGTTCATCTGATCCCCACTCAGAAACTCTTACCTCCTGACTTGGTGTTTGCCACATGGAGATGAGGGGCTTTCGCCTGGATCCAAGGCCCTGAGCCCCATGTCTCATGAAGCCAGACACCTCTTCGCTGTTTTCTACTTAGTCTCATTCCATTGCTTTGTTAAAATAGTTTCCTGGTCCAGACTACTATCCCCCTTAATTTTTTCTCATCTAACGCCTTCTCCATCTGCTCTAGCCCAGACAGTCCCCCCAAAGACAATGGGCATCAACTGTTCTGCAAACCAATCCTAATGAGACACCAAAAGACCCCCTCCTCTTCCCAATGGAAAAGGAGACAAGCCTTAAGAATTTCAGATGCAGCTTCTGTAAGCAGGGGGTGGACAGTTCAGTGGTGAGGCATACAGGTTTGGTGATCATGGCTCAGAATCTGTGCAAGCCAGCCCCCTCCTCCTACCGTGAACCTCTGAGACCACGTGAAGGCATGGAGATGGGGTGACAACAGAGACTTGCATTGGAACTCAAGAAAAGCAGTATCAAATCCAGATTGTCTCAACTAGAAGGAACCCATTATACTTATTGGGAAACTGAGGCCCGGAGACTGTGGCCATGCCCACAGAGAGCCTTGTGTATGCAATACCCATTGCTTCACAGTAAGGCAATAGTAATTTTCTACTTCATATATTGTGTTTTTGAGAGCCATTTTGTCATTGTTATGAGTTTAACTAAAAACATCTGAGCACAGACATGCAGAACATTAGAGCTGGATAGGACAGCACAAGCCATCTTAGCCAGACGGGGACACAGGCCCAGAGAGGCTATGGGATGGCTCAAGGTCACTTCTCTTTGAAAGAAAGTTTGCTGAACTGGGTTCCCGGTCATAAACAGGAACATACTCTTCTGTGCCAGGGACTAGCTGGACCGCAGCCCTTACCTTCAGCAATCAGCTCTGGGGCAGGATGTCAACAAGAACTTGAGACTATACACTGCTGCATGGTTTGCACTCACTGTGATCAGGACCTAGAGTTCAACCTTCATTCCTGGCTCAAGCTCACCTCTGCAATGGACACTAGCTGCTGAAGCTGGAGGCCAGGGTGTGGCAGAGGAGTATCACCTCTCTCTGAGAGCACCCCTCCCCCTGCTGCCTTTCTCCAACCAGAGAAGTCTCACCAAAAGGAGGTCTAGAGCCCTGTGGGCAGTCCTGGATGAGCCGGGCAGCAGGCTTCTGTCCTGGCGTTCTTACAGGCAGGGAGGCTGCCATTCTACTGCCTGCCCCAGCCTGACTCCTGCCTTCACTCCCCGCTTCCTCAATCTTAGGAATGGAGTCTCAAAGCTGAGAAAAGAGAGACGAGAACATGACTCACTACCCCTTCTAGGGACCAGTGCCACCTCCTACCTGCAGCTCTAGTGGCTACAGGGTCTCCAGCTAGGGTCTGATCACCTCTAATGGGCATGGAAAGGAATGGCTGCCTAGAGAGCGTGCCAGTGCAGGGCGGAGACAGGCAGGTGGGGAAGAAGTAGAAGGAGAGGAATAGGAAGAAGCAACATTACTAAAGCTAAAAAGTCACAACCCCAAAAGAAACATAGCTTGGGAACTGATGACACCAACACAGCCAGTACCAAAAAAAGAAAGAGAGGAAGGCAACAAGAGCCATGGCGAAAGGTCCGGAATGGGGAAGACACAGGCGAGGGGGAAAGGCTGTAAGGAACGGGACAGAGGCAGGAAGAAGAGGTCAGGGAAGAAGGAGAGAGACAGAGAGAGAAAGGAAAGCCAGAATGAGATGCAGGAGCTGTGGGTGGAGGCAAGGGCAACAGCGGAGAAGAGACAGAGCAGGCAGGGGCCCTGGGGCAGGCAGGTGCCTGAAAATATAGCTTTATATATTTATATTTATATCTCACATTCCACACAGCGACTTACTAGGGGGAAGAAGGGATGGGCGGGGGAGGGAAGGGAGGACGAGACACTGAGGTGGGGATCTAGCCAGTGAGAGCTTCTCACTCTCCCAGGAAAGCTGGGGGTACCCCAGCCTCTCACCTCCTCCCATTAGCCTCCATGGGATCCAAGCAGGGCCATGCAGAGGGTATGTAAATGCGAGCTTCATCTAGGGCTGGGGCTCTGGGGGAGGGTGGACAGGAAGCCGGATTCCAAGCCCCAGATCTCTGGGCTCATTCAGTGAATTCCTTGAGAATCACTGGGAATAACCATGGGGCCGGGTGGGGGGCACCCAAGACCCCTAGCTGGGTTGGAGACCAGCAGTCAGTTGGGCAGAGTATCGAGTCCCAGGGAGGCCGCATGCTGCTTGGCCCGAAGCCGCAGGTTCTCGATGCTTGTGGTTTTACTGTTCAGGGTAGCTGAGGCAGGTGCCAGGCCTGCGGGGGGTGCAGGCAGCAGTGGGGACCCCCACACGCCCTGGTGGGCAGCTGCGGCTGCTGACAAGGATTGGTAGTAGGACTGGCAATGCAGTGAGCCCAGCGGGGCCATGTTGACACCCAGGTAGGGCACAGCAGCAGCAGGGGCTGGACCCCCCACTTCAAAGGATGAGTAGTGCACCAGGTTGTTAGTGGCTGCCATGTGCTGGCGGAACTGCTCCTGCAGACGGAAGAGGCTCAGCGGGGATGACGAGTAGGAGTGGGAGGGGCCCAGGAGGCTGCTCCCAGAGGCTGCAGGAGCAAGGGCTAGGCTGCCTGGAGAATCTGCAAGCAGAGAACCAAAGACTCAGGACAAGGCCATTGGTCTGCCAGGAGGGGCTCCCTCAGCCTTCTCACCCCACTAGTGCTGCAGATAAGACAGGCTTTGGCTGAAACCATATCTACCCATGTCAGGGATGCCTGAAGCGTCCCTCAGAATTCTGGGAGGGAGGGACTCAGGGCCCCACGTCTGACTTCTTGGGGAGTCAACTTTGCAAGGGTGGCCAGCTCCTCTTCCCCTCTCCTATCTGTGGCTTCCATCCCCCTCCAGCAGTCAGCTCCCAGGCCTTCCCTCCCTGCTTGGGCTCAGGTTTTGTATCTGAGATATGCCTCGTGTCAGAGCTCTGTTCCTTCAAAAGCAAAGCTCTGAGTCTCTACTGCATGTGGGAATCTCTGGTATCAATATGGTATTCACTCAGTATGCACAAGTATGTCTATTCTAGTTATTAAAATACTGGAATATTTCTATAATGATTGATAAATAGCTTTTGCCCTGAGCTCCCCCAAGTATCCCTCCCTTGCCACCCAGCTCTTTTCCCCAGAACCCCCAAGACCTTCCTAGGTTTCAGCATCTAAAGGGTGACCACCTGGCACTGGCTTGCTATGGCCAAGTCCTTTCTAATGGGTCACACCCAAGCACCACATGTTAAAGATTCACTCTACCCCCTGCTCTGCCCACCTGCTCTGCACACCCAGGCCCTTGTCAGGCTGGACCTGGCTATTCTCCCTGGGGTGGGCCCCCCGCCCACCCACAGAACTTGCCCAGCCTCACCTGCCTTGGGGCTGCCCCTCTTGCAGCCCAGCCCCTTGCTCTCAGCCCCAGGGCTCTTCTCAGTTTTGGGTTCCTCGGCCCCTGCCCGGGAGTCCTCCTCCCGGTCAGGCTGGTCCTCAGGGGCTGACTCACTGGCTGACTGCTCAGACAGGCTCAGGTGCATCTCAGCAGGGGGGTCACCGCTGGGCAGGCTGGGAGGCTGGTCAGTCTCCAGCTGGCTGTCTGGGGTTGGGGCCTCGGTCTTGCCTTCCCCATGGGAGCCCTCAGCCTCCTTCTGCTTCTGGAGCTGCTCTTTCTGCAGGCTGCGTTGCTTCTTCCGGAACTTGGCCCTACGGTTCTTGAACCACACCTGGGGACAGTGAGAGGAGCAGTAGGAGGGGGCAGGGAAGAAGTGGAGCTGTGGAGCTGGGAGCTCTGGGAGGGGATGTGCATGATAACACTGCCCTTGCCCCTCTAGGGTACATACCCTCAATCCCTTCCAAAACTCCCCTCCTGTCACCAAAGGCGTCCATGGAGACAGCGGTTACACTTTGGCACTGAGGGCTGAACTGCTGGCTCCTGCACAGAGGGAAGCCAGACTGATGGGCTGGTGCTTATCCACAAGGTCCAGTTAACAAGGAGTGGGTCGGGTCCTACCTGCACCCGAGCCTCAGGCAGATTGGTGCACATGGCCAGCCTCTCACGCATCACCACATCCGGGTAGTGAGTCTTCTGGAAGGTCTTTTCTAAGGCCTCGAGCTGCTGAGCAGTGAACGCTGTACGGCTGCGACGCTGTTTGCGGTGCTGAGAGCCATAACGGGCCTCCAAGATGATGTCTTGAAATGTACAGCCGTTGGAGGGCAAGGAGAGGGGGCCCATTTAATTATGGGAAATAGGTTGAACCTTATTCTGCTCTGACCCATTTCAGACACCCAGGCTCCTACCAGAGTTGGACCCTGACCCTTTCCCCTTGGAAGTCACCCATCCCCTCTACATAGGGCTAGGACTGTGCCACCCTTATCATTCACTATCAGGATCACAGAGGTCTAACTCATCTCCATGAATGACTGTCAGGAATGTGATTGAGGGGGGTCTTCCTTATTTGGTTTGGAGGGGAGGTGGGGAGATGGGTGGGCATTGCCCTGAGGTCCTTAAAGTCCTAGGGTACTATGGGTATAATATTCTGAAACGACATAATGCTAATAATCTGTAAATCTGTGTCACAAATCCTACGACCCTTAGATTCCGGCCCCTGACCATTAAAGTCCTAGGGTACTATGGGTATAATATTCTGAGACGACATAATGCTAACAATCTGTAAATCTGTGTCACAAAGGTCCTAACATCCTATGACCCTTAGATTCCGGATGCCAACACAATACTGGCCTCTGACCATGAGAGGCCAGGCTGCAAGTTAGGATTTATCTGCAAGGTCTAGTTGGGAGAGGTCTGCTAGGTAGACAGAATTTCCTGGCACTGGACTCTATGTCTTCTAGGTAAGAATCTCATCATCCGGGTTCGCCAATGAGTTTCTGATGGCCAGACTTGAGGCTCCTGCTCTTATGTCTCATCTGCAGAAAGCCTGGCCTCTGACAGGGCCCTGAGAGCACAGGAAAAGCTTGTTACATCCAGTCTTGACCCTTCTGGCTGCTTCCTCAAGGAGGGAAGGACAGAGACCAGGTTCTAACCACCTCACCTTGGAGGGGGAGACAGGGCTCGTGGGCCAGTGATTCCACAGTCCTGCTTCATGCTGGTAACACGAAAACTACCCAGGATAGAGGTCTGCCTAGGGTTGGTATCTATTCTCCAGCCCTTCAGCTTGACTAGTTCCTGGAGGATAAACAATAACCTCTCTCCCTGCCTCCCATCACCCACAAGTGGATCCTGGACTGCCTGTGCTGAAGGGAACCCAAGTTGGGTCAGCTTCCACATAAGGCTGCTGGAATCCTTCCCCAGCACTCCAGGGACTGGGGAATCATCCTCCACACTGGAGCAGAAGAAGGAGGCAACGGGGTTTCTAGGAGCCTCAGACCTTGAGCTGTTTCTTTTTCAGCTTAAAGAGGCAGCTCTGGACCCCTCACAAACTGGTGCTAATCCCAGCCCCAACTCAGCCTCATGCTCATGCTGATCACTCTGGAGCAAGGGAGGGAATGGGGACCTGTCTCAGTCAGCCAAACCCTGGTTGGGGGAGTAACACCTCAGTATCCTGTTGCTGGCTCCAAGGACTACAAGAGGAGGGTGGTTGCAGCCTGGGAGGCCAGGCTGTCTGTACCATTAGCTAAACCTCCTGCTGGAAGGCGAGGCTTCTATACAAATGCCCATCTGGAGCTCATGTACTTCTTGCTTCAGAATTAGAGAATTGGGAGTAGGGCTGAATACTCCAGTTCTTCTGCCCCAACCAATAGAGGTGAGCCTCTGTCCCTGACTTCTCCTTTCTGGGTTCTGGCACACAGTCAGGAGCTGATAGGCTCAGGGAATTCATTTTAAACCAGAGAATAGCCATAACCAAGGCAGGACTGCACCCACATTTCTACTTTGGAGACTAATGCCCCCACACCAATTTGCAGAAGGTGACCAGGAGCTCAGTTGTA
This sequence comes from Pteropus alecto, assembly GCF_000325575.1. Taxonomy (NCBI): domain Eukaryota; kingdom Metazoa; phylum Chordata; class Mammalia; order Chiroptera; family Pteropodidae; genus Pteropus; species Pteropus alecto. Next base: position 837,781 of record NW_006441955.1, on the reverse strand, counting down.
ACCACTGAGCCCTGCCCAGAGGCCTGACAGAGTCTAAAGGAATGGGAGTGCTTCCCCCACCCTCCCTTCGAAGCCAGCACATCTCCCCAGCTGAGTCCTCATATCCCATCCCATCTCTGTGCCTATGTTCATGTTAGGCCCTACTCTTTGCCCTTTTAAGGCCTGGCCCCTGTTCCATGACTTCCAGGAAGTCCTCCCTGACTACACCAATTGATCATGCTGCTCTGAGCTGCCCTACCATTTGATTTTAGCTACATTCCTCTTGCTATGCCCTCTTATAGATCTGTGGGCACCTGGTCTCTTTGGGGATGCCCTGAAGTCCTCTGAGGACCTCCTGGCACAGGATGGGCCCACAAGGAGTCACCAGCTGCTCAAGGCTTGGCCTGAGACAGGATGGAGACAGGATGGAGACAGAAAATCACACTCCTTACCTATGCTATCAAACCTTTCCCATGCCCACTGAGAGGCTGTCAGGGCAGTGCAATAATCAGTCGAACCAGGGGACCAGGCTGCAGCTCCTTCATGGGCATTACCTTGGGACTTGGGTAATAATAACCTCCGAGCACCTACCAGTCTCTGCTGAATACTTTGCACACGTTAGCTCAAATAACTTCCCAACTCTCCTAAGAGTGATCACTGTCAGTGTCTCCTGTTTATTATAAAGGAGGAAAGTGAGGCTCAGAGAAGAGAGATGGATGGACGACCCTGTAATATTTTTAGCCAAAATGTCATGTTCCAATCCCTGATCCCACCCCTGCCTAGATTTAACCACTCTGTGCCTCAGTTTCCTTGTCCATAAAATAGAGATAATAACCTCTCCTTATGAGGATGAATGATTTGATGCAGAGAGAGAGAGAGAGAGAGAGCCTCACACAGTGCCTGGCACACCATAGGTTTTTGAAACAAGAGAGCTCTCATTGTTAATAGACTCCCTGTGCCTGAACTATCCTCCCCTGGACACTCCAGCTACTTCTTAGCTGTAAAATTCTAAGCTAGTCCCTTATGATCCTACTTCAGCCTCTTCAGCTGTGAGGCAGGCTAATGAATCCCTCCCTCGCAGGGTTGTTAAAAGAATTTGGAGGCATAAGGCAGCTCCAGAGCCCAGCACAGTGCTGGCAACAAGGGGTGCTCAGAGAGTCACATCTAGATTTTGAATTGACATCTCTGTGATGCTAAGTGACCTGGGTCTTCCAGAACAAACCTCCCAGAGGAAACTTTCCCATTGCTCCCTCCCTCCTTTGTCTTCCAGAGCCTCCTCCCCTAGACCTCTCCACCATCCTCAACCTTCATAGTCCTGTCCACAAGGTCCTGTCCCCACAGCCCTTACCAGCCAGGCGCTCAGCCAGCGTAAGTGCATGCACAGACGGCCGGTAGTCAGGGGCGTGCTGGGCCTGCTGGGCCGCCTGCTGGTGCAGGTTGTACATGGCGCTGAGCGAGTTCATGGCGTGGAGCGAGTAGCCATTTACCCCGTAGTGCTGCATCGTGGCATTCGCCTGCAGACAAGGAAGATAGAGAGGCCAATGAGGAAGGGTGTCACTCACTATCCTGGAGGAGATGCCACCCCTAGCCGAGATCCTGGATGCCCGCCTCACCCCTAAGAGTTTCTGTCTTCTTGCCCACGACTAAGAGTGGGAGAGCTCCTACATTTATTTCTTCATTTACCCACTCATTCATTGGTTCACTCAGCAGGGCTTATGTCAGGTTTAATACTCTGGGCTCTGGAGTCAGACTGCCTGGACTGGAATCTCAACGCAGCCACTTAGCTTTGTGGTTTGGGACAAGTTGCTTAACTTCTCTGACCCTGTTTTTTCCATTTGCAAAAAGGGGCTAGAAATAGTACTTATCTCATGGGGTTATTGCAAGGATTAAGAGAAGCCTTTACAATGAGCCTGGTGCACAGTGTGCTCAAAAGTGTGAGCCATTGTGATTTATCAGTCCATTTACTGCTCTATGCTGTCATCTCTCCTTTTGGTTGTCCAGGCACTTACTCATTTGTACATTCATTGATTCACTAGCACACTTATTATTTATTCAACAAACATCCATTGAGGCCCACATGGGGCCAAACCCAGAGCTGGATTGGGGATACTGAGACATTCATTCTGATGAGATTGTGGATTAAAACCCTAATGAGCTACACAGACATAAGAACACTACTGTTGTGACTATTATATATTCACTACCATTACCTCCCTCTATTCTGATCATATTCTCAAGAAGCAAGCTGCCGAGAGCAATGAACCCCAATCACAGATGAGTCCACTGAGGCTTAGAGAAATAGCAGTAACATGTCAAGGCCATACAGCCAATCCGGGGCCTGCCCCACCTCACCTAGCTTTAGCCTCATTCGTCTGTGGCCAATTCATTAGAGAACGCATTCCTCCTACTGAGATGGCTCAGATCAGCAGGATGCTGCCAAGGTCCCATCAGCCCCAAGTCTCCTCTGGACCCTCACGGTCATTGTCTGAGCACCCATCTTGTGTTGGCCTGAATGTCATTTTTGGAATATGGTCCAATGTATACAGACTTCCAAAGACACACAGATGTTTCCTGTTTCCTGGATATTGGGGGTGAGGGGAGGGAAGTTTGGGGCAATAGCAAGTCTGTTTGATAAGAGGAAGAATGTGCCCAAGTGCCCCAGCTCCCCAACCTCACTGAAATAGACACAGCTATACACAACCAAACAGCCACAGCACCTGCACTCACACACACTCAGACAAGCACACACGTTTCATATACAAACGCACATATACAGATATTCTTGGCAAGGCATTCACACACAAACTCAGCAATAGTCACAAATTCCATGTCATTATTTCTACAGTTCCACACAGACATTCTCATAAATATCTATCCATGCAGCAGATATTCCTACACACAAACATTACAATCACACATATTCACATGTTACTCATATTCAACAAATATTTATTAAGCACTCAACTACTAAGCATCAAACAAAGCCCCTGCCTTGGTGGAATTTACATACCAGGGGAAGAGGGCTATATAACAACAAATAAATATATGTAATAATGTCAGACAGGAATAAGTGCTCTGAAGAAAAATAAAGCAGAGGAGGAGAATAACAAGAGGAAGAGGCAAGGTTATTTTAGAACGTGTGGTCAGGAAAGGGCTCTGATATTTGAAGTAAGCTATGCGAAGCTCTGGGGGAAAAGCTTTCTAGGCAGAAGGAACAGCAAGGACAAAGGCCCTGAGGCATGAACAAGCTCACTATATGTGTAGAACAGCAAGAAAACCAGGAAGCTGGAGCACAGAGAGGGAGGGAGCGAGTGGAAGAGAGAGTCTGGAAGGAGAGGAGGGAGACAGATTCTGGAGGGCGCATGGCACATTGTACGGAGTTTGAATTTTATCCTAAGTGTGATGGAATCTCCTGGAGGGTCCTGCATAGAAAGTAACATTATATGATTTGCTGTTAACGTCTCACTTTGGCTGCTTGTATGAAGAACCGACTACAGAGGGTCAACAAGGAAAACAGAGAGACAAGGCCAACTGCAGAAATTCAGGCCAGCAATGAGGTGCCTGTGGAAGGTGCCTGTAGGGTGTTAGGGGTGAAGATAGTAAGAGGTGGTCAAATTTAGGACATATTTTGCAGGCAGAATTGACATGATTGCTGGTAGGTTAGTTATAAGATGTGAGGAAAAGGGGGAAAAAAGGATGACTTAAGCTTTTGGCCTGAGCAACTGAGTGAAGATGGGTCATTTCCTGAATCAGGAGCATTAAGGGAGAAGTGGGTCTACGAGGGGGGACTGGAAATCAAGGTTTTGAGGGGACACGGTAAGTGTGAAATATAAATCCAACTTCCAAATAAGAATGTTGAATTGGCGATTGGATACACAAGTTGGGAGCTGAGGGCTGGATTTATAGATTTCTGCATTAACACTCACACATAACATCTACCAAAACATTTACTTATGGAAGCCCACTCTATGCACCGTAAACCTGACCCCAAAGGCAGAGATCTAAGAGAAAAGAATGATAGACATGGAGACATAATGCATTTAAACATTGTATGATAGAATATACTATAAACAATAAACCTGGAAAAAATATTTACCATATTAATGACATAGCAAAATTGATTAAAAAATAATAGCATAGATAAAAATAAAAGAGATTATCCATAACAAGTAAAGAGCTCTTGTATAGGAACAAAAAGATGGTCACCTTAATAACAGATGGCTACGTAAATGGAGAGACAGCTTATTAAGGAAGAAACATAGCCATCTGACATCACAAAAAGCTCAGCCTTACTTGTAACAAAAGAAATAAAAATAGAAACAAATTTTTCAACAATCAAATTAGCAAATATAAAGGAAAATTATTACCCAAAGTTATCTAGGGGAGTAAGAAATGGTCCTTCTACCTTGCTGACAAAAAAGCTCTAGTCCCTGCATCAAAAGCCTTTAGAGAGAGCATCATTTGACTCAACAATTCCATTTCCAGAAATTTATCCTTCAAGTATGCAGAGATGTGTATATAGGAATATTTATCACAGCTCTGCTTATGATGGCAGACAACTGGAAACCTCACTGTCCATGTAGAGAGGATTAGTTCAGCAGATGAGGGGACAGTTGTGCCCGAAATGGAATATGGCGCCACAGTTTAAAATAATGATGTGTATCTGTATGTGCTGATGCTCACAATACGTTGTTGAGTGGAAGAAATAGGTAACAGTATGCATGATGTGATCCCATTTTTGTAATGTATGTATAAAAATGCATAGAAAAAATAGTCTGGAAGGTTATACAGACTACGTTAACAGAGGTTATCTCTGGGAGAGAGCAGCTGGGATTACAGGTGATTTTCACATTTATATTCTTTCTTTCTTTTATTGAGGGTGGGGATAGGGAAGGTTATTCATGTATTCCAATGGATGTGGGGATGGAGCCAGGCTCCAGAACATGTCAAGAGCTCCAGGTGAGAAAGAGGGAACAGAGTTTAGAAGTAATTTGACCCATCCCCTCCCCCCACCCTACTGGGCTGGAATGCCCCTCCCCCACCAAACTCTGGGGCTTTGTTGCTTTAAAGCTCTCTGCTGTTAATGTGGTGACATTTTAATTGACTTAATTATTGCTGATCCCACAGTTTTTGATGCATGACAAGTCTTTATTAACTGAAGCCAGGAGAGGTACCTCTCGTAGCCCCGTAACTCCCCCAGCCCACTGGCCCTCTAAAGGTCTCTAAGACCTTCCCAGTCTGGCCTCTGTCCACTCCTCCAGCTTGATGCTCTCCCCTTCCCCTGCACCTGTTAATACCAGATTACCTGCCACTTCTTTTTGTCACATCTGTGCCCATTGCTCCTGCTAGGCCCTCCACTCAAAACACCATTCCTGGCCCTCCCCCTTAACCTGACCAATCCCTCCCTCTCTACCAAGGACTAGTTCAACTGATATCTCCTGGGAAATGGGGCCTCCCCCAACTCGTCCCTAAGAAGGCATCTTTCTCCTCTCTAGGCTTCAGATAGCTAAGCTCAGGTCACAGAAATGATGATGACAACAACAAAACTAAAAGCTACCATTTACTGAACATACTTTCCGAGCCTTAGCTCACCACACAAGCACCTTCCATAGATTTTCTTAATTCCATTACCTGAATTAGAGGAGTGTGATGACACTTCTTTCTCCCCCAATGCACAGAGCAAGTTGAGGGTAGAAAATGTATCTCATGCATTTCTGTACTCCTCACCCCAGCCCAAATCACAGGATCTGGCACAGAGGTAGGCCCAGGAGATAAGGATCAGATGAATTAATAACAACAACTATTTTTTAAGTGCCTCAAATAGATCAGACATCTCCTTCATTCCTCCCAGTGCCCCAGGAGGTAGGGACTGTTATTATCCCCATCTTACAGATGCGGAAATGGAAGATGAGAAAGACTGGATAATTTCTTAAAGGCCGTGCTGCCACTAGGAAGTGGTGGAACAGGTTTCCACAGGTGAGGTTCTTCCCACTAGCTAGTGTTTCCTAACCCCAGTCACTCAGGCTCTTACTAAAGCATGTTTCATTCTAACAACTCTGATTTGACCCAAGGCAATAGGACAACAGCAAAGAAAAAGCACATTTCCCCTGGTGTGTACACTCATGCATGCACGCATGTGTACGTGTGTACGTGTGTTGTGAGATGAGGCTGCCTATAAGCCCAAATCCTCCCAGCTCAGCTCTCCTCTCCCCAGCCTCACACTCCTCCTCACACCTGGTAGACATCAGAGGCCCAAGTTTACCTCTGAGGCCACAGAGGGGCCCTTGTTGGTAGAGGCTGCTTACCATCTGAGCTGTACACATGTCGTACCTAACACACAGTCACCTGTCTGTAGCACATCTCATTGTTTATGTGTGGCTATGTCTGCATTCAGTCTGACTACAATCAACCACACAGCAGTAGTGTGTGCAGGTATCTGTAGTTATTTATCTCTGTGGGTCACATCTAGATTTTGAATGTGACAAGAGAGAGAGAGAGAGACAGAGAGAGACAGAGAAAGACAGAGAAAGACAGAGAGAGACAGAGACACCAGAGGAACATACACTAAATGGTACCCTCAGAAGTCATCTGGCCCTTAATAGAGTCTGAAAGAAAACAAGAGAGAAATACAAAGAAAAAAAAAGAAAAGCAAGGACATGGAGCTGATGCAGCGAGATAGAAAGACCCATCAACACAAAAATAAATTTTTCTTTTCCATTTTTTTATTTCTGCAACACCTAGCACAGAGCCTGGTACACAGCCAGTGCTTAGTAAATAATAAACGTCAGACGGATGAGAAAGAACCGCAGACTAAGAGATGGTGAGGGAAGCAGGTCCACCACAGACCAGTATGGTCCTCCGAGCAGAATGAACACTCAGAGACCCTGTCTCACAACCTCCTCTGTCCCCAGAACTATAAGCCTGGGTTTGGGGTGAATCCTGCCCAGTGGGCCCTTTCTTAGAAATAGGGGCAGTCCAGACCTGTCCCTGGGATTCTCAGCCAAGCCTGGAAGCTGCAGCCCCACCCACATTCAGTTCTGAGTGCTTTGAGCCCTATAGGGAGGCCAAGAGCCACCCAGGCTGGAGTCCTGCAGGGCCTGCGGGAGCCTCTAAACAGGGCCCTGCACTCCTGGCCTCAGGCCGGGCCCTGCGTGGGCTCAGCCCACTGCACACTCCAAACAGAATCAATTATATATTTAAAAGGTGCCGCCCCGCAATTCCTGGCAAGCCAGGAGAGCCATCCATCATGGCGCGGCCGCGTTTCACAAGCTGTCGAATTGTGCTTACATTGGTTAAAAGAATCTTTATATTTCATTAAGCAAGCAGATCGGCGGATCTCCCGCCACAGGCGCCATATAGATGGCTTTAATTTTCCAAATCTGCAAATGCATCCGTTATGTCCCCGCGTCGCTGCTGGCTGCGGCCTAATGCCCAGCCAATCGAAGAATCAAGCAGAATTTTATTAGGGGGCATTTTTTATAAATTAACAGCAGCACTGCTAGGAAACCACATGCAAGGCATCTTTGATTAAAAGGAAAGTGGACCCTTCCTTTGGTCACACTGGGCTCAGCCACCCCACAGGCCTCCCGCATCTCTCACCTCTTTCCTCTTTTTCTGAACTTTTCATTCTCCTGTTCTCATTCCCATACATAGTGCGGAACAAGGCAAAACAACTTTGTTTAAGGGAAAAAGCAAGAAAAGCAGGAGAGGAAAGAACCAAGATTCTCTGAGCAACTTGCTTCCCCTGTCCCAAGCATGGTAAGACACATGACCTCATTAACAATGACAGCTGCCTTTCACTGAACGTTTACCATGAGCCAAGCCCTCTTCTACCCACTCAACACAACCCTACTAGGTAGGAATTATTAGCCCCATTATACGAACGTAAAAACTGAGACTCAGGGAGGTAAAGTTACCTGCCCAAAGTCCCATAGTGAGTAGGTGGTAGACGCAGGAAAGGAACTCTGGGTCGCTGAGAATCTTTCTGATATTTATGTCCAGAATGTGGCCAAAAGCTAGACCCTGGTGAGGAGTAAACCTGGGTATCAAAGGCAGCGGGAGGCATTGAAAGGTAAATTGTTGCCATGGACTTCCTTTCCTGAGAAATGCTGCTCCTCCTTCAGCCCTGGACATTCCCCAGTGACCCTCTGAGAGAAAAGGCTGTCCCTCCTACCTAGCAATTTGGAGACCAAAAGGACTTTGGCTCAACAGAAGAACATAAATAAATGAACCAAGAAGCACCAGCCCAGAGCTCCTGCCCCAAACTCAGGTTGCTATGTGACCTTAGCTAGGGTCCTATCATCTCTGACTTCTGCTGACATTGACCGAATGACTGCTCCAAGAGGGAGAGAAAGCTTTGCCGTGAGCAGGGTATTTGACTCAGGACCGGCCAGCCATCTGAGGGAGGCTGAGGAGGAAAGATTCCTTTGTGGGTGTGCATGTGTGTGCACACACATGTGTGTAAGTGTGTGTGTTGGGGGGAGTGACTGAATATGACCATCTAGAATTCTTCCAGCTCTGGGCTAGTAGGTCCAAGATTTTAAGAGAAGCCTATGCCTGGTACATGCCAAATACTCAACTATAGTAACCTCATTAATTTCTTATCCCAACTCTATGAGGGAGGTAGCATTATTATTTCCACTTTACAGATGAGAAATTGAGGCTCAAGGAAAATGAGGTGCCCGTGGCTGTTTGGAAATTGGGAAAGCTAAGCTCTCATCCCAATAAGTACCCCTATTCCCATGTCGGTCCTTAGTCTTGAGTTGCCATGAATTAGCAATGGAAGCATATGATGTCAGGGGATACCCAGACCCCTGCCCTACCCTGCCCTACCCTGCAGGCACAAGGTCTGGGGATGGGCTGGAGATGAGGATATCCCTGCATCCTCTCAGATGCTGTTTATTTTACAGGTGCTCCAAGAGTCCCAAATCCATTCTCAGGTCCCTGTTGAACCCTCCAAGCTCCTGAAACTCCACTGTCAGTATCAGGCTCTCAAAGGTGCATAAAGCCCAGGAACCAACCTCTTCCTCACATTGCAAGGGACCAGATTTCTCCCAGCCATGCCCCCACCACCACCACCAGGGGTTGGGTCAGAGCACCAACAATTCAATGATTCAATGTGGCCAGCAAAGCCACAGGGAAATACCCAAGGACACATTCTAGAGAAACATATAAGGGCTAATGGTAGAAAACGTAGCATCGTTTACTTCTGGGTAAGAGTTGGGGAGGCTGGGGCACGTTCACTTCCCTCAGATCCTCATTCTCTCAGGTTGCGAACCTCTGTCTGTCCCAATGCTCCAACACTGCACATTTAAACTCGTTTCCATCTTCTCCATTTAAAACAAATAAACTCATCTCTTAGGTCAGTTATCTCTGGTCCCTTCAAATCCAAATTTCTTGAAAGGCATTTCCAAATTCGTCATCTCCACTTCCTCCCCTCCTGCTCATTCCTAACCCACTGCACCAACACCTTCCCACCCACCACTGAGACACAGCTCTCCAAAGTCACCATGTTCCTACCTCCTCCTCTGGGAACACTGTCCCTCCACCAGCATTACCTGGAGAACGCCTGATCCCTCATACTAGGCTTAGGCACCCCCTTCTCCAGGAAAGCTACCCTGTTACCACAGGCAAGGTCATGTGACATTTTTGAACTCTTACCATAGCATTACCTCACTAAATCATAGTTGACAATTTGCCTGCCCCTCACTCGAGATATAATAACAACTGTTTTTGCCAGCCATCCTGATAGAGATCTGACAGGCAGCATTTCATTTAATCCTGACAACAATCTCGTGATTCCCATTTGATCGATAAGACAGTTGAGACCCAGAGAGGTAAAGTCACTTGCCCAAAGCCACACAGCTAAGCAGCTTAGCCAAGATGAAATCCAGGGAGTCTACTTCCAAAGTGTGAATTCAGTGCTCAACTAACCTCACCTTGCACAGGGCAGGGTCTTGCTCCAGAGCCAGTCCTTAGTACCCAGCACAGGGAACATTAGACATTCATTCCACAAGTAAAGATAGAGCAATGGACTCTGTCAGGCAATGAACTCTCAGGTAGCGTAATGAGTTCCAGCTCCAGGGCTCAGATTCTAGGGGAAATGCAGATGGTCAGATGCCCTGGATGAGGGGAGATCAGCTCTGGGACATGTGCAAATGGCAGCAGAGCCTAGAACTGAGTGAGCCATTCTCCTCCTCACCCTATGGCCTGCCCTGCCCTATCCTGGCAGAGGAGACTCCATGTCCCCACGAAAAACCAAGCCACCTCCTGGCCATAGCTGCAGCCCTGACCTTCCGTGCAATAGACTGAGCCTTGTCCCACACCAACCAAGCCCTGCCCACTGCTTTCACCTAGGTCATGCCTCATCCCCAAGCTGCATTTGATACAGGCACCATGCCCTCCACGTTGCTACCATTCACCACACACTGTCTTATCCACGTGGGTAGGGATAGCCATCCAGAATCTCTGGCATGCTCCCTCAAGCTCAACCGAGGGCCCTAGAAGTGATCCCGGAGTTGGAGCCAAGGACCTCAGACAGGTGGGCTTCAGAGTGTGTAGCTTTGCAAAGGTCAAATCAGATGCGGTACTGGACTCTGAGCACCTAGAGCTCAATTCCTCAAAGGAGATTCTCACCTTCCCTCTTGGCTCCGGGATGAAGGACAGGGGTAGAAGGAGGGACGTCACAGGGAGAGGGCCAGGGTCCCGGGTGGGCCTCGGGACATACCCTGCCCCTGCGGCCCTCCAGAGAAGCCCGGGCGC
>NW_006441955.1:818368-827030 GCF_000325575.1 Pteropus alecto | reverse complement strand
CCCTACACAAACTGTTATCCATTAACATCCAATTATCCCTCGGTCCGAGCCATTAATTATAAATCAGCCGCTAATTGGGGTAATTAGCCCCCCGCAGGCTAATGGGCCGAGACTGAGGGAGGCCCCTCCCGCCTACGTCCTCAGGTTTTCCGAGGTCTTTCATTTGGGGTGGTGCAAAGAAATCAGGGGGCAGGAGTTGTTTCGGGTTTTTTTGTTTGTTTGTTTGTTTTTTCAGGCAGCGAAATGCGGCAAGGAGAGAGAAGAGAAAGTTAGTTTTTGTTGTTTTTTCTCTATAGTCGTACAGTTTCGCGTCTTGAGGGCAGCCTGGCACGGGGGAAGCCTGACCACAGCCCTGGAAGTAAGAATTGTCGGGATAATTGTTTGATTCTCTGCTTCCTTTCCACTCTAGAGGCAGCTAGAGCGCCACAGACGAAGACCGAGGAGACTTGGACGGAGCCGGGGTGGAGCAGGGGACAAGGGTGGGCCACCTGCATGTTCCTTGCCTCTCACTGGCCTGGAGGAGGCCGCCTCGCTCTCCTGGTTCTCCGTGGCTGGGGAGTCCCGCGGGGACGAGCTGGGCCACTCCAGGCTCGTCCAGACCCAGACCGAGCCGGGAAACACAGACTGCGGAGTCCCTGCGCAGCCGCTACTCCCTGCACAGGTGCTGGCCTCGGTCGCCTGGAGGAACTCGGGGAGGGGTGTGTCGTGCCGGCTCACGGAGCCGGGTTCCTGCCCTGCGAGCCGACAAACAGATATAGGGCGCCGCTACCTCTCGGAACAAACCGTGGTGAAAAGGGCAGGCGATTAGAAAGGGACGCGAGACCCAGTGGGCTCCGGTGACATTGGGGTACACTGAAGCAGCGCCCGCAGCGGCGGTAGACTGGCCGAAAAGAGTGACTTGATCTGGGAAATGTGCTCCGGCCTGGCAACGGCGGATCCAGAGCACTCTGTCCTTTGCCGCTGCCAGAAACCCAGCTCCAGTCCGAAGAACAGTTGGGGCGAGAGCTGGGATCCCGGTTCTGTGCGAGCTGGGACACTCGCCCATTCAGCAGCACTGAGACCGAATCAAATAAGTTGTCCAAAGAACGGACTGGTGACTAAACAGAAAGAGAGGACTGCTGGATGGCGGGAGGGCCAGACAGGATAATGGAGGGCCCAGCTAAGTAAGTACCCGTCTTACCAAAGAGAAAACTGAGGCGCAGGGGCGCGCATTGATTTCTCAAGGTCAGAGGTGAGGGGTGCTCAGCGCTGGGCGAACGTCCAGACCCGACCACGCGTTCCGCTGGAAGCTCACGAGTTCCCCCAGCACCCCTCCTTACCTCACCCTCCCGCTCTGTAATGGGCTTTGGCGGGCGGCGGCGTCGCCCGGGGCCTTGATTAGATATTTATTGCTGTCATTTACATGGGCACCGCGGGGCGGCCGAGCGGGACCGTGGGGAGGGGGCGGAGGAGGGGGGAGAGGAATGGGAAAGTGGGGGAGGTGGGGGCTGGCTCCTGGAGGACCAGAAGCCCGGCAGGGGAAGTGAGCGGCGAGGCCTGGAGAGAGCAGCGGGAATGGGAGCGTAGAGGACAGGCCGGAGTCATAGACTCCAGGGCCTTTCTGGCTGCACTGGGCCAGTTTGAGAGGTGGGGCTGTTGGCCTTTGCCCTTGATGGGTGTCTCCATGTGATACCCGTGAGTGTCCATGTGTGCATTTAACCTGTGGGTATATAACTGTCTGTCAGACGGCTTTGTGAGTTTATGTCCAGCCTGTGTGCCTTATGTGTATGTACTTCTCACCTGGGTGTGCTTGAGTGAGCTACCCATAGTCCAGTCCAGGTGACTAACCCGTGCATCCAACTGTGTGGTGGTCAGTGTGTGTGTATCTATGTCCCAGGGTCCATCAATCTGGACTGCCTGAAAATGTGTGTCTGTGTTCAGGATTAGGTCAGAGATGGGGCTCTGCCCCTGGATCAGTTTCTCTCCCGTTGCCCCCAAAACCTACAGGCGGTTTGGGTTTTCCAACTGCCAAACCCTATCGGCTGTCAGAGGTCCGAGGAGCATCATCCATTCCGGGTCTGACCTGGCCAGAGAACTGTCAGCCCCTCGTCCTCTAGAAATTTTGTTTTCTGCTCAAGTACCGCTAGGCAGTATGTGAGTGTGTGTGGAAGGGGTCCCCAGTACAAGTTATGTTTGTATCAGAGCAGAGAAACAGCTCCAATTTCGTGGCCACACGGGACCCTACATGTGACAGTGGCAGTTACAGGTGTTCAGGGAACACCCTCCGCCCCCAGACACTCACCCAAGGCCTTCGAAGCTGACCTGCCAGCCCACCATCAGGCCGAGCCCATCCCGAAGCCGAAGTGCTCGCCTTCGCGCTCGCCTTCGCCCGGGCGGGTTTCCTCTCCTCTGCAGCTCAGCTCTTCTGTTCGGATTTCTACGGAGGGTCTGTGAGGCCGCAGCCAGGTTCTCGCGTCCTTGCAGAAGTCCGGCCGCTAAGGTCTGCGGGGTTAGGGGAAGGTGTTTACCTCCCTCCTGAGTCGCGATTTCCTGATCTTGTCCAAAGAGTGTCTAGCCCGGCCTCGAAAGAGAGGAATTTGAGCCAATTATCCGGATAATTTGTTCTCACTAGGCAGCAAATTCGATTTTTTTTTTCCGACTGCCTACACACACATTAGCACAGTTGGTTCGCAGAAAGGGGAAGTAGGCATTAAATTCACCGATCCTTAGTTCAGAGTGCCTTCCTCATTGGGGGACGACCGGCAAAGCCGAGAAGTGAAAAGCGAATCCCAAAAAACTGAAAACAACTCACTCCACCCCACCTAAAACTGATAGGCCACAGGACTTCTAGGAAGACGCCTGCCCGGCCAACCCGCCTACAGCGTACAGGATCCCGAGCTCGAGTGAGGGGAAGAGTCACCGGCCACCGGCTGTCGCAGCGGCGAACTGGAAACCCGTAGTTTTTGCGACTGCGGCGGAAACAGTCTCTGCGATGGGAACAGCCTGTCTGGCAAGGACCATCGAGTCAGTGGAGCCCTCTTCTCTCCCCTAGTTCTGAAACCCGAGGCGCCCCAGGAAACCAGCACCCGCTCTGCCAGCCCAAGGCCCCAGACTTTTCTAAAACGAAAAAGACCATCTCGTACCCCGGGCGGAATCGGCTCCACGGTTCCCTGCGGGGGGTATTCCAAGCACGGAAAGAGGGCAAAAAGGCCGTGGATTCCGGCCTCCTGCCACCCCCAATCCGGACTCCCTCATCCGTCAAATCACAACACTGAGGATCCCCCACCCATATACACACACACTAGAATCCAGGAAAAGTTCAGGCTCCAGATTCCGGGGGAATTTGGAGAAGTTCTGCTCAGGCCCCCTGTGCTCACCACCAGGGCGTCCGCGGCCCTTGCGCAGGGTCTGGGAACTTGTGACAAGCGAGAAAGTTCAGCGGGCGGTGTCCGCGACACCGCCTGTTCCGGTCCAGGAGCGGTCACGGACACCCGGATGGGAGACCCAGAGAGTGGACACTCGGGCAGTCCCCGCAGCCCCTAGGCCGCTCCACCAGTGCACCGCGAGGCTGGCTCCAGGGCTGGTCCCCCAGCCTGCGGGTCCCCGCCAGAGCTCCCCGACCCAGGCCAGCCGAGGCCGCCGGACGCAAAACGAATTCCAGGGAACTACGCCCGCTGAGCCCCAAACACCCACCTGGGGGGCCTTAGCCTGAGCCGGCGTTTACGAAGACTGAGGGCGGCAGCGAGCGGAACCACCCCCAACAGGAGAATTCGAGCAGAATCGCAAACCAAGAGAAAAGGCGCACTCGTGAGCCGCAACAGAGTTTGAGCGGGAGTCGCGCAAGCAGGACTAGAGCCGAATCCCGGGCGATGCCCTGGGCACTACGGGGCTCGCTGGGCGTTATGGATGCAGAAGCTGGAGAGGCATGGGCGGCCCCTGCGCTCCCGGGTGGGGACCTGAGCGGCGGGCGGCGCCTCCTACCCAGCCCCAGCCCGGGGCTCTGCGACGCCCGAGGCCGCATCTGTTCCGCATTACCCCGGCCACCTCCTCCCCACCCCCTCCAAACTGAGAAGGATTTGTCTCCGCTTAATATCCAAACCTTTTTTGTATTTATTTTTTTTCGGGGGCGAAGTAATATCTTCCAAATGAGGCAAAACCGTGACGGATCCGAAGCGTTCTCTGCGGGTGCCTGCGTCTCCGCGGGCAGAGGCTTCCGTCTCTGCCTCAGCGCGTTTCTGCCCACGGCTCACTCTCCTCTCTTTCTGCCTCGGAATTTCGAGTTCTGCGCTCTTTCTGGCTCTGAGTTGTTTGCTCTCTCTTACTCCGTTTTTCGCTTTGGATGTTGTTCCCTCTGTCTCTCCCTGACTCTGTCCATCTGGCCTTCCCCTCCTCTTCCTCTGTTCCTGCGCAGTCTGTCTGTCTGTCTCCAAGTCCCTGGCCCCAAGCAAACTTTCGATCCTTCTAGCTGGCATGGGACTGCAGGACCACAGTGGGGGAGGCGGTCCCCCTACTTCCCCGCCCCGGCGCCCCTCCCGGTTCGGCCCTGCCAGCCCCGCCCGCTCGCACCTGGTCTTCCCGGCCGGTGCCGCCGCCGCCGCTGCCATCTACGCGCGCCGTGGCCGGGCCTGGAGTTTTAAACGGCGTTTCCCGGGCGCCCAATGCGGGCCCACGCGCTCCCAAATGGCCCCAGTGGCTGCCAATCACGCTCCGCTCCCGCCCCCAGCCCGCCCCGCCGGTGCTGCAGAGCCGCTGTAGGCCTAGGTCGCTGGGGTCCCACCGTCGGTGAGTCTGTGGAAAAGGCCAGCGTCCTTCATCTCTGAATCTCTGTCACTCGGCCTTCGGGCCGGGATCTCTACCTCTGTCCGGTCTGCAGAAGCCACAAGCCGATCCCGGGGGCGAGAAGGGGTCTTGAGAAAACTTCCCCCCCCCAAGGCCTCACCCGAAGCCGACTGCTAGAGGCTAAGCTCTAGGGTTCCAACCGATGGCGTAGAGGCGCCCTGACTGTTCCCCCAAGATTGGCCTTGAGCTTTGTGCGCGCGCGCGCGCGCACACACACACACACACACACACACACACACACACCCTCTCCCTATCAGTCCCACACCACCAGCAGCCCTGCTATGCCTGCGGCCACCACACCACAATACCCCACAACCCGCAATCAGAGCTCACTGCCCACGCACTCAGCCCATACGCAGGATGGCACTCCTAGCAGCCGTCACCTGTCTGGCAGCTAGAGACCTCTTGGAGAGGCTGCCAGTGTGACATTCAGCTTCACACGCAGCACACTCACCTGTCTCAAGGGAGACAGACACATGATGCCTGGCTCACAAGGGGAAAATCCTGGGCCTAGGGCCCTGTGAGTTCCTGCCAGTGCACCACTCTCTCTAGGCAGGACCCATTCACAGGAAGACAGTGTTCTGGAGCTGGCTCTGGGGCCATGTGGTGATGGAGGCTGCCTCCTGAGAGGTGTCTGAGGTGTATGCCAGAGGGGCAAGTTAACGCCCACGCTGTGGGCTATGCCCAGTGGCAAGTGACTGACTGTCTTGAGGCTCTGTGTGTGTGGCTACCTGGAAGTGACTGGAGAGGTGCTTGGCCAGGTGCATGCAGCACGTGGAATATATACAGCCTATGTCCCTGTATGGCTGGTATTCTGTGGGGCCTGCCTTTGACCACAGTGGCAGCAGCTGTGAGTTGCATGTAGAGAGTGTCCTTGTGACCGGTGCTCCCATGACCACAAGTTTATGTTTAACTGTGGAGCCTCATATGGCCATTAAGTCCTTTCTGTGTGTATAACCAATCCTTATGTAATTGTAAGTTCAAATGTGGTTGTGAATCCAGGTGGCTGGGTGCAGGATGGGACACAGGGCAGGCACGAGGTCTTACACTTGGGGCCAGGCAGCTGGCCCCTGGTTCTGACATTCCCTCTGTTCTGTAAGTGAAGCCCCCTAAGTCTAGCTCCTGGGAGCTGGGCAGTGTGCTTAGGGGCAAAGGCATAGAGAAGTGGGAGGTATTGGCTGGCGCACGCTGCCAGTAGGTTTTAGAATCCTGGCCTGGGTTAAGAGGTCAGGAATTTTGGCCTGGATGGAGCAGAAGGGGCCAGTAGACAGATTTGAGGGTTGATCCCCAGGCACTTAGGGTCTGAGCGCCTCAGGGTGGGCGGGAGCGGTGGGCCTCAGAAGGGAGGGGAGAGAAGGGGGACGGTAAGAGGATTAGGCTGCTTAGACCCTTTTCTCCCACCAGGATCCTCCACCCCCGCCCCAAAGCTCCAGAAAAGATTTCTTCTGCCAAAGCAAAACCGTTTAGGCTCCATTTAAAGGAACAAGAAAGGTGGAGGTGGGGGCTTTAAATAACCTTTTAATTTCCCTTCAGAGGTCCGATCCTGTGAGGGAGGGAAAAGGAAGAACAGGGAAAGTAATAGAAGGGAAGAGGAAGGGAAAAGGGAAGGGAAGGCTGTTTCTTTGGCTTAGATAATCAGGACAGCGGACTGCTGCTCCGAATGCTGGAGAAACGGTGGAAAGGACACTGCGCCCCCACCTGGCTGCCCTCCACACACAATCACGCAGATCATCCTGGAGAAAATTGCAACCCCTACACACACACAGTCCTTCAGTCAGTCACACATACAGACCTGGATACAGGTGCATATATGGAGGGTTATACTTAGACACACACGAACAAAGGTATGTCACTGAAGTCCCTTCCATGGTAGCACAGATGCGGAGTCCCTCCTTGCTCCTAGCCATCCCTACTTGGTGGTGCCAAGGGCATTTGCTGAGAGCATGCCCCCAAGAGGAATCTTGGCTTCGATTGGGATTCCCCTTCCAGAAGGAAGGAACATCATCTTTCTTTGCTCAAGGATCTAACTCCAACCCATCCCTCCCTAGTTTCTGCCTCCGACTGGACAGGAGCTGCTGGCAGACTAGAGGGATGAGGATCCCAACTCAGCCTGAGCCTGACTTAGGGCCAGGCCCACCAGGCTCAGACTAGGGAGGCAGGGCTGTTGAGGATAGTGCAGGTGCTGCTGGTGAGCTGAGGGCTACTAAGGGCTCCAGGTTGTGGGGCACAGGTCCTAACTAGGCACCTGCTCTTTGAAGGAACTTGTCTGCCACACAGACTCTGAGCCCAGCTAAAGAAACCCTTGCTAATCTCCTATCCCAGGTTCCTGCCAGTGTCAGCTGTCCCAGGCCTGGAAATCTGGAGGTGGTGGCTGCATGGCTAGTATGCCCTGAGCCTCATGGTACACACTGGGCCTCCACAGACTGGAATTCCCAGATGCCTGGAGCAGTCCCACAACCAGATCACACCTACCCTCATAGGGAAGCACAGGCCTCCACAGGGGAACATTTGTGGGCAGAGAGAGCACCATCTCTCAGCCACATTCCCACCACTGTGTACTTCCACAGATGCTACACAACAGTGCTGGGCTCTGGGTTGATTGTGGATACTTATAGGGAAGGAGACGCAAAATCCCTAGAACGTGCTGGGACCGAAAGAGAGGAAAATGGGATAGGAGGGGTAAGGGGAAGGTGTCCTTTAAGGAAGCCTGAGGCAATGGGGAGCTTGGCATGCCACGATGTGGGTGGGTTTTACTGATTTAACAAAATTATTCTGAAGGTGCTACCGTCTAGACAGGAGCTAAGAAGTGGAAATGATTCAGGGCCTCCCTCCCTAGCCTGCTTCTGGAGCTTCCCCACCTGCACCCCCAGGGCTGCGGTTGACACCTTCAAAGGGCTTAAAAGGAAGGCATCCCCAGACTGGCTGAGGACCCGCCCCCAATAGATTTTCCTGGGCTCTTGGGGCCTAGAGTGGAGGCAGCAGTACATTTCCCATGTGCTTGTATGTTTGTGCGTATTCATTATCCTGAGACTTACATGTAGATGAGTAGTTACATGTATATCCTCCTACATGTGTGTAACATATGTGTACACATATTAAAATAAGCAATATGTGAATGTAGACCGTGCCTATGTAGATTGTGTTTACGGGGCGTGGGGTAGAGGTAGGAGGTGGGGGTGGGGGAGAAGAGTGGTGTTGGGAAGACATTACTAAATTGGACCAAAGTGAGGGGTAGGCAAGGGATAGGTTAACTTCGGAACTTGGGAAAACAGGGCTTCAGGCAGGCCTGAGAACTCCAACACCACCGGGTGCCAGCCTCTGTGAAGAAAGATCTGGGAAGTGAAGGTCCGAGGTTCCCCTAGAGTCCCAAGGCAGACCCCGATCCCCGGATTTAAGCTCGGATTAGAGTAGCAATGCCAGCCCTCCCCAACCCCATACGCACATTCTGAAAGAGATCTCCGTAGCCTCCTTGGCCACTCACAGCACGAGAGGGGAGGAGGCAGATGCCCTGATAGGGCCACTCTAGGCATTCCCCGCGGGGCAGAGGATACCCTTGAAATTCGGGAACACTCGGCTACAATGGAAGAGGCTTGCCGGGGAGACTTGAGACCGTGCCCCTCCTCGCTTCTTCCCCGAGGCCCACACTTCTCTGAGTGCAGAGGAGCCGAGAGTCGGAAAGCCTGAGTCCAGGTTTGAAGTGGGGGCGCCCGTCTCACTCCCCCATCCCGGTCCCGCTCCCGCCCCTGCGGCTGGC
Source organism: Pteropus alecto (assembly GCF_000325575.1). Taxonomy (NCBI): domain Eukaryota; kingdom Metazoa; phylum Chordata; class Mammalia; order Chiroptera; family Pteropodidae; genus Pteropus; species Pteropus alecto. Next base: position 818,458 of record NW_006441955.1, on the reverse strand, counting down.
GCTCCAGGGGTCAGTAGCTAGGTGGTGGGCGGCTTAGAGCTAATTCGAGAGTTAATGGCAACGGCCCGGCCCCCCGCGGTCCCCTCCACC
>NW_006441955.1:815141-818269 GCF_000325575.1 Pteropus alecto | reverse complement strand
CACATCTTGATCCATGGCGCGCGCTGACGGCGGCCCCGGCCGCGCTGACAAGACTAACAAAGCAATTTGCCACGAGCCATCTCCTGGACAGGTTATTAGCGCGGCCGCCGCTTAAAGAGCCCTCCACACCAGCACCCCCACCCCACCCCAACCCCGCCCCGGAGCCGGGCAGCTACCTGCTCTGCCCCCTCCCTCCGACGGGCTACTGCCCCTCACAGCCCAGAGATGCCCCTGCATATTGCTGGCCATCTCTGACCACCTCAAAGTACTTCCCACCGCACACCCAGTTCGCTGCCGGCACGTTCCTTCCTCTCTCAGCTAGGGTTGCTACCTGTTTGGCCCCCTCCCTCTGATGGGCTCCTGGCCCGCATGTGCTTCTGGCCCCTTTCCACAATCTCTCAGCCTTTCCTCCAGTACTACCTGACTTATCCCCTCATCTTACTCTCACTTTTCCTCTCTACCCTCCTCAGTTCCCTACCCACCTCCTTACCATCAGGGACTGAAAAACCTTATGTATTCCCAGCTTTAGGGGGAAGGGGTTCTCCTGCTGTACCTGAGTTTCCTTTGACCGCTTTGGCCCCTAAGTAACCTAAGTAACCTTACTTTGGGAGGAGGGGCTGCCCAAGGCCAGCTGGGTAGTTATGGAGGTGGAAGGACACTCTGGCTTCTCCAAGGATGAAGTGACATGGTGAGTTAGGTGGACTTTCTCTGAGGGTAGGCTATAAATGCCAGGGGAAAAGGTCTGGCCCCATCCAGACAGAGGCTCAGAGAAATGCAGGGACTTGTTCAGGGCTACACAGCAGGTCAGGGCAGAGGAAGGACTGGAACCATGTGTGATTTCCCAGGCCTGAGCTTACCCCTGGCTGCATCCCCTCTGGGAAGTAAAGGAGGCCAAGAGATCAAGGTGCCCTCACTAAGCAACTCCCTTCCTACCTGTGTACAGGTGCAGTGAGGGGTGGGGAGAGCTATTTGTGCAAGTGGGTGTATGTTTGGACAGATTTATCTATATTACATATATGTGTGTATAATGAGAAAGAAGAGCTTGCCACACATTCAGATCCCCAAAAGCAAAGTACCTTTTTGATCATTTCAGACAGAAGTCTATTTCTTGAGAGAATTCTCTGGGTAGAGTAGAAGTGATCTTGATATATATATATATATCAAGATCCTTCACAGACTTGATATATATATCAAGTGCACTAGGTGAGCTCCTAAGTGTGAGTCTGGGTGCATGCATAAAGCCAAGTGTTGCACATATGTATACTTGCACAGGTGTGTTCAAGTGTGTCTCTGAATATATGTAGGTGTTACTTCGTGTATGTGTGTGCTGGGGGCTAAGCATGTCCCTTTGCATGTACATAGAGGCCTGGGAGGGGCCTGCATGTGGCACATGTGTGAATGTGGCACACCTAGGGTAGCTAGACTTCAAAATAGGAAAGAGCCTCCACCTCCTTGTTCACTCCTCTCTTAGATCCAGCTTCAATATTTCCAAACTGTCAGCCTGCAAAGCTGGGTAGTGGGGAGAGACATAGTCCTACTCTGAGAGCCTGGGAGAGCTCCTTCTTAGAGAACTGGATATAGGAGGGGAAGTTCTCTCTGCAGGGCAGGCTGTCTTGAACTTCCACCAGGACGCAGGTTGGTGCTAAGCACCCAGGTTGGGGCAGGGGAATGTACCATGTGTCAGGAACCTGGCTTTTTTCTTTTCCACTGGCCAACCAGGCCATGTCTTCATCCATGGGGAGGCCCAGCTCTGTCGCTGCCTGCGCTACCACTGTGTCCCTGACGTGAAATATGGGGGGCACAGGCCGCGCTGGGGAGATTTGTCATCCGTGCTCAGCGGGTGACTCTATCTGCAGACTATTAGAGTATAAAATATATTTTACAAGAGTTTTAGCTACAGGTGACTTGCTCTTTATTACTAGATGTGGGCAAAATCAATACTTCTGTAACTAAAAGATCATTTATTTTGCTTTTTGAAACATTTTTCAACAGGGGCACTGGCTAAGCTTGCAAAGCTATGATTAAGAGTTATGGCGGCGCCTGTTTCCCTTAACCCTTTAAGTCCCACAGCCCAGGCACTCCTAGCACTAGTACTTGCCTGTAGAAAGCCAGACACACAGATACACAGACACACATTCCCAGTTGCAGCAAACACACTGACCAAAGTGCACAGGCCCCCACTCTGATAAAGCCATCATGCAGATATACAGATCCTCGTACATGTATACATACACTGTCCCAGGCACACACACACTCCTTTCTACACAGAAACCCACAAATAAAATGCACATGGGCACAAATGCAAGCTACATGAATGCCACCAGCATACACTCCCACTTCATGTCTTCACACACTCACACTTAAACACTGTGACACCGAGATGTGCACAGTCACATTGTGCTAAATTCTGACTCTGGGTCAGTGGCTAGCCAAGGGTGTAAGATGCTGAAGGATTCCCACGAATGCAGCTACAGTCACTATGGGCAAGGAATGGAGAGAGCCCAGGAATGTCAGGGCCACAGAGGGGCCCAGACAACCCTGCCACTTTTCTGTCAACTAAAACATGGAGTGCTCTTTCTGAAAGCTAAGCCACCATATATGAAAGCTGTGAAGTCATATACCTCTCTCAAGACTGCTCATTAGTGATCACCCCCGGCCTGAGTGGGTTCAGGATGATTAAGTGGCTACATTCTCAGAATGGCATTACCTAACCAGATTGAAAGTGTCTTCTATCCATTATCTGAATCAGCAAGTCAGCATTAACCAGTTGTTGTTTATCTTAGGGTTGGGGAGACACATGGAGGAAATTGTGAGGTAAAGCTCTAATGGTGAGATTTCAGACAATAAGACTGGCCAGCTGTATCAGTTATCCATTGCTGCATAACAAATTACCCCCAAACTTAAGTGGTTTAAAGCAAACATTTATTATATCACAGTTTCTGCAGGTCAGGCATCCAGGAGCATCCTAGCTGAGTGGTTCTGGCTTGGGGTCTCTCATAGGTTGCAGTAATATTAATTAGGGCTACATTATCTAAAGTCTCAATTGGATCTGGAGGGTCCTCTTTCAAGAAGGCTCATTCACATGGCTGGCATTGGTGCTTGCTGTCGGTTGGGTGCTTAAGTTCTCC
>NW_006441955.1:768187-815128 GCF_000325575.1 Pteropus alecto | reverse complement strand
CAGCAGGATAGCCTGGGCTTCTTTATATGGTGGCTGGGATCTGAGAGAGAAAAAGCCAGAGAGAGAGAAAGGTCAAACTAGAAGGAGTAACTTTTATAACCTAACTTCAGAAGTGACATCCCATCCCTTCTGCTATGTTCTAGCCATTATAAGTAAGTCACTAAGTCCAACCCACACTCAAGAAGAGGAGAATTAAGCTCTACCACTCAAAAGAAGAAGTATCAAAGTATTTGTGAACATAATTTAAAGCTGCCACAAATAAGCCAGGGGACGCTTCTACACAGTGTCTGCAAAATGATAAGGATCTCTTAATGACTCCAAACCCCAAGAAAACCATGGAGCGTCCTGAAGTGGAGAGGGTATGACCAGGTGATAATGGAGGCTCAGAAACAACCCTTGCTCAGGACCACAGCATAGCATTATAACATGCACAGTAATTAAATGAATGGGCCCAGGAGCCAAACTGCCTGAGTTCAAATCCAGGCTGTACCACTGACTAGCTGTGTGACCTTGGGTAAGTCACTTAACCTCTGTGTGTCAGTTCTCTTAATTGTAAAAAAAAAAAAGGAGAAGTAACACTACTGACCCGCTAGGTTTGTTAGAAGGATTAAACGAGTTGACATTTAGCATGGTGCCTGGTTTGTGGTAAATGCCACATAAGTATCTGCTAATACCCAGTTCCTCTCTCTCATTGGCAATGCCCTCCCTGTTGATACTTTCTCACAAGGGATTTATTGAGCACCTTTGATGTTCCTCAGGCTAATCCCATATACCTACCACCACCACCCCAATTACCCTGGGCCCTGCCCTATCCCCAGCCCTACAAACCAGGGCCAAGCAGACAGGCTGGGCTCCATGAGCTCCATTTGACCCTGCCAGCCCAGCACTGCCTTTTGTGGCCTCTCTGGGAATGTTGTGCAATATGTTGGCCACAAACATTTTATGAGCAAGAGGACATAAAGAAATTTTTCTCCATCGACTGGTAGTCAGGCCTGCTCCCTCCCCTTCCTCTTTATAAGCTTCCTTGGTGATAAGGGGGATGATAAGGGGAACAACGTGGAGAAGGTTAAGACTGCCCTCTCCACAGGGCCCCTGAGGAGCAGCCTAGCCTCGGGGCCTCTTCCCCCAAGCTCTCCAGTGCCAAACCTGAAACAATCATCCCTGCCATGGAGGGGTAGGCAGACCTGGATCTCGGAGACCTGGATTCGAAGGACCTAAGATCCTTAGTTGCTTGGGACAGGCACCTCCTCCCAGGTCATCTGGTTTAAGAGTCCCAAGACATTTCACCCAAACACCAAGAAAAGATAAAAGGTAAGATACTGATCATAAAGCTACATCTATTACATCTGAAGCTCTATCTTCTCTGTTCTGGGATTTTACCTTTTTGACGCTAACACATTTTTTCTTTTATGCAGTGATATTGACAACTGTTGGTAGTTTTCCCTCAGTGCCCTTATATGACAAAACTAATGGCTGGCAACTTTAAGCTGGGACTCACATTTTAAAAATATCACTCTCTTCTATGCAGGAAACACAAAACCATCTCCACTCCATCAAGAATATCTGCTGACCACTGGCCTGGGCTCAGACACCAGGTAAAGGGGGAGCTCACCACACTCCTGCCCCAGCTCTGCCTGTAACTTGGTGGGACCTAGGACAAGCCCCTTCCTCTCCCCAGCCCTGGTTGGTCTCCCCATCTGCTCAGTGAGCAGGTTGACAGATGTTCTTTCTCAGTCTATGATCTAGACCAGCTCTGGACTCTGCCCTGGAACCCCCTCCCAGCCCTCCCTGCCTTAGCCCCCATCCACCCCAACCCTGAGATGACCTCAGGTGGATGCTGATATGCTGGGGGTGGCTGGCTAGACCTGGGATTCATCTCTAACTGGCCTGAAATGCCCCTTCGCCAGGCTCCATTGGAGACACGGTCTGAGCTGGGGGCAGGGAGATGGGCGGGGTCTTCGGCCTTTGGCCAGGGAATCTTCCTGATGCACCAGGGAGGGAGAGAAGGATTTGTCTAGGCTGGATTCTTGGGACCCCCTCCCTGCCCTGCCCCCAAGGCTTGGCTGGAGCACAAGGGGCCCCTTTGTGGGGCCTAATCTCAAAGCACTGCGGCTTTAGCGACCTTCAGGGATGAAAGCGCCAGGAGCTGGCGGCTGGGGAGGTGGTGTGGGGGCAGTCCCACTAATCCCTGCGCTTTCGTCAAACAAAGCTCCTGGGAGGTGATCCAGAGAACCAATTCCTCGAGCCTAACCCACTCTGACAGCCCGAAAAGGAGAGGCCTGCTGCCCTTCGCAGTGGCCCCATTTCGGCCATAGGGGCTGAGGGAGACCTGGCCTGGGACTTTCTTCACTTCCTCCCATCCACCCAGGGACAGCTCTCCCTTGAGGACGTGTTTCACTGCTTCCTTTCTCTCCACATTCAGCTCCACTGACCCCCTAGTTCTTCAGCCCCAAACGTTTCAACCTCTTTTCAGGCCCTAATACCATAGTCCCCAAAACCTGAGTTCTTAACCTGTAGCCACTAAATTCCCCGAAATCTCCAACACCCAAATCCTCAGTATTCCAGACCCAGATCTTGTAGCTCCCAGTCTTCTGTCTCCCAATTTCTCACCCCCAGTCCAACCTCCAGACTCATTCCCTCAACTTCCCATTCTCTACCCTCCAGACTCTCAGCCCCCAGTGGTAACTCTCCAGCCTCCCAGCCCTCCAGCTCTCACCCTCAGCCCCCATCTCCAGCCTCCATAGAACACCAACCCCTCTTCTCCCAGCCCTTCCCCTCCTGCTCTGTTCCACAGGATATATCTGACTATCGCTTTCCCATTCCATGTCGTCTGACCAGGCTTCTTGGCACACTGTGTGCCCAAGCCCACATTCAGCTTAGCCATGGAGAAGATTGAGGAAGAAAATGATTCTCAACCCTCAGTAAACCCATGCCTTCCACCAGACATTCCCTCTAGCTGTGATCACCCTGGAATCCTGATGTTTCATCTAGGTCTCACAGGTGAGCACATCCTCATGGCCAGAGGAAGGGCAGGGGTCCCTGCTGGGCTCAGTGGTCTCATAAAAGCAACCCAGAGGGCTAGCTTCCTGAGGGAGGGGTGTCAACAGGGCTGGGTTTTCCACTGCCCTATCTCTCCCTTGGGCTGAGGAGATCCCAGATACAGAAATCTCCACCAGATCTAGAGAGAGCCAGGTGGGGTCACCCAGGCCAGCAGAGACCACTGAGGAGCCAGTATGGCTTTGGGGCTCACAGGGGAGGGGTTGGGCAAGGCAAGAGGGTTGGATTCCCAAGAGAGGGGTGGGGGCCAGGCTAGCCCAGAGCATTTTCCCACCATTGCCTCTGCTGTCTCTACTCCACTAATCTGATTACGATATTTACCAACCTCCCATGGCCTGCTTGGGGCAGAGGGGGTGGGGTAGGGGTGACACCAAGGATCTCAGTTCCAGTTCCCAGCATAATGGGAGGCCCAGAAAGGTGTTTATGGGCCCTGAAATGACTACACCAGGCTATCCTTCCTGCCTGCCCCAGGCCACAGAGCTATCTGAAAGACCCCTTCCCATGAAGTTTAGCTTTCTTCAGGAAGGCTCCCCTGCCACCTTCTATCTCAGGAAGCCTAGGTCCTCTCCAAGCCACTTCTGGGACCCTCATGCTGTCTCATCCCAGAACCATAATGGTGATATTATTCAAGTCTGGAGCAGTGCTTTCGTTCCTAAGGATTGAAACTTTAATGATGAACTATTAGGCACTGAGGACAAAGAGGGTGGTGGTATAGGCCTCAAGGGGCTGCTCCACTTGTTGGGGTCAATGTCACACACACTTGCTTTGACCTCACACCCAGTCTCAGACCCTTCCCTAAGTGAGGGGGGTATTACAGCACCTGTCTCAAGTTTCAGTGAGAAAAGAACAAAACAAACCTCTCTCTCTCTCTCTCTCTCTCTCTCTCTCTCACACACACACACACACACACACACACACATACATGCACACCTGGGCACACACATGCACATACTATTTATTAATGTGTCACAGACACAGTCACACTGTCACACAGGGAAGGCCCACCCCTCCCAGCCCCTTCCCTCTTCTCTGCACCACTGAGCACCATACAGGTCTGTTGGGGACACCATGGTGTAGGTGTAAAAGTCCAGTGGAGAGAGAACACTGCTGGTAGATGAGAGGGGAGCACTCTTAGTGGGGTTGGTGGGGACACTCTTACTCCTCAGCTCCCCAGAGGAGACCAGAATGCCAATCTCCCTAAAGGTTTAGGACAGGGGAGGTGGCCCTCCTCAGGGGAACGACAGCACCTCTTCAACCTCCCTCTCTCCCAGAGGTCTAAGGCCCCAAGCTAATGCATCCCTTGAAGGATTTCAAATAGAGACGTTATTCTGGAGAGCAGGTAAGATTTTCTTTAAAAAGATAATAATACAAGACTAAATTCAGCCTGGAACAAACCTCACTCTCTCCTGAGGGCCCTCTAGGGTGCCCACCCACAGTGTACTCAAAACTGTGGGTTATTCAGCTGTGGGTAATTACAGCTATAGGTTCGGAGAGTAGAGAAAGGATTGGGCTCCCCCTGCTGTCTGACATCCAGAACTGCGCCTCTCCCCAGGGTGCCTCCTCCAAGATCCTAGGTACCCCCGCACTCCCCCACTCCACCCCACCCCCGCAACCGCACAAGGCCTCCTCTTCTCACCTCCCACGCCCAGGTGCCCTTGGTTGGGACAGAGAACCTATTGTTCCTTGGGTTCCTGATTCTCCACTGGCAGCTGCCTGGAGAAGGGAATGGCCTGGCTGAAATAGGGGCAGTTTTCACATCGATGGAGTTTCATAGGCTGAATTTTGGCTTTTTAGCCCACAGGGGGCTTAAGGGGAGGAGAGACTAACATGGGAAATTGGCTAAGAGAGGGGAAGACTGTGACCCAGAGACTGGGGAGAGGAGCCAAGGGAGAAGAATCGGATGGGGAGGAGAAAGGGGAGACAGATCAGAGGGATGGAGGTGAGAGGAAATATCGAACAGGACAGGTAAGGTGGACACAGATGATGGGGAAAGGGAGATGTGCACAGGTGAAGACACAGGTGACCTAGAGAAGAGCAGAGAGGGCAGGGAAGGTACAGAGTGAACAAAGGCAAGAGTTGGTGCCTCCTGCCGCCTGCTGTTTGCTGATGCACATACAGCACTGTGTGTCCAGCCAGCCCTGTGACTGATGGCCAGGCCCCCGCTGGGGCATTGAGGGCAGGCACTCAGCAGAAGCAAACAGCTTGGATGTCTGTGGCCTCTGGACTATGGGGCATGGTGGGGGCAGTGGGCAGAACAGATTGAGTTCAGTGCTGTGGTCAGAGGCCCAGACCTTGGGGTGGTGGCGGGGGGCAGGCCTTCGGTGCCTCTCCTTTCCACTCTTCAGCATATGCCTGGCCCAGAGATCCTCACTCAGGCAGGCTCAGACCTTGTCTTCTGTTGTGAAGCCCAGACAGAGCCCTGTCCACTTGGGCAGGAGTCCGGAATTCTCAGACTTCTAGCCTGCCAGGTTCCCTTCAGGGCAGGACAGAGCCCTGTATTGTGACCCAGAGAAGACAGCCAGGCTTAAAGAAAGGGCAAGCTCACTTTCTACTCTTAGCCTCATCTTCTATCCCCTTGGTGCTATGTATACATGGGTGGTGGGAGTGTTAATCAGACCACACGTACAGATCATCTAGCCAATTCATGATTTCTGCCTCCCAAAGCATTTAGCTGCTCAGCCCCCTGAAGAAGAGCTGGCTTCTTTATCTCCCTTTCTCAGCAAGGGCCTTCTGGGGGGAAGCGGGGAGGCAGGTTAGGGTAGGCAATGTGTAACTCTCCCGTGGTCACCCAGCAGATCAGCTAGGCTAGGATCTGGGTGTCCTTCACTCACTCAGATCTCTGTTCACTATCTCTCCCAGCCTCTTAGAACTTTCCCCACACACATTACACAAAGACCAGAAGATCTGTGGCCATGAGGAGGCGTGAGGAGCTGGCCAAGCAGACTTGAGATGGACCTTCTGTCTCCAAATTCCATGAGGTTGTCTTGGTTGTGGAGCAAGTGCCCCTAAGGGGTCACAGAGCCCTGGTACCAAGAAAGGCCAATTTAGACTCCAAGTGAGGATGCACTAAGCAATGAGACAGGTGGCTGGGAGGTGCTGAGCTTCCTGTGTCTAAGAGAGTTAAGAGGCTGGAGAAGAAGGCTGGATGGGATGCCCCTTGAGGATTCTTTCAGACCTGGAGTCCCAGGATACTCTCAGGTAAGAATGGGAAAAGTCACCTACCCTCAGACTGACTCCTTGCTTCTTACTCCTCTTCTTCCCCAGGCACATGGTCAGAAGGAAGTGTCTGAGTGGCCTCATTTCTCCAACTTCCTCCCCCCACACCCAGGTTTCCAAAAGGAGCCTGGTGTCCTGGTTTAAAGATGGCCCAATCCAACATCTCCCTCCTCCTAGCGGCCCCTCCCTTTTACCATGCCAGCTGAGCTGAGATGGAGATGCCAGGGGGCCAGGGAGGGGGCTCATCAGCAGTGGCAGCGCTGCTAATAGACTGTCCTCTGCCACATCCTATTATCGTGCAGCCCCTCCTCAGCCCCCCAGCCTGGCCAGCCTGCGCCTCTCAGCGGCCCCAGGGACCAGGCATCAGATTGGAGTCAAGATTCCGAGAGTGTCATTTGCCGCCTTTGATGGTGCTGATAATAGGGACAGGCTGGCGGGCGGAGAACTGTGCGCAGAGGCGGATTCTCTATTAAGGCTTCCCACCTCAGCCAGCAGCAAGCGGGAGGCAGGCCAGCGCCAGCACCAGGCAGGCGAGACCCAGAGACTTCCATGATGGGCAGCTTGCCTCTGCTGCTCTCTGCCACATTAGTCCAGGCACTGACAGAGAGCACAAGGACCAGTAGTGATGGGGTCAGAGAATGCCAAATCCCAGGGGGGCGGGAGCGAAGGACAAATGGGAATCCTCAGTTGATCCTTTTACCACACCATACCCCGAGAGTCTGCCTGTTTCCATCTCACTTCACTGTTTGAGACCCAAAGCCCTCTGCTGCAGAACAAATAGAGAGGTCCTTGCTCTCCTACCTGCTTTCAGAGCAGAACCTTACAGAAGGCCAGGAACCCTTACCTCCTACCCAGAGAAACCTGGCAGAGTCCCCCTCTCAGCAGCCACGAGCCCTGCTGGGAGCTTGGCCAGTGGATGTTCTAGGGGCAGGACTTCACTGCCCCTGCACCTACTACAGGACCACCACCGCTGTTGCCATCCCTTAGCTCTGTGGTCACCACCACCACTGCCCAGGCCCCTCCATTACTATCGTCCACTGTACACAGCACTCACTGTCGCCAGCTCCATCAGCATCACCACTCAGCAAGCGGTCAAGAGCACAAGCTCTGAAGCTCCTCCAACTACTACCTTCGATCACTTATTTCAACCCCTCTATGCCTGAGTTTCATCATCTTTAAAATGGGGATCATATTAGCTACTCTATAGGGTTAAAATGATTTAACAAGTTACTACAGATAAAGTGCTTAGAATAGTGCAGTGAGTACTCCTTAAATTATATCATTGTTATTATAATTCCTGTTCTCACCATTATCAACTTCATTACCACCTCCACTGCCTTTCTTAATAGTAACAGCTATGTAGCAAGCCATGTTCTAATTATTTTACATATATTAACTCATTTAATCTTTATGACAACTCTATATGAGGTAGGCTCTATTATTATCCCTATTTTACAGATGAGGAAACTGAGGCACGGAAAAGTTAAATAACTTGCTCAAGGTCAAACAGTTAGCGAATGTCAGAACCAGAAGTCAAACCCAGGCCAAATTCTTAGCTACTGTGTCAAACTATCTCCCACGAGGGTCTACTTCTTTGCCCACAGTATTGCCACCTTTTGACTGTCGCCATCATTTCCCTGGCACCACCACCATTATCAACACCCCAGCACTCTCCCCAGTTCATTACTACATTAGCACCACACCACCTCCATGGCTCTCTGCATCTCCAAGATCATCATCCCTCTGCCAATCTCAGCTGCCATCAGATTCTCAGCATTGTTACTTGCAGCCCACCCAGAATAGATTCTTGCTTCTGCCGTCCCTAAGCCCTGCGCTCTGAGAAGTGTGAATATTCTCTGTGATGCAGGCCTGTCAATGTGGCCAGATCTGGAAAGGACAGACAGAGAAATTTAAATTGCTACAAAGCTATTCAGGTGCCAGCTAGAATTTAAGTTCGGCTGGAGCCTGCAAGACGTGCTTTGACTTCTCAGTTCCCGCAGGAGCCCAGTGTGGTTTAAACACCCTTTTAGCATTCGGAGAGCCTCTGATGTGGAAAGACACCTTACACCTCACAGATAGCTGAGCTGAGAATAGATTTGTCAACACAGACACAATCCCCCCATTTGGCTTCTTAGAAGTCTGTCTTCTCAACCTATCAAAATCTTTGAGGGTGGGTACACAGCTTCATTCCTCTCCTTGTCCCATTTTTTCTTCAATACATCCTCTATCCCCTGGCTCCCATCCTCACCCCCCAACACACACCCAACACCAATGAATAAATGGACCGATGAGCTCTAGCTGGGGCCAGAAGAGAAAGAAGGATCTTGCTGTCCATGGTACTGAGACAGCCTTGTTCTTTAGGTACCCACAGGTCCCCTCTTGTCCTTGACAGGTAAGAACTAGTCTTCAGTTTTTCCAGGACCCATCACAACTTGCCACTCCCATCACTGTTTGCAAAACCCATTACCATTTGCAGAGCCTGTCCCTATTTACAAGGCCCATTATTGTTTGCTGAGTCTATCATTGTTTGCAGAGCCTTAAATTATATGCCAAGCTCGTCAGTGTTTGCAGAGCCCATTACCATCTGCAGAGCACATCCCATCACTGATTTCTGAGCCTGTCACTGTTACAGATCCCATCATAATTTGCAGAGTATGTTACTATTTTCAGAGCCCAAGACTTCACAAAGACCATCTCTATTTGTAGAGCCAAACCCCACATTTAGATCTCATCATGGTTTACAGAGCCTGTCACCATTTGCAGAACCAGGATCAAGGCTGAGTACATAGAAGGTGCTCAAGCAGCTCTTATGATCCAGACTCTCCAAGCATAGAGATGGAGAAGACAGAAGGAAATGGAGCCAGAAGGAAAGAAAGGAGATGAACAACAGAGAAATCTGTATTTATTCAATAAAACTCCTGTGGGCCTAGGCCCGTATTAGGCTCTATAAACAAATAAGTGGGGAAATGCAATAAAAATGGCTTCCAGTTCTTGAGTCAGGCTCTATGTTTAGTGTTTTACAGTCTTGGTCTCATTTTATCCTCATCACAATCCGGAGAGATAGGGACTGATCCTATCTCCATTCTAAAGCTGAAAAGGATGTCCTTGGCTGGATGAGATCAAATAACTTACCCAAAATATCACAGAGCTTATTAAGAGTATGTCCAGAACTTGAACCTGGGTTTGCTTGACTCTAAAACCGATCTCTATTGCTTATCATGGGGTACAAATGGAGAAAGAAGGAGATGGGAAGGTATAGAGAGATTGGCTACCTATCTGAATAGAGACAAAGCCCTACACTTGAAATAGTCTAAAGGGGGAGGCTAAGCCTTTGAAAACTTTCAGAGTGCCCCTGGCCTGACCCAGACTGAGTCAAAGTGCAGACTCAGAAGGATAAAGCCCCCCAGAGGGAACACTGAGCATCCAGGATCCCCTGTCTTTGAGCTTCGAGACAGGCCAGCTTCCCCTCTCTATTCAGCTCTGCTCTACTGTGGCCTTCCAACCTGAGCATAATGACCTCATAGAAGTCTACAGCCATGCCACCCTGAACAAGCCTGATCTCGGAAGCTAAGCAGGGTCAGGCCTGGTTAGTACTTGGATGGGAGACCACATAGGAAGACCAGGTGCTGTAGGTGTAAAAAAAAACAACAACCTCATAGAGCCACGTAGAGGCTTATCCAGGGGTGAAAAACAAGCTTAGAGACAGAGACAGAGAGACACAGACTGAGCAACATCAGGATTCATCGACAGAGAATTGGAGACAAAGAGAGACAAGCAAGAGCCAGAGATAGAGTGACAGAGACAGACAGAGATACAGAGTCAGACAGAGACACCGATTCACAGGCCGATGGGGAAACAGAGTCAGACATGAAGAGACAGGGAGATAGAAATAGAGGCACAGAGAGACCAAGAGCAGCAGAGGCAGGGGATAGGAACTAGGCGGGCATGAGGTGGAGAGTTAGTGACATCAATCAGGAGGAGCACCTGTTCAGGTCCAACTCAGAGGGTCCATAGCATCTGGCAAGGGTAGGGGAGGCTCTTACTGAAGAGGCAAAAGCAACCCTTCCCAGGATTCTCTGGATGCGAGCTATTAAAAGAGTCTGCTGTCCATGCTTCCTTTCCTGGGTAAAAATGTGCACATAGCCCAAGCCCAGGATTTAAGGTCATCTCTGTTCCCCTTTACTCACCTTGGGGGTGACTCAAGAGGTCACCACCTGGAGCTCAAGTGGGTTCTGGACCTGGAATTTGGTAAATGAAATGCCTTCTCTCTCCTTGATGCTTTAGCCTTCTGCTCAATCACCTGCCTCCCCAAGCCACCCAAAATAGGCAGGCAATCTTCACAAAACAGCATGCTTGCTGTGCAAATCCAGCAGGCAGTGTTTCAAATTCCCCCTTCCCTCTACTCAGACCCCACTGCAGCTCCCTGTATGGAAATCCTCTGATTCCCACTGGCCACATCTTGTCCCCCAGGCTAGATAATTGGATGACTTCTTTGATAAGGTTCCTGCTGGTTTCCAGCTGTGTCAGTGGTACAAAGTAAACGAGAGATGCTTGGAGGCCTAGCACACAGTAGGTGCTATCAATTATGGAGGTGCTGTGGACAGGGACTCCTTTTTCCTTGCTAGTCCCCACCCTCACCCCCACCTCCACCCCCAGGGTCAGTACAGAATGTGTCAAAACTAGAGAAGAGCCGGTTGGACTCTGTCTCTTCACCTGGTCAGAGAAGGGGAAGAGGGGAGGCAAGAAGGCCCTAGGCAGACTGGAGTCTCGCTCCAATCTGGACTCCACTAGCCCCTGGCCCCAGCCTCAGATGGGCCATGGGTTTCTCTCTACGGGAAGGTAATAGCTTCTGGCCTGAAACAACTGAGCCACTGAGCCACTTCAGATTGGCCTCTCCTCTCCCCATCCACTGCTCATACACACATACTTGGGGGCTGGAGGGTTGGAGTGGGGAGAGTTCAGGCTCTCCTCCCCTCAGGGCAGGCTGCCCAGACTGGCTCCCCAGCCCCTCTGTGCTCTCCTAGGTAATAAGCCTGAGTTGGGGAAGGGGAAATTGTAGTGGCTCTCAAGGATCTCCCTTCTCCCCAGCCTCCTTCCTTTGCGGGGAGGGCATGTCAAGATATCATTAGCTTTTGGATTCTTTCTGCAGGCTGCCTCTTTTGGACTAATAATAATAGTAATGATAACAGAAGTTCCCACAGTTTGAGCACCTATCTGCCAACCAGTCTCCTACGTGCTGAATTTCCTTTGTAAAAATCTTATGAGGAAGGCATTATTTTATCCCCATTTTAAAGATGGGGCCTGAGGCATGCCAAGGCTAAGTGCCTTGACCAAGGATACACATCCATTCAGTGGAGGAGCAATTTGGACCACAGCACGCTGGGGAAAGGAGGGCCCAGCCCAGGTAAGAATCACTGAGATGCTGCTGAGCCCTCACCTGGAGGGCCCCTGGGTGTGTGTAAGGGGGTGTTTTTCCTCATCCTCATTCCCTTAGTCCTGCAGGCCTCCCTCTGTGCACCCCTGAGGTTGACTCCTGCCTAGGAGGACCCTCCTCACAGCCTGGCTGCTGATTAATTGTAACCAAGCCTTTCCTGCAGCCAACTAATCAGATCTGTCCCACTGTCAGCCAAAGAAATCCTTCTGAGTGTGAAATCAGGCCTGACTGACCTATGGGGGGGAGGGGCAGGCACCTTGATAGGGGCAAGGGACCAGGCCAACTTGTCCAGTGGGTCAAGAGAATTTCTTCTTGAGGATCTGACTCCTCTAGGTTTTCCTCCAAGGGATTTGAGGCCAGAAGGCCAATGAGGGAACCAGGCCCAGTCAGGGTCAGCACTTGGTCGTGGCTACACAGGTAGGGGAATATTCCCCTACCTTCCCCAGGAGCTTGAAGTACCAGATCACATCTTCACCCTCCTATAGATACCGCCCCCCATTCCCCACACTGACCAGGATCCAGGGGTCAGCCCAGGCCACCTCAAGGTGGATCCCAGAGACTGAGAAGAACTCTCTCTCTCACACACACTCACACATACAACCTCTTCCCAGTGACAATGGTGGGTGTGATGGACAAACAGTCACACATGTGCGCACAGCACAGGGGCTGGGGGCAGCAACCAGTGCCCTGCTTGCTAAAGACTCATTAACCCTGACCTCTGTTTCCCACTGATTGAGTCATTCATAGGATTACTCTATCACTGCTTAGGACATGGGGTGGAATGCCCTCCATGCCACAGCAATTGCCCTCTGCCACTCTGGCGGAAGCTGTGAGGACTGAGGAGGTGACTCCATTTAGTGTCCACTATTCATGTAAAAAAATTGGTCCCTCTCAGAGGCTTGGTGTGTGTGAGTGTGAATAGTTTATATCCATGGTCACTTTGTGTGTCCAGGATGAGTGTTTGTCTGTGGTTGGTATATGTCCACAGTCATTAGGCGTGACTCTGATGTTTATACGAAAGATGTGAGGCTAGGGATACACATACCAGTGACCACAAAGACACGCTATCCAAAAGCATGCATATTATCATGAACATACACAAAGAGTAAGGATGTGCACTGAGCACGAAAACATGAATGTTCCCTGGACACACACTGATCACACGCACTGAACACAAAGAGGCTGAAGCTTTCCTGACATCCTGCTTTGGCTGGTAGCTGGGTTCTGTGCCCTTTCCCTGCTTAGGAAAGGGGAAGCTACCATACTCTCTCCCCACCTCTTCCCTGACTGCTGCTCAGGGAAGCAGCAGGCTCAGAGGAACTGATGAGGGAAATCTTGGACCCCCAGCCCCAGCCAGAGTCACCAGGGAGACTCAGCCTATTTCCTAGCCCAGTGCCATGCCTCAGTTCTTCCCACCTTCCCTGAGGATGTCTCCAACACAGAAACCCAAGAGCAGGCCCAGACTCCAGAGGTCTGGACGGTCCTGGCAGGCTCACACTCAAAAACACATTCATGCTCACAAATACCACACACTTGTCCTCAGGGTCCTTCCAGGGGAGAGGGGAGGGCAGGTTTGTGATAGAGCACAGGTCCTGGGGGCTATATGTCTGCAAGGGGCTATATGTCTGCAGGGGGCTATATGTCTGCAGGGGCATCTAGTCCTGTGTCTAGACACTCCTGTGGGAGTTTCTTCTGGGATGGCAGGGAGGCACCACATCTGAATGTGGGGTTAATGTCTGCCGGTGTGTACGTGCAAGCTCCTGTGACCATGAGCCAGTGTTGTGTGAGCGTGTGAGCAATCATGTGATGCTGAGCCTGCATGTGGATGTGTGCATGCATCCCTGTGCATTCCCAAATGTGAGCCTGTGCGTGTATGAGAGCTTGTGTGTCTGGGTCATTGTGGACCCTAGCGTGTAACTCTGCCTGCGTGATTGTGTGCCTGGAAAAGTGTGGCTGTAATGCCTCAGTGGGCCCGCGCCCCACCTTCGGCTTCTCTCGGGGCGACGATCCTCCATTCACCCAGCTGGGCGCCGTGCGGGTCTCCCGCCCGGGGAGTCCCCGCCCGCCCCCTCCGCCCGAGTAAACTTTTCCCAAATCCCGGAGCCGCTTAGGGCGAAGCCGCCCCCGCGGCCTAATCCGCGCCCCCCGCCGATCTGCATAATCGGGTTAGCGGCCGCGCTCAAACCCGCTCCCGCCGCCGCCGCCGCCGCCGCCGCCGCGCGCGATTCTCTCGCTGTCACTTAGGGAGGCTCAGCGCGATTTGCGGCCTAATCCCCCGGGATCGCTCGGCCGCCGCTCCCCGAGGGGCCGCCAGATTGTTCCCTTCATAATTGATTGACTCTATTTGCCGGATTGGGACTTCAAAGCGCCGGCGGCGCGGGGGCGCCTGGGAAGGAGCTGGGCCCGCGGCGGATCGGCGGGCGCCTTCCACCCCGCAGCCCTGTCCTTGGGCCCGGGAGATTGGAGCATGAAATTCGCCAGCGATGATGATGATGGTGACGACGACGACGACGATGACGACGGCGACGACGGTGTTGATCGTGTCGTGACCACCATTATTAGCGGGGCCTGGGCCAGGCCCAGCGCTCAGCGCTTCCCGAGTCCATGCTTTAAACTCCCTCACTCACAACCTTAGAGTCTGTAGAGCATTAATGTCCCCATTTTACAGGTGAAGAAACCGGTTCAGAAAGATTTCTTCCTTCCTGGCACACCTACTATAGGCCCGGAGCTGTTCTGGGTTCTGGGGATCCAGCTGTGAACCAGATTGACCCTGTCTCTGCCTCCACATAGAACCTTATTCTTGTGAAGGAGGCAAGTGGGCACACGAAACAAATACAAGAACAGGAAATAAGGCAAAGTGATGTAATAGTTCCTGGAGCTGGGGAGGTAAATTCCCCGAGTGGTTCTTCTTAAAGAGCATGTGTTTAGTTGAACTGTGAATGCTATGAAGGCACCTGCTTCGTGAAGACCTGGGGGATAGGCACTGGGGCAGAGGCAAAGGCGGTGGGGCAGCAGGAAGGGCCCCTGTGCAAGGGCACACCATTAACAAGCAGCAAAGCTGAGTGAAACTCAGAGCTGCCTGACTTCAAAGCCCAGAGGCACGTTTCCTTTGCCACCTGCCCAGTCTAGACTGAGCCCCAACCTCAACACAGGTTGAGTCCAGACCCACAGACACAGGCACCTCTCCAGCTCCGTACTGTCCACCCCACTGCTGGCTCCTGGATTGGCCTCTCTATGCTAGCCCCTCTGTGGTTTCCTATCCCCCTGGTCAGGGACTGCCTTACTGGGCAGCCCTGCACCCAGAGCCTTCCTGGCGGCAGGGCCTGCTACTTCCCCCACTTCGGAGGAAGCAGGGCCAGGGCAGTGGGGAAAGCCCGAAGAACCCCACACCCAACCTCGCCATAGCCAAGCCCCCAGGAATCCCTGGCCCAGACTTGGGAATCCCCAGAAACGCTTAATTAATTCTTGATTACTCACTGTCTCTGCAGCTGCCATTAACCACCTCCCCAGCCTGGGCCCAGTTAGGCCACGTAATTAAATTAGCGCAGGGAGAACACTTGCAGGCAGGAGCACATTACTCCTGCTGAGCCTCTTAGAAGTTCTGGGAGCTGATGGGAAAAGGCTCAGAGACACCAAAGGGAGTATCCAGGGTCACACAGTGAGCTAGAACTGAGGCTCAACGGTAACTCCTTGAAATTATTAGTTCTGACCCCCTCATTCTACCTCTCTTGAGACCTGCATTCTCAGCACTTATTTTAAACCTTAAATGTCTTTAAAATGACAACAGATTTGCAGTCTGTAATTGCTAATTCACTGAGCACTTGGAGGGATGGATTTGGTTCAGGGGAGAGGAGCCCCGAATTTCCATGGGGTAGGAAACAGGAGACAAAGGGTCCATAGTGTGGAGGCATTTTCCACCTTCAGGATCAAAGGGGTAGGGGTAGAGGGAGATGGGTGCAACAGGGGTGTGGGTGGGGAGAGAGGAATGAGAGGGACAACTGAGGCTCTAGCCACAGGAGCTCCCTTGGGGAAGGTAGGGAGTCACTTTCCTTTTTCATAAAAGAAACTAGAGAAAATAACCTAAAAGAGAGCCTGAGGGTGGAAGTATATGCACCACAAGCCAAGGCAGAAGGGGCTGGAGAATTCAGGTCTATACAGAATGATGAGGGCCTTGCCAGGAGTCTCCACATCCCATGAGCCAGGCCTCCCTCCCTGCATCCTTTTCTCCCTCAATCCTGGGAGATGCTGGCTGACAGCCCTCCCTCCCTCCCCCCAAACCCAGCTCCTTGTCACTTCAGAAAATCAGAAATAAGCCTTAGTGATTAGAGGGAGACGAGAGTGAGATGGGGCTTAGAGGCCCAGGCTCAGGGAGGTGTTAAGAGGCGAGTGGGACTCAGAGTATTAGGGGGGCAGAGCTAATAGCTTCTCAGGGTGCCCCTCCCCCCAGGACTGTAGTCCCCAGGGGAGGAGGGAGTAGGAGAGGGGGAAGGAGAGGGATGAGACCATGTGGTGAAGAGAGTGGAAAGATGGTGTGGAAGGGGGGAAGGAGGCAAGAAAAGAGAGGAGAGCTGAATGAGAAAGAGAGAGGAGAGAGAGAGGGCAAAAAGGATGGAACTGAGGAAAAGGAGGGAATAAGACATGGAAGTGCAGGAGAGGGGAAAAGAGAAAGTAGATGAAAAAAAGAGAACTACAAATTAAATAACAAGATGTCATTTTCCCTATTTGGTTGAAAAAAAATTAAAGATAAAACCCAGTGTCGATGAGAGTAGGAGAAACGGAGACTTGGGAATACAAATTGGCACAACCTTGGAGGTTCTGGAGGTGGAGGGCATTTCGGCAATAATTATCAAAATTTTAAATATGCATCTCCAAACAATTTCACTTCTAGGCGTCTGTTCACAGCAACACTGGCCTCTGTGCACAGCCGTGTAAGGAGAAGTGACCACTGCAATGATCCTTGTGATTGCTAAACATTGGAAACAACAGACTAAAGTTGGACATTGGAAAGGCCTGACTAACTATATTATGCTGCAGCCATAGCGTGGAATACTATGTACCCAAGAAGAAGGAGGAAATAGGTCTCTGTGTGTTGACATGGAAAGATGTTGCCAATAATATTGTTCAGTGAATACAGCAAGTCATTAAACAATATGAATAGTAGGGTCCCGATTTGAAGTGATTAAAAAAAAAACACTTAAAACTATGTGGGGGGTATGTGTAAATGTATAGAATCAAATGTCTGGAAGGAAAGGGAACCCCCAATTACTGATAGTGGGACCAAGGTACAGGGAGGAAGGGGAGGGTTTAACTTTTCACTTTGTATTTTTCTGCATTATGTCTTTTCAATGAGTTTTTTTTTTTCAAACCATGTATTAGTTATGTGCATTTAAGAATAATAATTTTTTAAATAGGGATGAGGGCCGGAGAGAAGAGTTGGAAGGAAGGAAAGAAGGTGGTGCTGGGCAGGTGGAAAAGCGGTGGAGAGCAGACTGGCTGGGACAGGAGGAGAAGCGCATGGTGGGGAGTGTTTGGCCTCTAGGAGGGAGGGGGGCTACCACCGAGGCAGTGCCCCAAAGTGACCAAACACATTCCTTACTCCAGTCCCCATCATAGAAAATCTGGCTGAGGCTGGAGTAATTGAAGGCTAATTGGGTTTTAGGCTTGTTAATGCTCCTGTGAATGTTTGCACTGAGGAGAGCCAGTCAATCTGGATAAACGGCTCTCTGTGGGCCTCCAGAAGGGGGAAGAAATGCTAAGAGAAGAGCCTTATGGACGATGAGCAGGAACCCAGAGTTTTTGCCCGCTCCGAGGGCGGGGTGGTAATGTGCATGGGAAAGCTGAGGAGTCCTTGGACGTGGAGGGGGGCGCAGCCTGGAGAGTAGAAGGGAGAGGCTGGTTCAGGGATGTTCTGGGGCCAAGCCCTAGTAGGGACGGGGTTCTGGCAGGCAGCAGGGAGGAGATCCAGGACTAGTGACTCTAGCCCAAACCCTGCAGACATCAGGATGGGGGTCTGGTCTCCAAAGGGAGTGAGGATATAAGCTTGGCTACCAGGGATAGGCAATGGGGGACAACCACCAGGGCCTCTGCCCACACTCAGGAGCAGATTGTTTGGCTCACACAGGGATGGGGTCCCTTTTAGGACTTTTTCCTGGGCTGGGCTG
This sequence comes from Pteropus alecto, assembly GCF_000325575.1. Lineage (NCBI taxonomy): Eukaryota > Metazoa > Chordata > Mammalia > Chiroptera > Pteropodidae > Pteropus > Pteropus alecto. Next base: position 797,260 of record NW_006441955.1, on the reverse strand, counting down.
AAATGGGCTCTATGGCCCAGGCCCTTCATTCCCACTAGAGCATCCTGTACCTCCAGGCCCAGGTCTCAGCCCTCGCTCCCAAATTCCCCACCACTGAGTTTAGCTCAGAGTCACCCAGCAAGGAGGCAGCTTGCCCACTGGCTGAGGTCTCTGAGGCTCCCTGTTCTCTAACCAGTGGGCCTTGTTGACTCTGAAGGTCAAATCTCAAGGAAACTCCATGACTCTGGCATAAACACGGTGACGGCACAGAAGGGGCCTCTTTAGTTATCCCTGAAGAGACCAAATGATGCCTGAGGAGGCACCATGAAGGATTCAGGCCCAGGCAGCTAAGGAAGAGAGAGGCACACTCTTAAAAAAAACCCGAAAAGGTTTTGTTTTGCAGAGTTGCTGTTGGGGGAGCTCTGTGTGCTACAGGAGCTGGAAATCCCAAGGAACCCACAGTGAGGCCTTTCCATGGGTAATCCCCACCCTCCATAATCCCCTTCTCTTCTCCAGGGGTCAGAAATACAGGATGTGCTTTTAAAGGATCAGCTGCACATTTGTCTCCTTCTCTTCCTCCTCCTCAGGCCTGACTCGGGGACTCGGGCCCCTGTGACAAGGCAGGGAAACATTTAATGAGTTTGTATTCCCTGAGAGCACGGTGACTGACAGCCGCCCCGGGGGTCACCACTCTTCTTGTCCTGGAAGAGGATGCAGCAGCTGCTGGGCTGTGTGTGTGCTTGTGAGTGCACGCCTGTGCCCCCCCGCCCCCCCCATTCTCCCCCCCCCCACACACACACCTGGGGCTGGGCTGGAGAGGAACTAGCCAGGAACACCCTTCTTACAAACAGAAGCCACCGTGAGTGGTTGGGGAAAGAGGAAGAACTTGTAGGACTGCTGTGCTTTCTGGGGGAACTTCTAGCCCTCCACCTGCTCCCCTTAGGTCACCCTCCACACTCTTAGCTTGGACCAGATTGGTGGGAGGGAGGCCTGAGGCTGCCCACAGTGGGGTTTGAAGGAATTGGGGGGCATGGTCGATGTGGAGGCCTGAGTCTGCATGGGTAATTAGGCCAGGGACTGGCTTGTCAATAGCATTTAAGTACTTTTCTCCCATTTTCAGGCCAGACTGAATTATTTATTTGTTTCTGGTCAATCGCTGGTAATGTCATTAGCATTTGTCCATCAAAGGTAGGGAGCAGAGTGAAAGTGGTCCCCCTTGACTGACCCTTACATCCCAAACTGACTCTCAAGGGTCAAGCTGTCCAGTTCCCTGTCCCTGCTCTCAAGTTACTCTAGGACCACAATTTCTCAGAGGCCTGCATCCAGGATGTTCTCTATTCCCCATGTGCCACAGCTTCAAGCCTAATGGAGCTAAGGAGCCAGGTAGGTGGGGTCCTTCCTATTCTTCTTACACAAGCCAGTCATTAACTTAGAAACCCAGTCTTCCCACATTCAGGTGTCACACTGGCTGTCTGACCCCTTGGCGAGTGAGCTAAGCCTGGCAAGGGAAGACCTGGATGGATGATGGGACAGAGGGCCCGTGGGGCAGGCAGTCTGGGTAAGAGTCTGCCTCTTCTCTGGGTCCAGAGCCCTGTCTGCTTCCTCAGACTCAGCTCCTAATGTGGGGTCCTTCTTTCCCTCTCTGACTGAGCTCCCAAAGCAGAGCTTGCTTCTCCCCTTAGACCAGGCTCACAGGAAGTGACCTGCCACCCACCTCAGATTAAGCTCTCAGACCACATTTCTTTTTCTTCAATTGGCTCCCCAGATTTTGTCTCCTCTTTCAGGCCAGGATCCCAAGCTGGGTCTCCAGGGCAGGCCCACTCTCCCCAACTCAATCCACAGGACTTTTGCCACCATTAAAACCAAAGGGACCCAAGGATTAATCCCTAGGGAAGGGGCTGCCAGTCCTCACCCGGCTGAGCTGTGGGTCAGAAGCTCCCAAACCCAGGCCCTTCACTAATCAACCTAATCGTCCATCCTCAACCTTGAATTTAAAAAAGAAAGTGAAGGGTGAGACTTCTTGCAGAGATTGGGGAGGGAATGTGCAGGGGACTTATTGAGCAGCCGTCTGGGGGAACATGCTTGTGAAGCAGTGGGGGAGCAGGGCTGGATAGGGGGAGAGTTTGAACTGTCGTGTAGTTGCGACAGTGGCCTCACCCAATCCCTCAGGAAGCTCCGGTGCTGGGATGGCCTTTCAGAGTTGTCCTAGATTGAGGTAAGGGGGCCAGATGTTTGTCCTCCTACACTGGTCAGCCATCCTGTGGACTGCCCCAGGGAAGAGGCATAAGCCTTGAGAGAGGCAGCTGAGGGCAGTTCCCCAGGGAGGAACCTGAGGGCAAGCCAGCAGTAGCCAGCACTCCAGCGGCTACAGGAATGAGTGCCTCAGCCCTCAAGGATGATCTGGGCGGCACCGCAATATCCACTATGGATGTTCTGAGTAGCATGGATGCATGGGGCATAAGGAGTCTCAGTTCACAGAGGTGTGGGTAGTTATAAAAATTAGAGCTGTGTGGCTAGACAGGGCAGTTTGCATGTGCACAGCAGGATGAGAAGTTTGGGGTCCCATGGAGGGACAAGGCGGAGATGGTTTAGGGGGATCCAGTAGACCAAAAGTTTTAAGGGCAGAGGGAGCGGATGGGCCTTCTTCATGCTGCTCCTGCCTGGGCCTGGGCCTGGACCTGGGCCTAGTGGACCGGGCAAGCCTGAGCAGCCTGAGTGAATGGGAAGAAGGCCTCCCCCTCAGCACTGCAGCTCCTCAGTTGCTAAGCAGGATTAGCCTCCTCTTCCTCAGGAGGAGGGGCTGGGCTCCTGAATCAGCCACCAGCTCTGGCCCTAATCCCCTGCGCTTTCTAATCCACCCACGACTTTCTTAGGCATTAACGTAGGGCTCTCAGCTCCCTAAGCACCACCCTGAAGATGGGAGCCAGGCTCTGAAGGGAATTAGGCCAGCCTCAAAGGATAGCTCTGCAGACAACTGGAGGGAGGCCAAGAACAGCCCCCAGCCTCTCCTCTTCTGCAGCCCACTCCCATCCCCAGACAGGGTCCAGGGTCTCATGGGGGTCTCTTCTAGCTCACTGCCAGAGCCAGGTGAGGATGGAAGGAGGGCAGTGCAGAGAGGGGCTGAAGAGGAAGAGGATTGCCTGGGATGGGTATGGAGTCTAGAGGTGGTGTCAGACAAGGATAGCTAACAGCTTGGCAAACGCACGGAGATAGGAGAGTTCAGGACACTCTGTGCCAAGAGAGACTGGAAGAGTAAACTGAGGCCAGATTGTGTTGGGCCTTGAATGCCAGCTGAGAAATTTGGACTTGGGAGTAATAAGGAGTCATGATGTAAAGTGGTAGGATTCAGAGCAATTGCTTTGGTGCCTGTGAAGGACTGGTGGGGGCAGGGCAGAGACTGGGGATGTGAAGGCTCTAGCTGTGATGACAGCAACAGGTGGTGAGGCCCAAAGAGCACACCTGCTCAAGGTCACCCAGCGCCAGCTCCCAGTGTGCTGGGTAGTGCAGCGCTCCACATGCACCTGCGAGGGAACAAGTTGGGGGTGTCCTGGGGAGGCGAGGGTGAGCAACGGTACATTGGCTGCCCTACTGGTCCTCTTAATTGTCGGTTATTTCAACTATTATAAACAGGTACCAGTAGCCTGGCTGCAGCACAAAAAAGGAGTGGCCAGGTAGATAGGGCCTTCACCTGCCCCAGGACACCTGCTTCCTAGGCCTGTGATAGTGACCTTCCTCTGAGAGGGGCCTGGGCAGGGAGTTGAGAAGGCAGGAGGGGGTGTGAGTTCAGGGGTGCCCAGCTCCTGGCAGCCAGTAGGAGCTGTAGTCTGCTCCTGAGCTCCTTCCTGGGAAAATCCAACTTCTTTCTCTCCCCGTCCCCTTCCCCAAACCCATCCCACGATAAGTTGTCTGCAGATGTTTCTAGGGTGGTCACTAATATTCATTAAACCAGTACTTACTAAAATTCACCTTACCCTACCCCTTGGGTGAGGCAACTGTTGTTTGCCTATTTTTTACAGATGAGAAAGACGAAGCTCAAAGGGAAGTCACTTTTCCTAGATCCACACGGCTAGTGACAGCACTGAAACCAGAAAAAGCAGAGGGAGCAAGACGACCATTAACAATCCAGGACAGCCAAGTAGTGCCCTGATTATAAGTGGGACTGTTAGCGTCTGATGGATTGGGGTTCAAATCCAAACTCTGCTTGCCTATTTCTAGCTGGGCGACCTCCTTGAGTCCCAAGTTTCTTGTTAGTAAATGAGTTAATAATGCCAACTCACAGGACCCCTACAGTGATGGCCATGTAGGAGAATATACATACAGTGTCCCAGTGGAAACCTGGGGTGGGGAGGACACAGTTGTCACTGTCCACAGCCACTGAGTGGGCAGGCAGAGGAGCAGAGGCTGGTTCCCAACTCTGTCTGCTTCCAAAGCCTCCAGGTGTACCTTCTCAGAGGTGGTAGTAGGTAGCTGGGGTCCCCAGACTTCTTGAGGGAGGTGGGCAGCAGGGCATGCGAGTCAGGATATTGAGCTGGTGGTGAAACGTGAAAAGGCTGGGAGTTTCATCACGCCAGGTTCGTTAGGCTGTCCCAGCTGGCCCCTCTCATTGGGCCCTGCTAATGAGCTTCCACTGGATTATCCGCTCCCACCTCCACTCGGTTTACTCTGTCAAATCGAGTTTGCATTTTAAATGGGAATTTGACAAGACGGGCAATTTGTCTGCTGACGAGGTTAATGGGTATTAGCCCTGCGGACTGAGGAGGGAGAACCCATGCCCCGGCATAGCCTGGCCTCTGCCCAGATCAATGACCCCAGCTGCCGCTCCTCCCTCCACTGCAGCCACTCTTGGCCTTCCAGTGTCCAGAGGCTGTCCCTGTGTCTAGCTCACCACCTCCCGGCAGTCTTCCCAAAGCACCTGCCTTGGGCCACTGTCTTACTGCTCAGGCTAGGTGACATCCCTCTCCACTGGGACTCAGACAGGACTCCCGAGGTCTCAGCCATGTCACCTTTCTCAGGCTAGGAGCCTCCCCACTCAGACCCCTGTTTCCAGGGCAAAGCCAGGTTTTCTCTCACAGTAGGGCTCCCAAGGGCTGGGCACTGACTCCTCCGTCCTGTCTTCCCCACCTCCCTCTCCCATATGGGACTTGAAATGGAGCCAGGAAGGCTGGCATTGCCACGTCCTGAGCTTTGGTGCTGGGATATGGAATGGTTGGCCAGAAAAGGTTTCAAAGCCATCATCTTCAAGCTTGGTGCCTCACTAGACCAAGACCCAGTGTTGGGGCTCACAGGGGAGCTGGGGAAACTTTATGAGACTTCCTGTTGGAGCCTGAGTTGATGTCTCCTACGTAGGGTTCTTCCTCGAACCACCCCCTCCAAAGCTGAGCAAGAACCCAAGTTTCTGGGACCCCAGCCTGAGCCCAGGAGCAGCACCAGGCCAAGATGGGCTTGGCCTGTGGGAAAGATGCCTCAGCCTCCCCTCATCCTGGGGGCCCAGCGCCCTTCCCCACCCCAGCTCATGTGCCACAATTACCTCCTAAGTGCCCAAACAAATGTGGCTGCTGGGGAAAGTGACACGGGCTCCAGGTGATGGATTCGTGCCATCGGGGAGCCGGGCGGAGCGGGGCCCCGAGAGGGGGGGCAACACTAATATTGTATCAGCGTCGGCGCCGGCGCCACGAGCCGGTGATGAATATGTGTCACTTTACACGGCGCACACTCGGGGGCCTGGCTGCGCAGGCATGGAAAATAGAGTGTCTGGGATTAATGATATTGAAAATGATAGAGAGCAGATTGGAAATGGCTTCGCCCGCCCGACCCGAGGAGATGGAAACGTACCTCACAGCTATCTGCCCAGCCCGGCCCCCCATCTGCACCCCCACCCTCCACCGCCTCAGAGGCCCACGCACGGCGACGAGGACCCGGAGTCTCATTCCACCAGCAGCTCCTCGAGATGGCACATATGTGGGGTACACCTGTGAGCAGAGAAAAGGGGCATCAACAAAATCTCAGCCCCTGATGACCTTTGACCTTGGTCCCTGAGGAGCCTGACTCCAGTCACCCAGTGAACCTTGACCTTGGTCACAGACCGAACCCTGACCCCAGTTCCAGCTGAGCCCTGCCTCTGGCCACTGATCCAGTCTGCTGGAGCCTGAGCCTCTCCCAAGACTGGAAGAGCTGGAGTAGTAGAGCCGGGAAAGTGCAGGGATGAGGCGGGAGAGTGTGGATCACTCAGTGTAGTGCGTCCCCTGCTGGAGGGCAGCTCAGAGCCCAGGCTGTCACTTCATGGTGTGTACTCCCAGCTCAGAAAGCAAGTGAACAGGTGTCTTCTCCATTGATGTTTTCAGTGTTTAATTATGTGGTTTTTATGACTGTATCTGTACACATAAGTACATATTTATAGGGGTGTGTGTGTATATGTGTACATCTGTTCACCCATAAACCTGTGAGGTTGTGTCCAGTGTGTGTAGCAATGTAGGCTTGTCTTTCTGTATGCCTTGGTGTGTATAGGCATCTCTGGGGGATTCTGTGTGTGTGTGTGTGTATGTGTGCGTGTGTGTGTGTGTGTGTGTGTGTGTGTCTTATTATAGGCTACTCTCTGCATGGGTATTAGTGTGTGTATGGGGGTGTGTGTCTGTATCTGTGTGTATGTTTACCCACAGATAGAGGGACTTCGTGTGTGGATGCTAGTCAAGGAAACCTCCTTTATGAGGCCTGACCTGGTCATGAGCTAAATTCCCAACATCAGGGCAAGATGCCTCTACCTATTGGAATGGAATCTATCACACTGGGAGTTCGACAAACTTGCCAGATGGACAGCCACCCAGAAAACTGTCAGCCTAGCCTCAACGTCCATCCCCACAACAGTCTCACTCCAAACCAATGTCAAGAGGAGGCACCTACATCAACATCATTCGTTCATTCAACAAATACGTCTTGAGGGCTCATGATGCAGCAGATACAGTCTTTGATGAACAGGACAGACATGGTTCCTGATTTCATGGATGGTACAATCCATCAGAGGAGACAGACACAAAACAAGTAAACAGGTAAGTAAACCAATAATGACAGAGTGTAAAAGTGCCTCAAAATAAATATTCAAAAGGCCACGATAGAGTTAATAAGATAGATATCATCATTAGATAGGGTTGTCAGGGTTGGCTCCTGAGCTGGCATTTGAGCTGAGAGATGAGGAGCCAGCCCCGTGGAAAGAGAGCAGGGTGTGCAAAGGCCCTGGGCATCTTCAAGGCCAGGTCAGGAGAGAGAAGTCAAGAAAGAAGTAGGAGAGAGGGGTGGAGCTGGGCCTCCTAAACCAGGGTGAAGAGTTCAGGTTTTGTTTTCAGTGGGATGTGGAGCCACTGGGAGGCTGAATCAAGAAAATGACGTGATCGTTTCTACATTTTAAAAAGAAATTGGAGATATTGAGAGTATAAGCAGGAGGTTCTGGTATTAGCAGCAGGCTCAGGGTCCACATCCTCCCAGCACCACCAGCAGATCTCATACACACCATCATTACTGCCAGCAACAGCAGCACCAGCTGGTGCTTCACTGAGTCCCTTCTGGCAGCATCTTAAGGGCCTTGGGTTCCCTGTCCACACTGTCCTCAGTCCTGCCACTCTGCCCCCACCTGGATCCTCCCTCTGCCTCATTCTCTGTCCTATGCGGTCTCCTAGAAATGCTCTCTCCCCAAGACCACCTGAGTCTTCCTCTGTCATCTGAGGAACCAGTCCTAAGGAAGCTAAGAGCTCTCGAGAAGGTGGGAGCTGAGAAGGGAGCTTCACACTGGTGGTGAGAAGCCCTGATCTAGGAGAGAAGTCTGTGCTGGAGCCGGATGCACAGTGACCGGAGCAGCCCAATCTCAATCCTGGGAATTCTGAAACTACGCCCTGCCCCCTCTACCACACAAGTGTCCCCATAGGGTCCTAGCACATTGTAGGGCAAGGGGCTCACCTCTCTGTCTGCCAAGGAGAGCCTCAGGAGAGAAGAATACCAATGTCTGGTTCACCACTAGCACTGTGCTGGCACATGGAGAAGCCCCTGGGGGAAACGCCAGTCAGGGAGGCACTTGCTGAAAGTCCCATGGGGGTAGGAGAGTGCTGGGTGACCTGACTCCACGTCCAGACCCAGCACCATTGCTTCCTTCCCTGGTATCTGGAGCTGCTGGCACGCAGGCTCCCGACCAGCAGTGGCTTTTGTATGTGGAGGAGGCAGGAAAAGAGGGCTGAGGCTGCTTCTCTGGGGCTGCTTCTCCCTCTCTGCTTCAGTCTCTTGTCTTCTGCTCACTGGCTTTCTCCCTCAATCTCTCTCAATCTCTCTTGTCTCTTTCTGCTCCTTCTCTCCTTCCTTCCCGGCTCTTCTCTCTCTCTCTCTCTCTCTCTCTCTCTCTCAGTCATTTGCAGAGCGGAGATGGCCTAGCCCATCTGGGAGCGAGAGCACGGCTGGTGACGGAGGCGCAGGTAATAGCCGAGTAGAGGAGAGAGACGTGGAAATTTATGACATTGAAAATGACTAAGAGAGAGAGTGTGTGTGTGAGTGTGGGAGAAGGAGAGAGCAGGAGGGGGCAGAAAGGGAGAAGGAGGGAGCTCTTGCGCTCTCTCTCATACACACTCCCTGCTCTACCCCTCCTTCCAACCTTGCAGAAAGGAGAAGACGTGGGGGAGGGGCTGCCAGCCCAGGGAGTGAAAGACAGAAAGACAGACAGACAGACAGTTGATAGGACAGAGAGGGCAAATGAGAAGGACAAGAAGGAGAAGAACCGGTGAGACCAGGAGACAGAGCAAGGCTGTGAACCACTGTGGGAGAGATGAGCAGTGTCTGGCTCTGGTGCCTGCTCGTCTCTGCTCTGGTCACCCTGGTCAGGAGCTCTGGTCTCTGGCGAGGGGTGTCCCCATGGCACCCCTCGCCTCAGACCCCATGGAGTCTGGAGTCTAAGCTAGAGATTTTCTAAAGGATGAGCTTCAGAAAGGGCAGAACATACTCCAGGCTACACATCAGGTCTCCTTCCCAGAGTGGCTGTTTCCCTGCAGGTGCTGGAGTGTGAGGAGCCAGGAAGAAGATGGACTAGATCTTGTAACTACTTCCAACGGCTACACTTTCTGGACCATAGGAGGCAAGGGAATGGCCAGAATGCCCTGTCCACCGCCTCTTGAAGTTGGTGGAGAATCTGTTTCCTTGGGGTGTTAAGCCTATAATCCCCGCTGCCCTAGCTACCCCTAGACCACCCAGGAAGGCATTGCTGGAGACAGGAGAAATTAGATATCTTTCAGAGAGTTGAGCACCCACCCCAACTTGGAGCCACCCCAGACCCCACAGAATACACCCCACCCCCTCTTCAGCCCCACTTGACTACCTCTTGACTCTAATGCAGCTGAGTCCCCTCCCAGTCACCATTCCTTAATCCAGAGCTCAGTTCTTTGCTCAGATTCTTTCCCTCTCTGGGCCTGTTTCCTTATCAGTGAAATGGGGTTAGTAACACTCACCTATGCTGATCCTCCTTGGGCCCGAGAAGCAATGCCAGGGTTCAGGGAAAGGACTTTGGTCTACTCAAGTCTGTAGATTCTTCTCCATTGGAGAGTGTGGGTGGGTCATCTTAACTCCAGAGGAGCTCTCACCGTTCTAGCTGACTCTTTGGGTGAAGGGAGAGGGAACAATGCTCCAGGCATCCCATTTACACACAGCCACCTCCCAAAGAAGCTGATTTATCAGGTACTCAAAGGGCAGAACCCTCCATAAACAGGTACAGGCAGAGGCTGAAGCCTAGAGAAGGGTGGGGTCTCCCCAATCACACTGCTGGCTAGGTCAGAATCAGACTCTGGTCTGCTAGCCCAGACCACGTACCAGGCCTTTTGTTCTGCCAGATGCGGGCAGGACAGCTACCTTAGGGCTCTTAGAGACCTTACACTCATCCTTAGCAGCTTGGGGCCTGACTCTGAACAGGTGCTCAAGTTTTCCCAACTGGAAAGAAAAAGAGGACACTCCCTACTCTACAGCCCTGCCCCTTCCTCCCTGCAAGCCTTCGGAGGGCCCTCCTCTCCCCTCTTTTCTCCCTCTTCCTCTGCTCTGTAGCCCCCTCTCTGCTAGAAAACTTTCTTGGATTAACTCCTCCTCACCCAGGGCATCTGAAGAGGTGGTAGAGGACAGTGATTGAAAACACAAGCATTAGGGCCAGAAAAGCCCCAAATCACAGTTCTGTCCCTTAGCTAGGTGATCTTGGGCTCTTCCTTTAATGTCTCTGGGCCTTATCTCCTCATCTGGCAAATGCAGCTATAAATGTCTTGCTCCAAGATTTGAGAAGGATCACGTGATTGTCTGGCACAGAGGAGGTGCTCAGCAAATGCCAGCTGGCATCCGGCCCCCTGGTACAACATCTCACTGTGTCTTAGCTTTCTCCTGCACTTACGGAGATGAGGGTGAGACCTGAGGGTGGGAAAAGGAAGAAGAGCAGTGGCAGCAGCTTCAGAAGACTCCTGCTCACTTAGAAGAGATCAAGAAAGAGCTACAGTAGGAAAGACTCAGGTTAGCCCTAAGAGGGACTTCCCCATTCTGAGACCCAGGAGGAAGTCACATGTCAAAGGCCCACCTGATTCAGTCTGTTCTGAGGCCTGTGTCCTTATCCTAGAGGCAGTTCCAAGGCAGCAGTGGCTGCTCTGTCTGGGGAGCAGTGGGGGAGGTGAAGAGTTCACTAGGCCCACAGGCTGTGGGCAGCAAGCCTCCCACTCAGCCCCTGTGCCCTGTTCCAGCCCATTGTGGCCGCATAAAAGGTGACGAATGGTTAATGGCGGAGATAACAGGATTCATAAGGGAAATTTATCGGTCACTCTGGTGGTATAAATATGTTTATAGCGGACCAAGGGGAAATGAAGAAGCCCCAATAAATCACTATAAAGCCACCAGCTACTAATAGGCGAGCGGCTGCGGGAACCCCAGCATTGGTGCTTGCAGACACCCCCTCTGGCTGCCTGCTAATGGCATAGCGGGGGGCTGCAGACTTGTCAGGCAGGACGCCCAGACCATGCCATGATGGGAACAAGACCCCAGGGGCCGCCTCTGCTGGACAGAGCTGTCTTGCCTGCTGTCCTGCCACATTCTCCATAGATCTGGGCTTAGTCAGACTGGAAGGGCTGAGGGAACAGGGCAGGGGGTATGTTGGCCAAGTCTGGGAGGACCCATGGTGCAGGTCCAGAGTCAGACATGATTTCAAAACTTGATCTGCCACTTCTCAATGCCTGCCCCTCTTTGGGTTTCCTTGTCTGCAAAGTGACTTCACAACCTTGGAAAGCTGTTGAGAGGAAGAGGGAGATAATCCACTAATCATAGCGCTTAGCACGCTGTAAGCCTCAATAAATAGTAGCTGTTCTTCTTACTTTAGGCAAAGTCTTTCCCACTTGGGGAAAGTGCTATGCAGATGTGAGAACATTCAAATAAAAGTGGATAGTATTGTCCCCATTATATAGATAAGGAACCTGAGGCTCAGAAATTAAGAGGCTTGCTTGCCTGAAGTCACACAGCTGGAAGAGAAAGGCTCTGTTTCATTCCCAAGCCCAGCCTCTTCATCTGTCCCAGTGTAGACTTACTCTTTCCTCAGAGTTCCTGGGGTGCCCTGTCCCCCACCCCTTCCAGAAGAGGCCTAGGATTTCAGGAGCCCTGAGTACTAAGGGCAAAGCCCTGAGGGCTCTTGGCAGCAACTTGCTAATGCTGGTGGTGAGGTAGGCCTCAGCTCCCCCCACCCCCACCCTCCCTCTCCTGCTCTTCCCTTCCTCTCCCCCACCCCCTGCACAGCAAGGGCCTGACTAGGTTACTGTGACCTCACCCCAGCACTGAGCTTGTTTGAAGCCTTCTGCATGATCCGTATAGGGTGCTTTCCACTGAGCATTTCCCTCCAAACTCTGGGCCTTGGTCACAGCCTCAGTCCAGGCAAAGGTCCCCTCTAGCCCAGCTCACTTCTTCATTCGTACATTCAGCAAATACTTATGCACTACCTCTCTGTGGATACTGACCAATACTGACCTAGCTGGGCCAGGGCCTGCCCATGTGGTACTCACTGTCTGGCGGAGAAGTCAGGCCTAGATCACGGAATAGAATAAGGTGTGTGCTGAGACCAAGGCAGGCACAGCAGCTCGAGAGGCCCAGAGTCAAAGAATGAGTAGGAGCCAGCAGGAAAAGCATTTCCAGAGGAGGAAACAGCTTGAGTGAGAGCCTGAGGGGCAGTCAAGACTCCCTGAGCCCACTGGGATTTTTTTTTTTTTTTTTGCCACTTCTCTCTCAATGCTGAGTGGGGCAGACACCTCCACATCGGGCTCTATCTTCACTGTCCCTCTTCCTCACCCCCTCCTCCCTCTTCTCAGGGTCTCGCTGTTCGGCTCACTTCACACCAGACAACAATGTTGCAGCCTGCTCCCCAGTTTCCTGCTAGGACAGGCGCCTCTGCAAACTATGCTCCCCAACCCTATCATCACTCTCTGAGCCCCAGATCTGTCCCCCAGTGCCTCAGCGGGCAGTCCAGCCTCCCTCAGCGATAGAGGGCTGAGGTTCCTACATCAACACCGGGGGAGGGTAAACAGAGTCCTGGGGTCCTGGGGTCACCTCCCTCCTCTGCTCTAGGGAGAAGAGACACCCACGCTGCCTTTGCCTCGTCTGATTCTCTGTGCCTTGCTCTAATCTCTGCCTCCGTCTCTCCTTCCCGCCCCCGTTTCTCTCTCTCCCAGTCTCTGCGGGCCCCTGGCTCTCTCCCTTAGTCTCTCTCTCTCCGTCGCTCTCCCTCCAGGTCTCAGGCTCCGTCTCTCCCCGTCTCTCTCCCTCCCGAGGCAGGGCGGGAGAAATCGCTCCGTAAATAGGCGGATGGCCCCGGGCGCTCCGGGCGCAGACACTCGTTTTTAGAGCCGGTAATTGACTCCTTTCAGTTGATAATTCATGGCTTGCATATGCGCTTTAATGCGGGCGCCCGGGGAGGCGCGGCGGGCGGGCGGGGCGGCCCTCGCGCGGAGCTTGCGGCCAGGCGGCCAGGGAGGGAGCCGATCTCCGGGCGGGTTCTGGCCGGGACGGACCGTCTGTCTGTCTGTGCAAGGCAGAGGAGGGGGCGCCCCCGCTGGGGTCGGTCTGTCCGGCCCTCCGATGACCCCGCGGGGTGACGAAATGGGAGTGCGGTGGGTGGGGTGAAGAGGCCCGGGCAGTCCCTGGGCTGGCGGGGGGAGGGGAGGCTACATGAGGAAGACTGGCAGAGCCTTCCAAATGAATGGGGGGTAGGAGAGGCGACACGCAGAGACTCCTTCCCCTACGTCCGGAGGAGAAACTGAGGCCCATAAAGAGGATAGGTCTTACTCGCATCTCACAGCGCAGAAACAAGACCAGAACTCAAGGAGCGCCCTTCCCAAGGGTCCCAGCCTTGGTAGAACTGCCCCGCCCTGGGAATTTTCCCATTTCTGGGCTAAATTCCTCTCCCGCAGTGACCTGCTCTATTGCTCTCAAACAGGGTCCCCAAGATAAGCTGGCTCTTCCCAGTGAATGCTGGACACAGACACCCAGACCTGAGCCCACTTCTCACCCCACAGCAACTCCCAGGCTGGGGAGAAGGGCCCAGGTCCTCTGCCACCTGGCCTTCACCTTCTGTGCATCTGTCTCATCCTGAGGCTGTGGCAGCTGGCATCATTATTTCCATTTTACAGAAAATGAAACTGAGGCTTAGAGAAGGTGGGAAACTTGCCCAGGGCTGCAGAGAAGGCAGAGCCTGGAAGTACCGGGAGTGGAAACTGGAGAAGGAGGCGATGTCCTCCTGTTCTGGAAGTCCTAGATGACCCACCCAAGGGCCTGAGAGAGGGAGTCAAGAATCTGCCCACAGTCACACAGACCAGGGATAGATTTCAGCAGAAGATGGTACGGGGAGGTAGCAAGAGGTTAGAGGTCAGTGCGTGAGCTGAAGCCAGGGTTTGGGGAGGAAGGCTAATTTCAGCCAAAAATAGAATTCTGTCCCCTGTCTCCTAAAATCTGCAAACGTTTAACCCAAAGTCAAAGCACCCAGATTATTTCTGTGTCCTCCTATGTCTGTCTCCCCACCCTCTAGTTTTCCCATTTGCACAAGGGAGTTAAGGCAAGGACTGGGAAGTCCTGGTGACAGTGGATCCGAAAGCCTAAGGTACGCTGATGTCTGGGCTGTGTGAAGCTCAATGTTGCCCTCTGGTGCCCCGAGACTGTTACAGCCAGTAAGAGGAAGGGAGAAGAGGCAAGAGGCACTTGAGGTAGAAAACCTATGTGCTCACCACTTCTCTGAACCTATTAGACCTCTTTCTAAAGGGGGACAGAGGACAAAAGTAGGAGATCCACTAACCCTTACTGAGGGGAAATCATGAGGCTCCTTCCCAAGCAGAGGTTTTAGACTCTGTGTTAGAGCCTAAATAGAAGTGGAGGCCACAGTGATGTCAGCAATAGCCCTGTCCAGCCTGTACCTGGACACCCCAAATGGTTTCTTATATTGTATGGAATTTGTGAATTCAAGGCTGCCCTTCTGGTGTAACTCCTGGGGTCTTCATCTTAGTTAAATTCAGCCCTTTTTATGGCTGAAATTATATCATTTGTGTTCAGAGGAGGTACTGAACAAATGTAGGATGGATGGTGGATGGATGGATGGATGGATAGATGGATGAATTCCATTCCTTAGCACAGAGGTATTATCTTCCAGAAGGTTTGTGCTATTAAGCGCAAGGAGGAATGAGTTCATTAGTTTGCCTAGGTGGCTGGAAGTAGGGCTACAGAAAAGAATGGGATAGGGGAAGGGGAAGTTTTGATGGAGGAGGACTCAAAATAATTCAGATGAAGGGAAAGGTCATGGGGGGACTTGGAAAGATCAGAGAAGGGTTTCTGAGGAAGCAGCATTTGATACAGGGCTTGAAGGACAGAGAAAATAGTGATGATGTTTAGGTGGAGGGAATAGTATAAACGGGCACAGAGGCAGAAGTGCAAGGTGTACTTGTATGAGTAAGAAGTCTCCAGTTTGAGGGAATGAGGGAGGCTGTGCTATAGAAGAGTCAAGGCAGAGGACACTGTGGAGGATCTCAGAAGATTCTGAGTGTCAGGCCAAGAAATTAGCACTTTGCGGGCAAAGCACTAGACCGTGAGCTGAGGTCTGGGTCCCAACCCAGGGTCTGCTCTGGCTGGGCTTTATTCCCTCAGCCTTGCCCTCTGTTACTTTTTCTAGAGGGCAGTGGGAGCTATGGCAAATTCTCAGTCAGGGAAGTGCCTAGGAATCACGGCCCACAGAATAGTCAAGTTATCAAATCTAACTCTCTCAATTTGTAGATGAGAAAATGAAGATCCAGAGAGAGGAAGTAATTTGCCCAGCATCACACAGCAAGCTAGTGGAAGAACTAGGACTTGGACCCAGGTCTCCAGCCCCTCAGTTTAGGTATCATTCCCCTCTGCTGCAATCTGGGATGGCACCTGGTGAACTGAGCTGGAGAACAGCTGGAAACAGAAGGCCACCAGGAGGCTACAGCCACACCTAGATCAGAGACCACAAGGCCGATCAGTCAAAAATGTTTATTGAGCCCTTCACCCTGCTCCCCATTTTAAGCCGATCTGAGTCCATGAACTGAGCACCCAGAAGGACAGAGGGACTACAAAGAAAGGAATCTGGAGGACTTCCAAGAGGAGATAGGAAGCAGATATGGTATTCATAAGAAAGAAAGGGCATCAGTAGCAGACTTGGATGAGGATATAGGAAGGTCTCCAGAAGAAATGACCCATCACTTGGGTCCCTCCTAGTTCTTGGCCAAGATCTCCACCTCCTTCATGAACCGAAGACACAGCTCCTCTTCCAATGGCAAAACAATGCACTGCAAAGCCATGGAATTTCCATGGATCCTCCTGCCACCTGCAAGAGTGTCTGTAGTTCAGGCTTCCTGCTCACAGGCCTCTTACCCAGCCTTCCTCACCACCCAGAGGTATGTGTTAACCCAAATATCTCATCCCCAATCTATATTAAGGTAAATATGTCTTGGATTTCAGAGCTTCAGGCTTCCTCAGCTCTCGGCAAAACCTGGAAAAACTGTTCTAACTTCATTTGTCTACAATTCTCCAGGAGTAAGATGTAAAAATTGGTCCTCAAGCAGAGAGCTGACTATAATGATGAAATATAAAACCAAATATCTGCCCAATGTTCTTAGCAAAGGAAAAAAGAATGTGCAAATCCCTAATCCAGAGCCTGGTTACACTTCTGCAGTGAAAGGGATGCCTTGACTCCAAACACAGGCCCAGGAACATGGGGGCTGAGCTGCGTCCCTGCCATGAGATCTAAACATACTTGTAGGAATTCAAATATGTTTTCATCGCTTTATGATGATGACATCATACAAGCCCTTATTGGTCTTTGTCTCTGGAGCCAAGTCACATGGCAAGTCCTGGCTCCTCCACTTCAACTAGCTGTGTGGCTTCGGTCAAGTCCCTTAACCTGTCTATACCTCCCTTTGCTCATTTGCAAAACCTCACAGGACAGTTATGGGATTTAATGATTATATATATATATATATATAATCACTTTTAAATAGCTTCTGGAACAGAGTAAGAAAGACATATTATATAGTACATTATTGTTATTTCGTCACAATACAGGTGAGAAAAAGTAAGTTGCACGAATCAATTTCCAGAAAAAGTAAGTCACTTAATATCTGGTTTTCAGAGTCAATCTCTCCCTCTCTTATTCTCTCTTTCACCTAAGTCAGGGTTATTTTAGACCCTGCATTAAGCAGACCCATGGAAACATTTCCTTTTGTTAAGCCGCCTCTGAATGAGTAATAGTAGATTCATTGAACTTCCTACATACAAAGCCTTATGCTAATTGCTTCACATTTTTTAATTTGACCTTTGACATTATCCTGCCAGGTAGAATTTTTAATTCCCTTTTTTTTCCTAGCAAAGAAATGAGACCTAGAGAGGGCCAGTGTCCTATCCAACTACACAGTAAGCTCTTACCTAGGGACCTACATCCTGCTCCACCCTACGTGCCTCTGGAATCAATTTTCTCTACAGAGGTATCAAAAAGACCACTGTTTTTGTATTCTCCCCTTTGACAAGGACAGAGGCTGACTTGGTCAAATGGTGTGTCCTTAGGACAGGGTGAAAGTATAGCAGAAGTGATAAAGGGTAAACACTGGAAATGTCCGGCACCAACTCACCCTGCCCCCACTTGTCCACTGGGATTGAAGCGAGAATCAATCCTGGTCTATGCCCCGAGGGAGAGAGGCAAGAAGAGAGAAACTGACCTTCTGGAAATTTCTGTCCTCACTATCTCTGCAGTATCCCTTGTAGAAGACCAGTTCTTCCTTGTCCTGTAGTGTCACGCTGGTGACCTACACCAAGCTGACAGGGCAATTCAGCACATTGTACAGGCTTCTGTAGGAGCTGTTTTCTGTAGGAAGACCCAGGCAAGCCCAGAAAGTCATCAGCTCAGAAAAAGACTCATTTGGGGAAAATGTGGGGTAAGCACTCCCTCGGGGTCTTTCTCGGAGCTGCAGCCCTCTGGGATCTCAATGGCCGGTTCAACTGCCTCCGGCTTTCCTCTCCGTGGAAGGAGGGAGAATTGTCATTGTCCAAGCCTTACTCAGTGCCACGCACTGTGCTGGCCTCTCTGCATTGCTGATTCTTTGAATTTTCTCCACCCCTGTGAGGTAGGGATTACTATTTCCTGTTTACAAGTGAGGAAACCAAGTCGGCAGACCGGTTTTTTACAGGCCACACAACTAGTGGGTGGCAGAGGATTCAGCCCATGCTCTCTAGTACACTAGACTCCGAGATGGCTGGGGTGTGCAATGCAACCCTGAATTGAAAAGGCAGCTACATTGCAGCAGCCACCTGTTTGCAGGGAGTGAGCATCAGAGAAGTAGCAGCGATGTCAACAGAGGACATCAGAGTACAGCCAGGTGTGGGATGTGCCTTTGGGCAGCCACTGTGTGGGAACCCAGGGGAGAGGATTCCAGGCTTTAAGTGAGTTTTCATTCTGCATTGACATCACCTCTGAGACTTGCACCTGTGCTGGGCATGGGACTCAGCAAGCCTCAGACATTGCCCTGTACTGAGGCCTGCATTTCAGGTGGGCTGGACTGAAGACCTTTTTAGAAGTGGAGCAGCAGAAAGCATGTTAAGAGTGAATGGATATGCTAAGTGAAAGGAGCCAGATACAAAAGTATCACACCTTATGATTCCATTTATATAAAACCCTAGAAAAGGCATAACTATAGTGACAGAAAGATCAGTGGTCATGTGGGGTAGGAGTAGGGTGAATTACAAATGGACGTGAGAGAAATTTGGTGATGAAAATCTTCTATATTTTTATTATGGTGGTGGTTATACAGCTATACACATTCGTTAAAATTTATCAAATTGTACTCTGAAAATTGGTGAATTTTATTGCATGTAAATTATACAGATGGTCCCCAACTTACCATGGTTTGATTTAGGATTTTTAAGCTTTAGGAGTGCGAAAGTGATATACACTCCATAGAAACCAGCTAGACTAAGCTATGATATTCGCTAGGTTAAATGTATTTTCAGCTGAGATATTTTCAATTTACAATGGGTTTATTGGAACATAACCCCATCTTAAATCAAGGAGCATCTATACTTCAAAAAAGTTCATTTTAAAAGTAAATACTATATGATTTCACTTACATGTGGAATCTAAGGAACAAAAAGAATAAACTAATCAAAAACAGACTCAAATATACAGGACAGTCTGGTGGTGGTCAGAGGGGAGGGGTTTGGGGGGGCTTGGAGAATGGGGTGAAGGGTTAAGGAAGTACAAATTAGTAATTGATATATGGTCACGGGGATGGGGAGCACAGGCATAGGGAACGCAGTTAGCATTAATGTAATGGCTAGGTGGAGAGCCAGAGGAGAGAAAGAGCAATTAGGGGGATCGTTTTATAAACTATGTCTAACCAACGTACTGTACCTGAAACTAATAATAAAATAAAATTTAAAAGAAAGTGAATGGAAATTGAGAGTGTCTGCTAACAGGTACGAGGTTTCTTTTCGGGATGATGGAAATGTTCTGGAATTAGTAGTGGTTGCACGACGTTCCGAATATACTAAAAACCATTGAATTGTATACTTTAAAATAGTGAGTTTATATTATCTGAATTTTATCTCAGTTTAAGAACAATATTTTGAAAAGTGATTGGAAACAAAAGTCAAGGCCACAGAGGCTGTGGCAGGACTCAGAAGTCCTGGACTCCCAGTCTCAGCCACTCCCCCCAGCACCCAGTGCCCTCTCACCTGATGCTTCACTAGAATGGCCTATATAGAAGGCAGGGCCCAGAGCTGGTGCCAGCAGCCCATCCAGATCCAAGCACTTCCACTTGGCTGTGAACTCTTGCTGATATTCCTGCAGGGACAAGAGGAGCAGGAGAGGTAAGACTGGCAGAGGTCACTGTTTGCAGGACAAGGTCAGGTGCTGCCAGGCTGAATTGGGTTAGACACAAGGAAGAATTCTCAAGATAAAAGATGCAGACTAAGATCTCAGGAGAGTCGGGGCCTTCCCAGGGCCCAAGGCAAAGGGATGAGAAGCGGAGTCTCAGACTGCAGTGATGTGGGGACAAGATATTGTCCTGGACTCAGGGAAATGGACTAGATTAACCTCCTAGGTCACCAAGCTTTCCTATCCAAGTCCAGTCAGGCCTTCCCTGCAGGCCAGGACTGAACTCTGCCCCCTGTCTGGCCACTTCTGTCACCACCCAGGTCTCTGCTGCCCCTGCTCTGACAGTCCCTTGAGGTTTGCCAGGCACACATCACCTCTACTGCTGTGTGCTGCTCCCACAGTTTTTTGGGTGTCCTGGAAAATGAGGAAGACACTGTGAAATCCAAAGATCAGTATGGGAGGACCCTCTTTTATACATATGGGACATAAAACCTGGCCTTAGTGCAAGCTGCAAATCAGCTGATGGGCTGGGAATGACCCCGTGTCTTGTCTCCTGGCCAAGACACCTTGCCTGTCCAAAGTTCCCAGGAGTACACATCTTCTGGTCAATGCCCCACCATTACCTCCAGCCACAGGAACTCGCATGCTCCCCGCAAAACGACAGGTTCCTTCTCTAACCTCTGAGGCCCCAAGTCAGCCCTCAGGCTACTCCAGTCCCAATTCTAACCAGCACCTCAACTCCAAGCCCCTTCAGGCCACCCCAACAGGAAGCCCAAGTCCAAACCAGAATCCTCTCTCAACCACATTTCCACCCCAGTTCCAACCTTAACCCCAACCCTAACTCAAACCGACTTCAACCCCAGCCCAAATCTCACCTCAACACAGACCCAACCTTTACCCCAACCTAACCCAATCCTAGTCTCAACTCAGAGCTTAACTCCAAATCAAAACCTAGCCCAAACCAGCCCCAATCCCAACCCCACTCAAAAGTCCAAATTTAACCCAGTGTCAGGCATGACCCCAAAACCCTAATTAGATCCCAAAGTCTAAATAGCCCTCTCCTCAGTGGATGACAATTCTAACTACATGCCCCTCCATCAATTACCACCACCCCATGGAAAACCCATGTAAGCTGAACCTGAGGAAACTTGACCACTCACCCCACTCCATGAATCTCTTCGAACCTCTGGCTAATTCAGAGTTCCTAGAGGTGGGGAGAGAGGGGGACATCAACTTCCGAAACCACAGGGCAATGCCAGCCTTCCCAGGACAGGGATCCAATAAGAACAACTCTGCTCAGTACACTGACAAGGAGCCCTCTGCTCCTCCACAAGCCCCCAGCCCCTCACTAAGCCCTGAGCCCCTTTTATACCTCCCGAGACCCACCACCCCTCTCTAAATCCTCTTTCCACTTTCTTAAACCCCTTTCTCTCTCTGAGATGCCCTCTCCCTCTCAGAGCCACTCCGAAGTCCCTCCCCTCTCTGAGAGCATCGTCTCTTCAGGCCTCCATCCCCCTCTTTCAGTTCCTCTTCCCTTTGAAGCTCTCCCTGAGCTACCACCATTCTGTGGACCTCATCCTCCTTTCTGACCCTACCCCACCCCAAGTCAGCCCCCCTCTCTGAGCCCCTTCCTCTCTGGGCCCCTCCCGACTCCGAATCCCTCCCTATCCTGGGCCCGCACTCAATATGTACTTCAGGATCCAGGCCAAGAAACACTTGAGTGGGTCTGGTAAGCAAAGAATGTTAACCAATCTCTTAATGCAGGGGTCCACAATGTCCCCCTTACTGAGAAACCACAGACAAATATCTGGTCAGTTACAGTTATTCAGCAATCAACTGACCCCCCACACCCACCCAACTCCCTCTCCATAGATAAGCCATGGAGGGAGGTCAGACTCAAAGAAATACTTCTATTCCCACCACCACCACCCCTAGAACATGTGCATCTTGAAGACACAGACGACAGTATGGTGGTTACCAAAGGGAAAGGGGGAAGAAGGGAGGTAGAAGAAGGTAAAGGAGGTCAAATATATGTTGACAGATGGAGACTTAACTTTCGATGGTGAACACACAATATAATATACGGATGATGTATTATAGAATGGTACACTTGAAACTTATAAAATTTTATTAACTGATGTCACCCCAATAAATTTAATAACATTTATTTTTTAAAAAACCTTTCAGGAGAAGATGAAGATGGAGAGATCAATAGAGGCAAATAATTGACGACAGACAATGGCCACAGGTTGATTGTACCAGGATGTGTACAATCAGGGAGTTGAACATGACTGAGCATGTGAACTTCTTGCTCACTGCACCTTGGGCTAGGAAGGGAGGTCTTCAGAGGGGACGGTCAGGTGACAGACAGGTCAATGAGGAACGAGGGGAGGAAAGAGGAAGGAACCCTTCAGGCTTGATCACCCACCCAGCTCACCTCCTCCCTGCAGGGCATGGGAGGCACAGTGGGGTCTAGTCTGTGCATGTGTTCACTCAGCAGGGCTCACAGGCACAGCACCAGGCTGTCCACATCCCGGGCCATGGGGCCAGCCACTGTGGTCACTACAAAGAGAAGAGGGGAGAGAGACAGACACTTCTCATCCTTTCTGCTCTGGGGACCTCCACTGCTTGGCCTCAGAATATAGGGCCCAGAACCTTGATCAGGGCCAAAGGAAGAGTTCCTAGGGCCATTCTGGGTCAGAGATTGAAGACAAGTGAAGAATTGGTCATATGGCCAAAGTAGCTCCGGTGCCTAGAAGGAAAATCTCATCTGAGGCAGAACATCAAGAGACCAGTAGGAGAGATTAAAGCTAGATAACAAGAAGCACTTCTCAGTGGGGCAAGAGTCAGTGGACTAAGGGAGGCCAGGTGGGAGCCATGCCAACCCATTTCCCAGATACCTTTATCATCAGTGGGGCTGATCTGTCTGATATAGGGACTGAGTGAAATGTCCTTGGGAGAAAGGCTGACAGGTTTGTCTTTGAATAATATGGCCACAGGGATAGATAGAAGCTTACCTAATTTCTTGCCCTTCACAGCAGAGGCAATTACATCCAGAGCCAAATCATGACCTGAAAGGAAGGACATGGTTGCCAAGGAGACTTGAGTCCCAGCCAATGCACCCTCTGCCCCCAGGGCTCAGCACATGGAATAGGAGCTGCTTCAACTCTCCCATGACTCCCTACTGCCCATAGCCTAAAGTCTGATCTCTTTGACTGCCCTTCAAGGCTCTAAAGTATCAACTTCCATAGCTTCCTTTTCTAGCCCTTCCATGCACACATATTGCTCCAGGCAAAGTAAGTTGCTTACGGTTACACCCTTCTAGACTCAACATCATCTCTGCATGTGCATCCTTCAAAAACAAGCTCAAATGCCACCTTCTCCAGGAAGCTTTCCCAGTCCTTGCCCTACCTCTTCAAGTTTAAAGTCTAGGCTTTTAATAAATCTCTGTTAAAGAAAATGTCAGCTTCATCTTGAGTTCCCACAATCTTTGACCCTCTCTCAGAGCACCGATCACTTTCTGACTAAGTCATGTTTATATCTAAGAGCACAACAAGAGCAGGGGCCGGATCTGACAGTGCTCTGTGTCCCCAGCACACAAGTCACCAGAGGGCAGGTACTCAGAGTAGGGTTGAAAGATGGGTGAATGGATGGATAAATGCATGGATGAATGCAGGTTAGCTGGAATGATTATTTAAAATATGGCAAATGTCATGTGCTCAATAGCTGTATGTGTTCTGTAGCTGTGCTACTGTACAGCACAGATACGGAATAGTTCCATCATCACGAGAGTTCTATGGGACGGTGCTGGTCTAGATCAGGGTCAGAAAACTTTTGAGCGGGGCTAGGTAGTAAATATTTTAGAATTTATGGGCCAACAGGAAAAGTTGAGGTTACGATTTAGTTATTTAGATAACCATTTGAAAAGTAGATTCATTTAAAGATGGAAAAGTTTGAGTGCTATAAAAAGCAGGCAGCAGTCTGGATTTGAGCCTCGGTTTGCCCATCCCTGGTGCAGATCATTCAGCCCTTTATTCCTGAAGCACATCTTTATTGACCATGTCTATGTTTTCAGAGTTGGGCTAAACATTAAGTATAGCATAGAGAATAAGAAATCATCCCAGCCCTCATGGAGTTCAGAATGTAACAGGAAAGTCACTATATCAAATTTACATTATTAATCAATTATTATAATTTAACAAATAAAATGAAGGAGATAAGCAGGATGTTATGAAAGGAAGTAAACTAAACTGGTGTAAAAAATTGACTTGATTCTAAAAATTATTTGCAACTAATATTATTTTTTAATATATGGCAACTATTTATTATAAACTTTGCAGCTGACCCATTAAAAAATGCACCGTAAAAATTAAATCTAGATATTTCTAAATGGATTTATGTTAAAAGATATTACATTCTTGTTTACCATCAGTTTTATAAATGTGAAATAATAGTACATCTAATGATAAAAATCATATTTGCTAAAAATATATGGATGGATAGATAGGTGGATGAATGAATGGACACAAATATGAATTGATAGATAGATAGTTAGATGAGTAAGTAGATGGACAAGATGAATGGACAAAAGAATGAATAAATGAATGAAAGAAAAGATGTGTATAAGGTTTTCAAAGGCTGGGGTATTTGTCCATTTTGTTCATTAATATATCCCAAGTACCTAGTATACAGTATCTGGCACAAAGTAAACACTTACTATTTGTTAAATAAATTAAATGGTGGATGAATGGTGACATTGATGGGTAGAGACTGGGATGATGACTGCATGGGTGGATAAATGGATGAAGGATGAATAGATGGATAGATAGGTAAATGGATGGATTGATGAATGAATAAGTGAAAGAGTAGGTAAATGGATAGATATACAGATGAGTGAATTAAGGAACTAGTGAATTAATGAATAAGTAGAAGGTCCATTCCAATGCCATCTGTTCCAAACATGGTATGTTTAGCTGTGGCAGAGGTAAGAGTTATTTGAAGCCCTCCTATCTTTACCCACTTTCCCTAGTCCTGAGCAGAGTAAATGAGAGTTAATGTGTAGAGCAGGCTCCTTTGCTTCCCCACACCCCTAGTTCCTCTAAGCTGGGCTGAGCCTACCCTCTCCCTACTCCCAGCATGAGCACTGTATACCTGAGGAAGTATCCTGTGGTCTGGAGGCCATAGACACTGCAAAAGCTGGCTGGTATATGGATGCTGCCAGCTGCGTCAGTACCCATGCCCAGGATGGAAGGCCCTTCTCTCAGCAGAGCTCCTTCAGCCCCCACCCAAGGAGCCCCCAGGGATCTTCTTTAAGTTCAGAGAGTTCAGAGTCTGTCCATAGACTGGGGTTGCTGCATTCAAAGCTGAAGGAAGCAGAAGAAAAGGGGCTGGCAGATGTAAGTTTAACTGGGGAAGACAGCCCCTTCTGCATACAGTGGCTGACCGCCCTCAGGAGTCAACCCTAGGGCTGCTTAGGCTCATGAGCTCCTCCCTGGGGCTGAGACCTGCTGGCCTCCCTTTTGGCTGAGGTGAGGGGCCGCTACAGAAAAAAATCCAGAGCAGATAACAATTACATCTCCTAAAATAAGGAGCAAGGAGCCCACAGCTCTGAGGTCAGAACTGAGAACAGCTTCCTCACGAAAATGGATACACTAAAGGCTGAGTGGGGAGGGAGGGAGAAGAGAAGATGAGAAGAACAATTAGAGATAGAAGCTGGGATAGAAGCAGAGATGTAACCTTTCAGAACCTCAGAGCCTGAGAGCCCTTAGAAACCGTGGAGCTCACACACAATGAGGAAACCGAAACTCAGAGGGTAGAAAGACTTGCCCAAGAACCTCAGGCCGTGAGATCTGTATGACTGGCTCCCACCTCACCCTCAGTTCTGAACCAGGACTTTAGGTTGCTGTTTCAGCCCAGGACCCAGCCCCAGCTGCAGCCTGCCCACTTCAGAGACCTGAACAGGATCTGGGGGATGTTGGTCTTAATGAAGAGAATAGCTTCCTGAGCCTTCAGCACTTTCACAACGACCCTGTCCTTGGCTGCTGGCTTCTCCAGGAACTGAGCCAGGCCACATGTAGAGTCACATCCCTGAAATGAAGTGACATTAACTCCAGCCCATAGAGATCAGGGTGGAATTATCCAGTGAACAGACTCTCATTCTCCACTTCGCCCCCACTCACATCCATTCTCATGCTCTCTGTGACAAAAGAACTGTACCCTTAGGGGGATTCATGGGCAGCAGAAGAACATGGTGGTTAAGAATTTGGGTTTGGGATCCAGACTGCTGTATTCGGTTCCAGTTGGCCACTTGTTAGCTGTGCATCTCAAATTAAGTAACTTACCCCATGTCACACACTCAGATGCTCACAGGCTCACACACATATATGTACACATGTGCATGTACATCCCAGAGCTCACCATGCACCCATAAAGGTCCTTCAGGCTGATGGGGACCCCATACAAAAAGCCTCTCTCATTCTTCTTGGTCTTCTGCAGTGTGTGCACTCCTAACATTCCCCCAGGAAATCCATCAGACAGCTCACCTCCTGGTGCACCTCAGTACCTGAACAACATTGAGGGAAATCAGATAAGGGCTCACGGTGAGGCCAGAGACAGGATACTCAGTTACCCCAACCTCTTCCCCCACCCTGACTCAGAGCAGAATGAAAGTGACAGATGACTGCGGCATGTACCTCCTCCCAAGCTAGCTGCAGCACCAGAGTTATACCTGCCCCAAAACTCCTCTAAGTAGAACAATGACAGAGAGACATCCTCCACTCCAGCCCAGAGCCAGGTTTGGGTCCTAACCCATGGGCCCTGACCCCCATCTCCTCTAAGGAGCCACAGAGGATGCTCTCCAGGCTCAGCTCTTCTGTCTGCAGCTCCTGGGCCAGCTTCACCAGGAGCAGGTCCAGGGTGGGCTTAGGGTCCAAGACTGGCTCCTGTGGAGATGGGCTGAGGCAGGCAGGTATCAAAGACTGATCCAGTCAAGCCCACTCTCACACACTTAACATCAAACCCTACACAGTTCATTGAACACACAGTTGCACATACGTTCATGTGCTCAGGTACATGTCCCTGTGCTTATCCTTAGAATTAAAACTATTTTCCAGTCTGTCTCCAGGTTGGCATGAAAGCCCTACAGGCATAAATATTACCTTCTGTCTCTGCCTCCCAATGCCCAGCCCAAAGCCTGGCACAGAGGAGGGTCTGCCTTCTCATGTTGCTATCCAGAAGGGGCGCAATTAGAGTGGGAGTGATTCTATATGCATATCTCGGGACTCAGGGCTTATACAAATGAAGTTCAGATCTCTGTGGTTTGCCTTTAGAGGGCACCCCTGTATCTCACTTTTTTTCTTTTCCAGTCCCCCAATTCTTGCTGATCTTACCTTGGGGAAGGACAAGAATCTAATATGGGTGGCAGGAGAGCTGGGACCCAGCCTTGACCACACCACGGTCAGCTGGGTAACCCTTTCCCTAACATAGCCTAGGTGCCCTCAGAGAAGAAAAGACTAGAAGTCAATCATTAGTCAGCTGTGCAGGGTGACCACAAACAGGCCCCCAACCTGCTCTGAGCCCCAGCTGCTCTGAGCCCAGGGAATGAGGGGAAGCCTGACACTAGCCCCTCAGGACTCCTATCAAGAGTAAGCATGACATGACAAGGACCTAGCACACAGCAGGCATTCAAGAAGGTGAAGCTGTCTTCCCTTTATCCTCCTCAGCCCCAGCTGAGACCCTGAGGCACAGCGAGCTATTTGCCTAAGGACACAAAGCAGAAGCTGGATCCACGGCAAAAGGTAGGGCCCCAGTGACCATTCTCTTAGCCACGCATACTGCCAACAGATGGTTCTGCCTCCTTCATATCTCCCACCTCTGACTCCCTGGCCTCCTTCCTGCCTAGAACATTCTTTGCCCTTCAGTTTTCTCAACAGCCTCCTCACTGGCCTCCCTGCCTCTGGTTCCTACCCCTCCAGTTCAACCTCCTCACTATAGTCCAAGTGATGCTTTTAAGATCATCACCTAAATATATATATCCTAAATCTGACCATACATCCCAATTGCCCTCAGAATACAGTTGCAACACCATTCTCTTCAGTATGGTTTACAAGGCTTTCACCACAACCGTATAACATGTGTTTATATTTAAATCCACCAATATTCACATTTATTGAGTATTCACTCTGTGGCTGGAAACCATGTCAAGTACTTTGCCTGCACCAATACATTAAATTTTCACAGAAACCTTTGGATAGGTGTTCTTATTATCATTTCCCTTTCACCAATGAAGGCAGCTGACTCACATAGAGGTTAACTCTTTTGCCCAAACCCAGGTCATCTCTACGTTCACCTCTACCCTCTAATGGCTCTTGGGGAGGGAAGCTTGCTGATGAAGCACTTTCTGGGTGCAAGGCATTGCACTAGGCCCCTTCCCTGCCTGGGTTCTGGTGGGTCCATTTCACCAACCTCTTTTTCTGCCTCCCTCCCATTATTGCTGCTGTAGCCACAGTGTCCAATCTCTGTACTCACTGTGCCATTTTGCCATCTTAGTGCCTCGGCCCAGAACTCTCCAGCCTATGTGCCATAAAGTCTTTCAGGAGAGCCCAGACATAGTGGGCATTCAGGTAGGACAGGGTAGGCATTCACCTAGAATGCACCTCAACAACTGCGCTGTGGCAAAAATATTGAAATCCTTTTGAGTCACTTAGCAAAAATGCCATTTCCCTAGTACCACACCACTCCAGCTGCTCCAGGCTCTCCCCAGGATTCCACGCTCTCATCACAGTCTAGCAAGTAAAGAGTTAATGCTCAGCCCAGTAGGGACCCTTCAGACACAGTCTCTGATTCCCTCAGGGACTATGGAGGGTCAGCCTGTGATCATCTCTGGTGAGTAGGCCTCACCAGAGACCACTCCAGCACTTGCCAGTCCACAGATATATCACCAACACTGTATGTGAGCTCCAATTCCTATATATCTACCTAGAGAGATGACACCCCTGGTGGTACCCCTGTGGAAAAGTATCCAGTGTCCATCTAAACTGCTCCCCTGTGGTAGCTCTTGTATGGCCACTTGTGAAAATGGCAGCTTCTCAGGGAGCTGGGGAAAGGTGGGGCGAGCAGGCCACAGGATATTAATGTGGGCCTCTGCAGGCCTCTGCTGGGACTGCTCCTCTGCTAGTATGGCAGTCACCTGGAGGGGAGCTGGGGAGGCTTTCAAGAGCCCACCAATGCCTTTTCACCAACCCTGTTGAGTGTTGCTTTCATCTGATAGATCAAATTCATTGAAACTCACTAAATGCCCACTCAGCAAGGACAATATTAGGTTCATGACTAAAGTGAAACTATTAGGTAGATAGTGCTTGCTGTGTACCCAGGCACCACTGTAAACATTTGTTAACTTACTTGTGTACTATAATTGTAATCATCACCCCACTATAGACTTGAGGAAGTTAAGGCACAGAGAAGTTATTTAAAATGTAACTGTCAGAATCAGGATTTAAATACAGGCAGCCCACAACTCTTAACTAACATGTTACACAACTGTACATGAAGCTTGTAAGACTAGGATCAAAGTAATTTATTATGACGATTTCATAATAATATTTGTGGGTTGGTTATCTACAGAGATGCTTGACTATATAAAATCTCAGAGAGCATTAGAAGAGCTAGCAAATTGTGAGTGTGATTGTTACTGGTTCAGC
>NW_006441955.1:757504-768175 GCF_000325575.1 Pteropus alecto | reverse complement strand
GAGCAGGACTCAACCCAAGGAACGAGATCATTGATGTTGAGAGAAAGTCACTGCTTAACGAGACTACAAGTGACCTAATGACTCTCAGTTTATTGGGAGAGCTTTAAAAGAGAGGGACATCTTCAAAAGATGATAGTCATATCAAAAGATCCCCACAAGTTTTCTAAATATCAACAAATTATTCGAAAATTATTAGAATAATTTGATTAAAGAATTGAGCCTTGCTTCCAGCAAGTTGGCAGAGTAGGTAAACACTATACTCGTCTCCTCCCATGACCACCTCAAAATTACAACTAAACTACAGAACAATCATCATTCAAAATCACCTGAAGTATAGCTGAACAAAATCTTATAACTAAGGATATACAGAGGAAGCCACTTTGAGATTGATAGGAGAAGCAGAGATGTGGGACAGGCTGGTCTCACACCCAAATATGGCAGTTAAAAATAAGGATAGCTATCTCCAAGGCTTTGGATGTCCCCCTTGAGGGGCAAAGAGTCTCAGCCCCAAACCAGGCTCCCCAAATGAGGGTTTCAGTGCTGGGAAGAGAAGACGCTATAACTCTGCCTGTGAAAACCAGCGGAGATTGTATCTGAGACAGAGGGTGGCTGGAGTCTCAGGCACTTCTCTTAAAGGGCCTGTGCACAGACTTACTCACTGATAGACTCACTTGCTCTGAGCTTCAGTGCTGGGGCAACAGCTCTAAAGACACCAGGAACAGATAGGGAGGAACTATATTGTCTAGCTTCAAGGAAAGGGCTAGAGGAGCAGCTTTCTCCCAGAGAGAAGTGCTGGCAGAAGCCATTGTTCCTTTGTTGAGCCCTCCCACTACCCAGCTTTCATGCACAGGCAGGTGCCATATATGAGTCTCCATCAAACTAATAGAGTTCACCTCTCCCTGGTGACTCCCTGAACCTCTGCCTCACCCAACTTGCAAGCCCATCCAAGCCACTTCTGGTGTCTTTTCCATACAAATAACCAGTCTTGGCTCATGCTATAGACTTTCCTAAAATCTCTGAAAGGTTTACAGACACCAAACAAGCAGCATCTGGCCTCGGCACATCCCATACATCTTGCTAAGCAGCCCCAAGCCCAGGCACATCCCGTACATCTTGCTAAGCAGCCCCAAGCCCAGCATTAATACCAGTCAGCCTTAGTTCACAGTTTAACTTCTCTCAGGCACTTCTAAGCCCAGCACAAGTGGCAACCATTTGCAGATCACTTTGTAGCTCATACCAGTAGCACTGGTTAGGGCACAGACAATGGCTGACTTTGGCCTGCACCAGAGCACCTCCCAAGAGGTCCCAGAACCAACACACCTGATTACCAGCTTCAGACCACACTAGAGTACCACTCAACCACCTCCACAAACTACATACCCAAAGGGCAGATTTAGCAGGCTCTAGAGCCCCGCTAAAGCAAATCCTGCTTCATAGGGTCAGCCCCTCCACAACAGCTCCTCCACTATAGTCACAGCCAGTCCTCGTGACAAATCATCCTGAGGGTCAATCCCTCCCATTAGTGTGCCAACAGCAATCAAGGCTCAACTACAACCCACATAAGGGACATACCTGGAGCACCCAGCTCAAGTATCCAGGGAGACTGTGTCATTGGCCCCACAGGACACTTACTACATGAGAACACTCTACCAAGACTGAGAGACATAGTAGCTCTACCTAATACATAGAAACAAACAGAGAGGCAGCCAAAATGAGGAGACAAAGAAATATGTCCCAAATAAAAGAACAAGACAGAACTCTAGAAAAACAACTAAACAAAATGGAATTAAGCAACCTACCAGATGCAGAGTTCAAAACACTGGTTATAAAGATGCTCAATGAACTTAGGGGAAGAATAGGTAATCTCAGTGAGAACTTCAACAAAGAGATAGGAAACATTAAAAAAGAGATAGAAAATGTAAAAGATAACCAGTCAGAAATGAAGAATACAATAACTGAAATGAAGAATACATTAGATGAAATAACAGGAGTTTGGATGAAGCAGAGGATCAGATCAGTGATTAGGAAAACAAGGTAGCAGAAAACACACAATCAGAATAGCAACAAGAAAAAAGAATCCAATAAAATGAGAACAGTTTAAGGGGCCTCTGGGACAACATCAAGCAAACCAACATTTGCATTATAGACATACCAGAAGGAGAAGAGAGAGTGCAAGGAATTGAAAACCTATTTGAAGAAATAATGACTGAAAAATTCCCTCATCTAGTAAAGGAAATAGACATACAAGCCCAGGAAACACAGAGTCCCAAACAAGATGAACTCAAAGAGGCCCACACCAAAACACATCATAATTAAAATGCCAAAGGTTAAATTCAAAGAGAGAATCTTAAAAACAGCAAGAGAAAAGAAGTTAGTTACCTATAGGGGAGCTCCCATAAGACTGTCAGCTGATTTATCAACAAAACTTTGCAGGCCAGAAGGGATTGTCATGAAATATTTAAAGTGATGAAAAACAAGGAATTATACTTAGTTATAGTTCCTACAAGAGACTCACTTCAGATCAAGAGACACACATTGACTGACAGTAAAGGGATGGAAAAAGATATTTCATGAAAATTGAAATGAAATAAAGAACTGGGTAGCAATACTTACACCAGATAATAGATTTGAAAATAAAGGCTATAACGAGAGACAAAGAAAGACCCGATAATTCTATTTCTGGTATTTATCTGAAGAAACCCAAACCACTAATTTAAAAAGACATATACATCCATACGTTCATTGCAGTATTATTTGCAATAGACAAGATATGGAAGCAAGCTGGGTGTCCATCAATGGGTGAATGGATAAATAAGAGGTGATACATACATACAATGGAATATTACTCAGCCATAAAAGAGAATGAAATCTTATCATATGCAACAACATGGATGGACCTAGAGTGTATTATGCTAAGTGAAATAAGTCAGACAGAGAAAGACAAATACCATATGATTTTATGTATACATGGAATCTAAAAAACAAAATTAACAAACAGACAAAAGAAACAAATTCATAGATAAAGAGAACAATTTGATGGTTGCCAGATGGGAGGAGAGTAGCGGGGATAGGTGAAAATGGGGAAGGAGTTAAGAAGTACAAATTGGTAGTTGCAAAATATTCATGAGGATGTAAAGTACAACACAGAGAATATAGTCAATAATATTGTAATAATTATGTATGATGTTAGATGGGTACTATATTTATTGGGGTGATCATTTCAAAAGTTATATAAATGTCTAATCACTATGTTGTATACCTTAAATTAATATAGTATTGTATGTCAACTGTAATTGAAAAATAAAAAATTATAAAAAGAAAATTGAGCCTCAAGTTATATCAATTTTATGTTGTTTTGATTGTTTAGTTGTTTAGAACAAATCACCCCCTCCTGTCGAGTCCCATAGCTCCATGAACAGCTGACCTTCTCAACACTCATCTGGTGCTGCCCCCTATTATGATTTAAAAATTAAAGAAAATATAATTTAAAGCTTTTAGTAAATTAATTTGTTATTAATATTTCCAAAGTGGTGGTTAAATATGTCTAATATTGTAAAACATCTCAACCCTCAAGGCAGCCAGTTTCCCCCTGAGGTGACCAAAGCCTCCTGCCAGCCGCCTTTGGCCATGAGGAGCTTGTCTGTTTACCACAGTGGACCCTACAAATATTTTCTGTGTGTTCTATAGAGACACTGCCTTATCTCAGGCTTTTCTGTCTAGTGCAGCCTATCCTGTTCTTTCCTCCTTTTGGAAAACTCCTATAATATCCTGAAAGGCTCAGTTCCAACACCCCATCTCTTTGAAACCTTTCCCATATGACCTACTCTAGAGTTCCACAGCTCCATGGGCATCTAGCCTTCACCATGCTCAGCTCAGCTGTCTCCCATCATGGTTGGCACAGCTTTGTTTCCACTACACCCCACCTAGATTAAGAGTATCTTTAAGGCAATTCTAAGTCAGATGTCAGATTCATCTTTATAATGAATCTATCCCTAGGGTCTAGCAGAAGGGAAGAGCCAGAAAAGACCTCGGTGAAATTTTGCTAAACTGAACCGAATCGGACTTGTTTGAACCCTGTGAGGGTTTGACCAATGTCTCAGCCTCCCACCTCCCTGGGACTTAAAGCTGGATACCTGAGGCCTTGAGGATATCCCTGGCAGAGGAATGACCTGACTGGGAAGGTGCCCAGGGTAAATCAGTATAGCTTTGTTGGGGAGAGAATAAGGTGCCGAGAGCCAAAAGGCCTGTAGCCTTGAGAGGAGGCCAAAGACGCTATGGGTGACCTCAACCCGAACCCCTTTCACTCCTCCAGGCATCCAGACACACACAGCCCCACCAGGTACCCAGCCCAATAGCTACATGTTCCAGATGCCCACACATATACCATCCAGATGCTCAGACACACACAGAACCAGCTGTCCTTATACAGCAGATACATGACCACACACATACATACTCAACCAAACATTCAGAGCCAAATCAGCCACACATATCTAGATATGTACACTCCATACAGTAACATGACACATACACGCCCAGCCAGGTATGCATACCACAGGCGCAGAACCAAATACAAGCAGCACACAGCCTGGCACACACCCAAGAAACATGTAATAACATGCCAACAGGAGGCACACACAGGCATACCCTGATGTTAGTAGTAAAAGAACCTAAATCCACCACCGCACAACAGATGGGGCCTCCACTCGCACACAGGAATCCTCTCCATCATGCTGATTCACCACAGCAGCCCCATTAGCCCCGGTTTCCTCCACATCAACCACAAAGGGGCAGCTGCTCTCTGGGGGCAGATTGATTTATCCAACTAATTAGCCCCAATTAATATTAATACACATTCTCAGGAACTGCAGCAGCTCAGGCAGAGAAGCTGCCCATTGGGGCCATCAATCACCGTCCAAGGGATGGCAGAGGACACTCAGGAACTCCAGAGCATAGGGACAGCACCTCAGGCACTCTCCCCAACCTCAATTCCCGGGAGTCCCCCGCTGGGAAGTCAAGTTAGGGACTCTAAGAAACCATCAGCTTAACTCTCCTTGAGCAGTCAGGGAGCCCAAGGCCCAGAAGGGGGCTGTCACATGCCCCAGGCACAGTGAGGTTGTCTCCTTGGACCTCCTTCTCTTCGTTCTCTCTGCCACTCCAGGCCAGCTTTGCCAATATACCTATCTATGACTCAGTCACTTCACCTGAGAATCCTAGCCCAGACACAATGGCTGTCTTAATGCCAATATCCCTATGCAGACTGTCAAAGCCCCCTTTTAAGTCACTTAGCTCCCTGGGAGGACCCTCTAGTGACCTACTGGTAAGTGTGAGGAAGAGATAAAATGGGGTGATGTGGTAATGAAGGGATGCAACTCGAGAAAAGGTGACATAACAAGGCCCAGGGTACTGTGGAAGTGATGCAGGTGCCATATGGCCCAGGGGAGCTGAGCCATCAGGGTTCCATGAGGGAGGTCGGGGAGTGGGGAAGTGGTCAAAAGAGGAAGGACACACGCTGACAAGGAGAGCTAGTGACCCCCTGTGCTTTGCTTCTGTTGGGTGCTCAGGAGCTAAAAGAGATCTGGCCTCCTGCCTCCAATTCCTTTGTCAGTTTATTTTATTTGAACGTATAGCCCAGTGAATACCCACCCATATGCCGGGCACTGGGAAAACAGAGCAAACGCACTGACCCCAACCTCAAGGACATCTAAGGACATTGATGAAGAGGAACTGACAACAACGCAAAGAACTAGCACGGGGAGAGCTGAGGTAGGGGACTGTCTACCAGGGCTTTCTGTTTTCTGAAGGAGGTGGGGCAATGGGAGGAGTATGTCCTGAGGCGGCATTATGTCTACCTGTTGGGATTGAGGCTGGGGGCTGCTGCCAGAGACGCTGTGCTAGGGTTGCCATCTGCTGGAGTGCCCCCTCCCTACACTTCTGTGCCCTGTGTTCCTTGCTGGAGCATTCTGCCAGAAAAGCAGGGCAGCTCCCATCAGGGTAAGCAGGAGTAGCCCCACCAGGAAGTAAGATAGCCAAGCCATTCCAGGGCCCCTATGTGGCTGCATCAACTGCTTCTTCAAGGTCACTTCTTCCTTATTTGTCAGCTACACTGCTAGAGCACCCTCCCATATCTGAGGCCCCAAGGGACGGGAGCCATGGTCCTGGGTGTGGCAGAACACAATCTCCTCCCAGCTGGTTCTTACTCTTATGTGGACTTCCTGGGGACAAACACTCCTGTCCCATGCAAAGGAAAAAGATTCAACAGAGACAAGCCTGTAAGTAGGCAGGTAGCCAGGTTCTGATAGCACCTCCTTATCATTTTGCCCCATCCCACCCCTCAGACCCCCAGCACACTAGTCTGATCCCTGCCAGTTCCTGATGGGGTTGCCCCTAAGGTTTCCTGTTGCTTTCAGAATAATCGCCAACCCCCTTAACATGGCTCACAGGCCACATGGAGGTGGACTGAACGGGCCATGTGTGCCCAGCATTAGCAGCTCACTCTAGAGGGTGTCTGGGGCCCAGGCAGAAAAGAAAGGAAGGGACACCTGAGGAAGCAGGTAGGGTTCAGGAGGCATGCACTCCAGAGGAGATGATACAAGGACTGCATCAGTCAGGCATAACCCTCACCCCTGCCCCTGCCATCCTAGCTGGGCTTTCATTCCTGACTCCCAAAGTAAGGCCACACTCTTGACCCTGGAATTTCAGCCTCTCAGTCTATTGATTCTCCTTTCCAGACTCATCCATTTTCTCCTTGGACCAGGGGTTCCTAAGGGCAAGGAGGGCAAAGGAAAGAAGGAGTCTGGAGTTCGGAAATGTGAAAAGGTGAAGGCAACTTCCCGGAGGAGGAGAAGGGAAGTTGCGAAGCAGAAGGGCAGGAGGGACTGGGTTTCTGAGCCTTTCCACTCTTCTTGGATGTTTCGGCCCAGGCCTCTGTCTCAGACAAGGACAGAGGAGCAAGCTATCACAACTGAGGCTGCTAGTCATTGTGTCGACAATGGCGACTCCACCCTCAAGACTGGGAAGTCAGAAGCAGCAGATTTGGCGGGAAGGAGAAGGGTTTGTGGTTGGTAATGTTGAGTCTAAGCACCTGAGGAGTGGAGTCAGCATTGGCCTGTTGGTCACAGTCTAAAAGGGTAAACCCAAGGTCATCCACACGCTGACATTCTGACTTTGTCACCTCCAAGGGGCCTCTGGAACTAGCTCTCCTTGTCAGCACATGTCCTTCCTCCTCTTTTGACCACTTTCCCCCTTCCCCTCCTCCCTCATGGAACCCTGATGGCTCAGCTCCCCTAAGCCAAATGGCACCTGCATCACCTCCACAGTACCCTGGGCCTTGTTATGTCACTCTTTCTTGAGTTGCATCCTTTTATTACCACATCACCCCATTTTATCTCTTCCTCACACCAGTAGCTGAAATTATCTTATTTACTTATTTCTTGCCTCCCTCCTTAGAAAATAAGTTTCAAAAAGCCAGAGCCTCGTCAGCCTTTTTGAAAGTGTCTGATACATGGCAGGTGCTCAATAATACTTCTTAAATGGAGGAGTGATAGACAGGTTGAGCCCTCCATTCCCACCTTACCTCTATGTATCTCTACTGGTTTCTTTCTAGCAACATTTAACATGCTTAACTCTCCCTCATCTTAAAAAAAAAAAAAAAAATTCTCTCATATCTACATCTTTCATAGCTACTATCGTTACATTTTTCTTCCCCTTCCTAGCCACGCTTTTCAAGTTATCTACACTTGCTACCTTTACTTGCTTGCCTTTCACTCACTCCTCTACCCAATCCAGTCTGCTTTATGTCCCAATTATCCCAAGGATCTTCTTTAAGTTAAATCAGCAACATTTGAAGCTTCATTTCCATCCTTCTTGAAATACATTCATTTTTGTCTTCCATGATAATGCAGCTCTTGGCTTAAATGTCACTTTCTTCAGAAGCATTCCCTGAAACCCCAGGCTGCATCAGATCCTACTTGATTTACTCTCATAAAATAAATAAAGCAGTATTTCTGCTTTATTGCACTTATAACAAGTGGGGTTTTTTGGTTTTTGGGTTTTGGGTTTTGTTTTTGTTTTTTTGTTTGTAATTATGCATTTGGTGTCTCTTTGCTAGAAGAAAGAATGCTCCATTCAAGCAGGTAGTTTCTGATTGTTCACCCTGAGTACGCTGTGGAAGGAGTTTAATAGATTTATTGGAGGAATGAAGGGAGTAGGGAGACGGAAGAAGTGGCTGGATAAGCCCAGACTTGCAGACCAGGAGAAAGCCACAGGTTGACTATAAACTAGGAGTTATCTGTCCTTATGGGCACTAATCAAGATCAGGTTAGTAGACAGATCAATATGAAAAGCGCTGAGGGCAGGAACAGACTAGGAAATTTCCTGTTGGGGACTAGAGAAGGAAGTAATCAGAACAGGCCGCAACGGGTTTATTAATAACAAGTCACCCATGCCTCTATTTGACAAGCCTTTGCTGGGTACCCACCAAGTATGTGGCACTATATTCAGTATGAGCTAGGTGCTGGACACAAGGGCAAACTCCACAGGGCCCTAACGCCAAGTGGCCTCACCCGCCTAGGGCACCCAGGGTCACCACTCCCAATCTGCGTGTGGGAAACTTGGGAGGACTCACCCAGGCTGGTTGGGAGGCTCAGGACTTAATAGTGTGGCTATCTCTTAAGTATGCAGCAGATCAGTTTGCCTCAGTGGGTGATCTGGAGTGACACACCCCAGGGCTCTTTCGTTGGCTCATATATTTATTGATCCTTGATCCATATATTTCCTGATGACTTGGATGAAGTTGGACAGGTCCAGTGCTCAGACTTGTGGGTGGTCAAGCTGGGAAGCAGAGCAGAAAGAGTAGGCAACATTGCCAGGATCTCAAAGGCTCTCAACAGGCTGGAGCCCTGGGAAGATCCTAGAAGATGGTGTTCAAAAGAGACAATGATAGGTCCCCTGGCTGTATCCTGAACTCCAATATCACAACCCTAAGGAGAAGAAGGGTGCACAGGGACATGACAGACACCTCCTGTAAACAGACACCAGCAAAGGAGCACTGAGCACAGACGTTGTTTCTGTCTTCAGTGTATATGGTCACCTAGCAAAGAACCTGGACCCAGAGGGTATTTAGTACATGTTTTTGAGTGCACCCAGAGGCTGATTGTGCAAATGAGGAAAGTACATTAAGTTCGAAGCCAGGCATGTGGGTTCAAGTCTTCTCTGTTCAAGTCGTTAGCCTTGGAAAAATCAGCAACCCTCTCTGAACTTCAGTTTCCCCATCTATAAAATGGAACTAATGATGCTTGTTTTTTTCTAATGAGATAATGGATTATCAACTACACAGCCTAATAGATATCATCCTATTATTAGGACACAGTCAAGTGGGGTCCACTGGCTGAGCTTTAGGCAGCTTGGAGAGCCCAGCAGGTTGCCATTTGGACCTCTGGGTCTTAAACTTCCTGTCCTGTCCTCTGTATGCTCTAAGTTGGGAGCCATCCTGCACCTAAGACAGGAAGACAGTGGCTACAAAGGAGACAAAGAAGTTGCTGGGGTCAATCAACTCTAGGCTCCAACTTGTTATGAAAGTGAAAAGCACATAATGGGGTATAAGCAGACTCTGAAAAGCAAAACTGGTCATCCTCACCAACAAATGCCCAGCCTTGAGGAAATCCGAAGTACTATACCATGTTGGCCAAGACTGATGTCCGTCCCTACAGTGGCAATATCGAATTGGGCACATTGTGTGGAAAATACTTCAGAGTGTGAAAACTGGCTATCATTGATCCAGGTGATTCTGATATCACTAGAAACATGCCAGAACAGACTGGTGAAAAGTAAGTCATGCAAATTTTTAAATAAAACTGGCCAAAGCTCGTAAAAAAAAAAAAAAAGACAGTCCCTGCTTTTGAGCATGTCCAAAAGCACAAAGAAGCCCTTTCAACACACATCTGATAGTTTAGGAGGACAACTATCCTTGCCTTGGATAAGTGGGAGGTCTTGAGGTGAAGACATAGGAGGAGCATCCCAGGCAGAGCAAGCACAGTGAGCAAAGGGTGGGAGGTGTGAAGCACCCAGTGTCCCAAGCACTGCCTGAGGCCCACATGGCCAGGATGTGGGCACTCAGTAAGGGGAGGAGACCAAAGCAGGCAGTAGCACAGCAGGTCAAGATTTGTAGGTCATCAAAGGCAAGGGAAGTAAAAGCAAAAATAAATGAATGGGACTACATCAAACTAAAAAGCTTCTGCTCAGCAAAAGAAACCGTCAACAAGGTAAAGAGACAACCATCCGAATGAGAAAGTAGATTTGCAAGCAATGCCTCCGATAAGGGCCCAATATCCAAAATATACAAAGAACTCATACAACTCAATAACAACAAAAAAAAACACAAATGATCCAATCAAAAAATGGGCAGAGGACCTGAACAGATATTTCTCCCTAGAGGACATACAAATGGCCAACAACTATTTGAAAAGATGCTTAACATCGCTAGCTATTAGGGAAATGTAAATCAAAACCACAATGAGATAACATCTCATTCCTATTTAAATAGCTATGATCAACAGGACAAGTAATAACAAATGTTGGAGAGGATGTCTCATACACTGCTGGTGGGACTGAAAATTGGTATAGCCACTATGGAAAATAGTATGGAGGTTCCTCAACAAACTAAGAATTGAT
>NW_006441955.1:755892-757161 GCF_000325575.1 Pteropus alecto | reverse complement strand
ACCTTTCTGCCTCTTCCTTCCTCCCCTCCCTCTTCGTAGGTGTCATACTGTCCTCAAATTCACCAGCTCTCAGACTTCAACTCACTGCGGTTTGATTTCTTTCTAACAATTACATGGCAACAGCCCTTATCAAGGTTACTACTTTCCCACTTCTCTGTAGTTTGAAACAAATGATTCAAAATGCTCTGCTTGATGGGGTAAAAGGGGTCAAATATGTGGTGACAAAAAGAAATCAAATATGGGCGGTGAACAGACAATGCAATATATATATGCTTTACAGTTGAACTGTACACTTGAAACTTACTGGATTTTGTTAAAATAAAAATAAATAATAAATAAATAAATAAATAAAGATTTGTAGGTCACCTCAAATATCAACTATAATTGAAAAATAAAAATAAAGGATTTGTAGGTCATGGCCAGGAGTCTGTACTGAGCACAAGTAATACTAAAAGTTTTAGGTGTGAGTAGATTTACATTCAAACTGCCACGTGAGGACAACTGGAGACCATCTGGAGGCAGGGGAGGCCAGGCAAGAAGCTGTGGCAGTCGACCCAGGAAGGGGGAAGAAGCTGAGAAGCAGCAGTAGCCATGTGACTTAGAGGGTTTTGATGCTGCTGGACCAGTGGTCAGACTGGGAAGAGGAGGGTTGTTTTTGTTTTTTTTTAACAGCAGCAAAAGAATAGCTTTATTGGGAGAGTAAAGCAACAGTACACTGCCAGGTGTGGAAGCGGGCCCGAGCAAGAGAAGGGTGGCTCAAGGACCTTGATATTCACTTAAAGGATCACACTATATATGGAAAATATAGTAACCAGAGTTGGGGGACAGACAAGGATATAAGCAGGGGGCCAAGTTAAATTATTGTAGTACCCAGAGGAGAGGCAGGTGACTTAGAGCATAGCAGTGGAAATGGTATTTGTGCAGTGACTACCCCTCATTTTTTGGCTGCATTTGGCTCCTTGTCTACTTTTTTCCGAGGCCCTGATCAACTGGGGAGCAGATGTGTTTGTGTCAATGTCCACCACCCCCACCAGCCCAGGAGCCCAAGGATGGGAGCCAGGCTTAGTTGAGCTCCAGCGCTGCTCAGCACAGGGTGGGTGTGGCCACGCTGAGCCTCCGAGGGTGAATCAATGAACCAGTGAAGGAATGGAGGAGAGCCATCCCCACTGCAGCCTTGCATCTGAAAGCACATGGATATCAGCAACCAGAAATGAGTGAGAAGGAGGAAGATGGGGTAGATGGCAGGTGGTTTTATGGAATGAATTGGGT
>NW_006441955.1:749096-754727 GCF_000325575.1 Pteropus alecto | reverse complement strand
AATAAATAAATAAATAAATAAAGATTTGTAGGTCACCTCAAATATCAACTATAATTGAAAAATAAAAATAAAGGATTTGTAGGTCATGGCCAGGAGTCTGTACTGAGCACAAGTAATACTAAAAGTTTTAGGTGTGAGTAGATTTACATTCAAACTGCCACGTGAGGACAACTGGAGACCATCTGGAGGCAGGGGAGGCCAGGCAAGAAGCTGTGGCAGTCGACCCAGGAAGGGGGAAGAAGCTGAGAAGCAGCAGTAGCCATGTGACTTAGAGGGTTTTGATGCTGCTGGACCAGTGGTCAGACTGGGAAGAGGAGGGTTGTTTTTGTTTTTTTTTAACAGCAGCAAAAGAATAGCTTTATTGGGAGAGTAAAGCAACAGTACACTGCCAGGTGTGGAAGCGGGCCCGAGCAAGAGAAGGGTGGCTCAAGGACC
Organism: Pteropus alecto; assembly: GCF_000325575.1. Classification (NCBI taxonomy): domain Eukaryota; kingdom Metazoa; phylum Chordata; class Mammalia; order Chiroptera; family Pteropodidae; genus Pteropus; species Pteropus alecto. Next base: position 754,292 of record NW_006441955.1, on the reverse strand, counting down.
TTGATATTCACTTTTAAAGGATCACTATATATGGAAAATATAGTAACCAGAGTTGGGGGACAGACAAGGATATAAGCAGGGGGCCAAGTTAAATTATTGTAGTACCCAGAGGAGAGGCAGGTGACTTAGAGCATAGCAGTGGAAATGGTATTTGTGCAGTGACTACCCCTCATTTTTTGGCTGCATTTGGCTCCTTGTCTACTTTTTTCCGAGGCCCTGATCAACTGGGGAGCAGATGTGTTTGTGTCAATGTCCACCACCCCCACCAGCCCAGGAGCCCAAGGATGGGAGCCAGGCTTAGTTGAGCTCCAGCGCTGCTCAGCACAGGGTGGGTGTGGCCACGCTGAGCCTCCGAGGGTGAATCAATGAACCAGTGAAGGAATGGAGGAGAGCCATCCCCACTGCAGCCTTGCATCTGAAAGCACATGGATATCAGCAACCAGAAATGAGTGAGAAGGAGGAAGATGGGGTAGATGGCAGGTGGTTTTATGGAATGAAATGGGGTAAAATGACAGCAGTTACAAGGAATCAGGGCAAAGCGTAGCAACTACCAGGATCATCCCAATTTGGTGTCCGTGTGGGTGGGTCTCTCTAGTCAGCCCTCAGATATCTGCCCTAAGACTAGCACCACCAAAGCAGGAAGCCATAGGCAGAGAGTGCAGTTGCCAATGGTCAAGCAACCTGGAGGGGAAATACCCTCTGGAGAAGCAGAAAAATCAAGGAGGAGGAGAAAGCCTCACAAATGAAACTGGCCCTGAAAAGAATTTGAAGTAGGCCAGGTAGGAGCCAGGGTCCTGCCCTGCCTGAGGGCTCAAGCTCAGAAACATCTTCCACAGAAAGCAGTGGAGTTAGGGCTGGGGCCAGGGAGGAGTGCGGGGACTCTGCTAGCAAGGCCAAGAAGCTCCCAGTCTGTCACAGGCGAGCCACCCATCAGGCAATGCTGTGCACCGAGAGGTGACGTGGCAGACTGAGCTGAGACAGCTCACTTGCTTCTCAACTGTTAATTCCCAAACCACCTCTCTGCCCCTGGACCACTGCCCTAGCTCAGACCTCAGGCCCTCTCCCCCAGATGATGGAACAACCTCTTTATACCTCTCCAGCCTCTGTCCCTTCAATCTACTCTCCTCACTGCATCCCTGTGATCCTTCAGGAGCTCCCTATTGTCTTGAGACAGGATTCAAGATCCTGAACTGGGCCCCCAAGTCCACCCTGATCTGGCCTTACCTATTTCTCTGCTGCTTCTCCTGTGCCCACTCAACATGCCTGCATCTACCAAGCTCATCCTGGTCTTTGGGCATACTGTTCCTTCTCCCTAGGATGTCCTCATCCCCTATCTCAGCCCCTGGGAAATATAAACTCAACAGAGGTCCTCCTCCTTCAGGAAGCTTGCCCAGAACAATCCAGTCCTTGGCCAGCCCTGTGAGCATCCTCTACCAGACTGTCTTGTCTGGTGCTCACCTCCCCAGGCCTGTGGGCTCCTCTCTTCAACATCACCAGCTCAGGGTCAGCACTCCAGACTCCCTGCTACCCTGTGCTAGCCACTGAGGACAAAGATGTATAACATGGTCCCTGCTAGCAAGGAGAGCCAGTCTGCTAAGGGAGGCAGCACCCTCACCGCAGATGCCCACCGCATGCGGCAGATGGAGACGGAGGGGGAAACTGGCCATCTACTCCAGAGCTCAAGGGAAGAAGGGAAGGCCTTTTAGAGAAAGAGGGATCTGAGCTAGGCCTCAAAGAATTTGATAGTAGAGGAGCAGAAAGGGTATCTCGGTAGAGGGAAGGAACAGAAGAAGGAAGAAAAGAAAGGACAATGTCCAGCAAAGTAGGGCTTAGCCTACGAGGGGGGAGGGGAAAGGTAAAGTGTTGGGGCTGCAATATCCACTCGAAGAAGGCTTGTGTTCATCTTTTGTGTGATGAAAAGGAACTAGGGGGTGTGGGAGCAGGAAACTGACATGGCTGGAGTCAGGCTCTAGAAGGTCAAGTCTCCAACCCCCAGTGCCCTAACAATGACGGCCAGAAAGTACACAGACTAGAAACCATTTCTTGATTGTTAGTGGGGCTTTGCCCAGTTATATCCACTGGCTGCCACATGCTGGGGATGGTCAGGGCAGAGACCAGGCATCAGGGCAGGAAAGAGGGAGCAAGGTCCAGACTTGGGGAATCTGGGCTTCTTGTAGAGGGGAGGGGGATAGGGGACATGGAAGCCTCTGCCCCTCCGGCTAAACAGTTCTTCTCAGGGTGGCAGCTGTGTCCTGACTAGGCTGGGCACAGACTGAGCGGGTCTCAGGTCCTCCGGAGCCAGCCAGGTGGCTGGGCAGGCAGCAGTCAGAATGGCTGCTTTTCAGGGGTCATCAGTCGCTCTACCTCCCGCATGAACCTCAGACACAACTCGTCTTGCCACGGCAGAGTCACACACTGCACGGCCACAGGCAGCCCCAAGCTCTTCTTCATGGCCTGTAGGGAACACAGGGATCAGGATGGGAGGCAGTGAGGGAGGATCCCACCCTGGGCCAGGAAGCACCCCAGCTGGAGAGGAGGGGCCACAGAGCAGAGCCAGGCCAAAGTCTTTAAGGGTCTTGCATTGTTAAGGATGGGCAAAGACTACATGGATTTATATTGTTTCCTCCACAGCAGCTAGGGTATGGGTATGGGTGAGTCCAGGGGAAGGGGGACATGGAGCTGGCCAGGCCGGGCCCCATGGCCTTACCTTCTGCAGCACCTTGTCCCAGATATCCCCAAAGTAACCCCTGTAGTGTTCCATCTGGGCCTCGTCCTCAGCGGTCACTGTGGTGACAGGCACCACCCCCGCTGGGAAGTCCAGGCAGTTGTAGAGCATAGTGTAACTGACAGCTCCTAAAACATAGCACAAGTGGCTAGAGTAGGCCAGGTAACCTTCAGTGTCAACTGTCCTGTCTGTGCCTCAGTCTTCCACCCTATGAAATGGCACCCAGCCTCCACAGACAAGGGCTGAGACTTCAGTGAGTGATGAAGCCCAGGAATTTAGATCCAGGGCAGGCTGGAGAGCCTGCTGATGCTTACTCGGTGCCCTTGCCATCTGGCTTCCCCAACTTGGAATGTTGTTCTTATTTTCTTGGCTTACCTAAATCTTACCTGGACTTTAAACGCCACCTCCCAAAACCACGGACTATGTAACTCAAGATCTCCAGCTTGGATAATGTGGAGGACAGGGAGTTCATTCCCTCCCAGGGCATCCCATGTGACTCCCATCTCTCCAGCCAACCAAACTGTAAGCCCCCCAAAAGCCAGGCCCTCCCCCAGGGCTCCTCTTCTACGACCCAGCCACCCTGCTAGGCACAGGGCTGACTTTGTAGAGAAGGGACAGGTGGGAGTGTCAGAGGCATGATGTAGCAGCAGACCTCACCTGTAGCCTTGCCTGGATCACTCAAGTTCATAGCAGGGCCTAGCATGGGAGTGAGCAGCACATCCAGGTCCAGTGCTCTCCACTGGGCAATCACAGAGTTGCGGTACACCTAGGGAGGGTACCAGCACAGCAGGTGACACACTCAGACTCAGCTCATCATATGGAATCGCCAGTGCAGGCACTGTGGTTGGGATGGCTCTGGCCCCAGCACCTGCCCCAGGATCCTAACTGAGCCACACTGTGATGGAGGTCCTTGGGGCACAGAGGCCTGGCTGCATTCAGGGGGCGTTAATTTCTCTACCTCTTTCATTAACTGTAGACATCATTTTTCCTGCCACATAGTGCTCAACCACAGGTGGCACCAAAGGAGCAAAGAAGCATCCAGGATAGGAGACCCAGGCTGACCCAGCCCCCAAGGATGTGCATTTGGACAAAGTGAGGGTCAGAGAGCAGGCCCCAAGCAGGTTAGTCCAGGGTATGAAAGGGGAAATGACAGGCCACTCCAGGAGACCAGGGGGACCAGGGGCCAAGAGACCCCACTGGCAGGTACCCTGTCCACCCCCACCCCCACCCACCCTACTCTAGTCTACAGGCTGGCCTCACCTCGATTTCATGCTGTAGTTCCCAGATCTTTCCAGCAGGCCTGGGCAGAGAAAATGAAGTCATGGGCCATGATGGTCACAGCCACAGAGATTAGCAACATCAAACCCCTATCTTAACATCTTCCAGATCATATCCTGTAGGGACCCTTCTCAACTCTATGAAAGCTCTGAGAGGGAAGTGCTACAGGGCAGAAGCTCAAATCCCTACTGTCCTGCTCAGAAGATCAGGCCCAAAGAGGGACTTAGGCTGGGTCCTTTAGTGACTCTACAGCAGAGCCAGAACCAGACCAGGCTCGACTCCTAGTTCTCCTTAGGACACAGGACAGCCAGAGCTGTCAAAGGTCCTAAATGCATGGTGGTGAAAGAAGGAGGAAGTCCATAGGAGCCATTAAGGGTCAGGAAAGACCCAGTGCAGCTTAGTTCAGTTCAGACCTCTAAGAGCATTCTCTCTCACAGGGTTCCCAGTATCCCTCTCTCCTCTGCCCCATGCCAATTCCTTCCTGGTCCGTTCTACCCTTCTCCTTTCTATCCTCTCTCATCCGTTCTCTCCCTCAGTCCCTTGCTCTCCAGCCAGACCTCGACCTTACTAAAACAACTTTAAAGTCCCATCTGAAGGCCACAGAGGGACTGTGTAATAGACTCTGTAACTAACTCAAGATCTCCAACTTGAATAGTGTTGGGAACAGGGAGCTCCTGTCCTCAGCGCTATTCAAGTTGGAGATCTTGAGTTAGAGTTGCCACGTTGGCGGGGCCGCTTCCAGGCTCAGAAGCTACTTCCCACATCTTTTCCTGTCAGAAACCACTTAAACCCAGGTCAAGAAGGGGACAGGCATCTGGGCATGGGAAATATTCTTACCGAGACCTCATGTTGCTAAGAAAGGCTGACAACCTTGGGAGCTGCAAAAAGACAAGACAGAGTCAGTGACTCAGCTTTGGGCCAAGGGCTGACAACAATCTTCTTCAGGCCAAGCTATCCGTGCCTCTTCCCTCTGTCCCTGCCCCCAGGTCTCAGGTTGGCACCCCTTTCAGCATGCAGGCTGGCTCAAGATTATAGGGCACGGGAGGAGGAGAGGAATCTGGGTGGGGGCTGGACAGAAGAGGAGCCCATGCCTGCCCAAACCAAGAGAGGCTAAGGAGAAGGGAGAAGAACCCCACAGGCTGCTTCCCACCCACCCCACCCCTTCCATGCCTTGTGCCCTAACCAGAGGCTTC
>NW_006441955.1:731263-748680 GCF_000325575.1 Pteropus alecto | reverse complement strand
AGCAGGAAAGCCAGCAGTCCTTTAAGCCAGTCAGGCAGTTTCAGAATCAAGATAAGGTCCCCCAAGCAGTGATCCACGAAATCACCTTTGCTGGGAGACAAAGGGTCCAGTTCAGGCACCCCCACTCCAGATATCCCTCCCGGCTTACCCCTACCCACTGTATCCCTTCATTCTCTACTCAGCAACTCTGTCCACTTCCCTCCTCATCAGACTCCAGTAACCACTGGTCTTCAACCCCTTCATCTGCCTCCTTTCAAACATGTGACTTGTTTCTGCTAATCCTTTGGGGTGCCTGGGCTCCACCCCGCCCCTACTGGAGCTCCCCAAGGTGGGACTCTGTGTCTCCCTCACTGGAAAACTAAGCTCAGAATAATAAGGATTGAGGGCAACATCTCCCCGGCCAAGGTTTGATACTGAGGGCATCCCCCTATTGATGATACCAGCCTGGAGGCACAGATGGGGCTGTCCAGAGTGAGCCACCCATGATGCTTGTCTCTGAGGCTGTCTCTGGCTCTAGATCTCAGGGAAAAGTCTCAGGTGGCTGATCTTGGGCTTCATTCCCAGAGCCTGAGTGAGGGCAGCCCCTTCCGCTGAAGCCTGGATCATGCCCAGCTACCAGGGGAAGTCCAGTCAGCCCAGGTATATCACAGGAGGCACATTCACAAGCCTGTCCTCCACCCCTGTCAACCCTTAAAGATGGAAAACATTGAAGTAGAACCAGTTTCTCTAAATGTGAGCTCTGCAAAATCGCTTAAAGCGGGTCTGGTCCAACCCGTCCACTTTACAGAAGAAAAAACTAAGGTCTTGCTTGAAAAGAAAAGATGTGGCTCAAGACAGAAGAGCCTGAAATCATAGATGTCTAGGCCCCTGTCCTCTTGCTTGATCCTGCCCTTGTCTCTCAGTCTCCCTGGCGAGGTATCTCTAGGCTCAACCCACAGCTGGAGGGGTGGCAAGGTCCCTGACCAGAATGCTCAGACCTTGTTTAAAACCAGCTGAAGCCTAATCCCCAACTTTCTCCATACTGCGGAGTCACAGCCACCTCACTGCTCTCCCTGGGTCTACCCATATCCTGATCCTACCACAGACCTTGAAGCCCAGCATCACTCACAAGTTCTGTAGAAGGGTGACACCACCATCACTGAACAGCCCACCTGTCGACAGGGTCTCCATAGCATAGGGTATGTTGCTCGGCAGGAAGGGAACCAGCTGCAGGGATTGGAAGGTATAAGGCCCTCAGACCTAAAAACCCTTGGGCCCTATCACCCCTGTGCTGCCCAGGTGGCCCTGAAGATGGATGGGACCAACCCTACTCACACAGTAGCCCTCACTGGAATCACAGAGGTGGCCTTTACTGGCCCATGAAAACTCCCTGCAAAATGCCCATCATGAGAGAAGTCTGGATCCACACAAACTTCTCTGAGATGAGCAGGCCAAAACCTACTGGCCCACCATCTCAGGGTGCCAGGAACCTCTGGACAGCCGTGCACTATTGTTTGTGGTTGATGAGGCCCTCCCCATGCTGCGCTCACACATCCCCAGCATGGGTCTGAGTTCACTGTCAATCAATTACCCCCAAACTCCTGATCAGCCCTCTATGCACTGATGCCACAGGGACACAGTTCCCATCCCCAACTACAAAATAATCAGGGTGCAAGGATGCCAGGAAGGGGTGGTAGCCATGGGCATCAGGAAGGCTTCCCTGAAGGAGAAGCCGTGCCAGACTTCCGGGATCCTGCAGCCATACCGTGTGGCCAGCAGCCTCCAGGCTCTGCTTGGTCTCCAGCAGGGCCCGTTTCATGGCTGGGGTGGGCATGGTATAGTTGTCTGTCTCATAATACCCCACACGCAGGGGCTGGGAGCTTCTGTAGACCTGGAAACAAAATATAGGAGTCAGATTAGGACGAGAGAGGGCGGCCCGAGGCAGGGCTCCCAGAGATCAGAGAAGCTACTTAGCCTGACACAGATGTGAGGCTGCAGCTTGGATCCCCTGAAAACTGCTTGCCCACTAGGCCAGCCCCTCTGCATCTGCCACTTTCATGAAACACCTTCACAATAACTGTGTAGGTGGGCAGAGCAAGGATGAGGATTCCCATTGGTCATATGAGGAAACTGAAGCTCCAGGTCTTTATAGGGCAATAGGCCCAGAGTGGGGCTAGGACTTGTCCAAGGCCATTCAATGCAGAGTGACAATGCTAGGTCCAGAATCCAAGCAACCTGTCTCCTGAGCAGAGGCTCTGCACTGCCTGTCTCAAGAATGCAAGTCCTGGCTCCCACGATAAATTGTTCCAGACCTCAGGACAAGGACCTCATCTCATCTCCTCATCTCCTCCCTCTCAGGAAGGGACCCATGAACCACTGGGTTCAGTTAGAACATCATCATCTGCTGCAGCAGGGGAGCTCACCCCAGCCCAGATCTCCCACCTGCCAAGAAACGCTGAGGCCCACTCTCCTGTCCAAGGGCCCTCAACCCTACCACCTGGGCTGGGTGAGGGCAAGAGGTCTGTACAGTAGAAATGGAGCTTACATTACACAGCTTACTGTCCATGTTAACATGACTTTACTATTCTACTATCTGCATCTATCTAACTTGCCTACTCCTGAATACTTTTATATAAGGTACAGATAACTTTACTGTTCATTCTTGAAAAGACTTATCAACTCTTCAACAGGAGTATCAAAATACAGTTTATACTCTTAAGACTCCCTAAACCCCTCGCCTCAAAATCCTCACCTTGCTGTGTCCACCAATCCTAAACTATTATGTCGTGATCCTTACAAGCCCCCACGTTGAAATATCTGCCTTAAACCAGACTTTGAAATCTCAACAAATATCCCAACTTTGCCCCACTCCCACTCCCACCCCTCCCAGCCCTGGTGACACCTAAGGTTCTGTTGAGGCAGCATTTTTCCTCACCACAGAAGTTAATAAACTCAGCCTTGTCTGATCAACAGGCTGTTTTGTAGTATTTTGGGAAGCCAGTATTCAACACTGCACACAGATCTCAGCTTTCTCTAGGAGGGAGACAGCTCTGCTTTTAACCATCCTTAACTCACTCAGCCTACGTGCCAAGCATCCTATTGAAGGTTAGGGACATGGACACAAATACTGAAGAAAGGCTATTTACTGAGGGTCAAACACAGGAGATACAGGAGTTCTCCTTCAAGTTGTTCTCTGGGCTGGGAAGTGGTTTCTCAGTGACAGCAGCAGAGGCTCGGGCCAGAAGGTGAGGCCCGTCCTCAGCAGAGACTCCAGGTTACCTATTTGGAAGACCGAGTTTCTAAATGCAGATAAGGGCTCCATCTGGTGGCTCTCTACGGAGCAGCAGCTGACTCTAGCCTCAGACTCCAGCGAGGTGGTTTTCAGGAGACAGGACTTCCAAGGCCTGCCCACACTACCTGGGCTGCTCTCTGGGTTCAGGAACACCACTGATAACTGAACCCACCGCCATACCGACCCCTACTCCTGCTTACCTCCTCTTTGAAGGGCAGCGGGGGCACAGTGGGGTCCAAGCGGAACATGTCCTCACACAGCAGCGCTCGCAGGCACAGTGCCAGGCTCTCCACATCCCTGGCCATAGGGCCCACTGACGCCTGTACTGTGGGGAGGAGAGGGAAGGGAAGAGAGATCACTTGGCCCCAATGGGCTCTGGGGCTGGGTCCGAGCAAGGGTTGGGCCATGGCCCAGGAGTGTGGGCAGAGACAGGAAGTAGGAACTCAGACCTAGAGTAGCCTGGGAGCTAAATTCTGCCCCTATGAGAGGCAAGGGCAGAGGTGGATCAAGCAGAACCCAACACCCCGCCAATCAGGGCACTGAGAGAACCACAGACCTCACCTGCCACCTGTCCATAGACACAGCTCTTCAGGCCAATCTTGCTGAATAAGAAACACAAGATGTTGGAAACAAAAAATGGTCAACCTCTGCCCCACCCCACACCCATACAGTACTCACCACTTGGAAACTAGGGCCAGAGGTGCTGTGACTCTTCCTCCCAGCAAAATCCCAGTAAGGGAACCCCTGCCCGGAGCCCAGAGAGATGGGAAGCTAGACCAAGGTCACACAGAGAGGGGTCCAGAAGCTCCCTCCACCCGTCACCTATACAATACCTGAGACGGTTCCCTGTGGGCTTGAGGCCACAAATGCCACAGAAGGAGGAGGGAAAGCGGATGCTGCCTCCAATGTCAGTGCCTAAGCCCAGCGGGGAGCCTCCAGCCCCAATGATGGCCCCTTCACCCCCTGAGGAGCCACCTGGGCTCTTGGAGGAATTCCATGGGTTCGTGGTCTGGCCAAAAAGGGGATTACTGCAGTCGTAGCTGGATAAAGCAAGAATGGGTCAGCCATGTCATGCTGGCAACAGTGACCCTGTCTCCACCCAGCACCTTTGAGACCCAACCTGAACATGGACTGAGGGACGTTGGTGTGCACAAAGGGCACAGCACCCTGCAGCTTCAGCACCTGCACCATCACACTGTCACACTCTGCTGGCACTCCTTCATTCAGGCTCAAGCCCAGTGTCGAGTCCTGGCCCTAGAAGGTGGATTGGGCACCAAGAGGGACATGGCTGGTAAGTCAGGAGCCCTTTAGCAGCCAGGGTCCACTCCCATCACCCTCACAAAGGCCAAGGCAAGGCATACCATGGTGCCCTCTCAAAGTTTCTGGACCCAATACTTCCTCTGAGGGCCCAGGGTGACCTAGGACACAGAGCTTGTGGGCAGGGATGGGGAGAAGTTGAGGCCTGATACTGAGGCATGGCATACCTTGTAGCTGAAGCACTCCTTGAGACTTACAGGGACACCATAGAGCAGGCCCTGCCTTGGGGCCTGAGACAGCTGAGTTTCACAGTCTGCCAGGTAAGTGGTCACACAGTTGGTCCCTTTGTTCACTTCCCAGGCCTGGGGGAGGGAGAAATGGACACAAGGCAGAGTGAGGCTTGCCTTTTTAAAAAAAAAAAAAAAACTATAGTAAAATATACATAACATAAAATTGGCCTTTTAAAGTATACTCGGAGAGAGAAAGGGTAGCCAGCACCATGGCTCAGAGCCAGAAGCATAGAGGATAATCTAGAGCCCAGCACCCACTTCACTGGGGACATCTGGCCCCAGCCTCCCCTTGGCTGTCTTGGGCCTTTAACCCCAAAAGGAAGAGAGAGAGTACTCCCAGGGTCAAAAGAACAACATACTGGCCTCAGATGTCCTCCACAGGGAATGAGCTGGGAGAAGAATGACCCTTGACCCCTGACCTCCTTCTCCAAGCCCCACCTCTGTCCAATGAAACAGATGGGAACTAGACCAGGCAGATCGCCATCTCAAACCACACTGGGAGTCAGCCAGCACAGAGCAGGGCTAGACCTAGGCTCCAGCCTCTCACAGCCCAGTACACTTTCCTCTGCCCCAGGCCTGGCCCACACCTAGCCCAGCTAAGCCTCCACTCTCCCAGGAACTTCTAAATCTGATAATCATGACATATGGAGGAATGACTGACAGTTAGCAATCACAGTAAAGGGCGTGGGAGCTTGACTGAATGACACACTCATTATGTTTGTCTCAGGAACTTGCTAGAGCCCTCAAACCACACTCAACAGGCCCCTATAGTGGGGGAAGGCCAGGGTAGAAGCGGTGTAGCTTTCAGTAAATACTCCTTGTTCCTGTAAAACACCTGAGAAAATGGGTGTGGGTCCAGTTGTCAGACTCAGGCACATGAAATCTGTTTCCATTCACGCCCATCCAGGGATGCCCCGCCCCCCCCAAAAAAGAAAAAAGAAATTTGTTTCCAGGCTACCTAAGGTAGGAGGCCAATCTAACCAGAATGCTTTCTTATGATCTCTTTCAAGAACTCATATACAAGTCACACTCATAAAGCACAATTCTTTCTTTCTCATTTCAAACATATTTCTTGAGCGCTTACTATATGAAAGATATAGTGTACAGCACTAAAGTGCAAAAACAAATAAGATAAGCTCTGTTCCAAAAAAGCCCACATTTAACATGAGAAATAGACAAGGCAAGCCCTATAACACAATGAGAAACGCTGAAGAGGAAACCCTAACTCAGGTTGGCAGGAGAGGAGGGTCAGGGAAGGCTTCATGGAAGAGGGGACTTCTCTGAGCCCTGAAGTCTCACCTGTAGGGAGCTAAAGCTCCCAAAATTCAAAAGAGTGCATGGATTATCTTGGGAGGCCTGCTTGCATAAAAAAAAAAAGGGAAAAGGCTGGTTCTGTGGAATTCCAGGAAGAAGAAGATTAAGTATAGACAAAGGGAGTGTCGAAGGGAGTGTCAAAGGAAGTGTTGATTGTACCTCGACCTTCAGGATGTTACTTTAATTATGTTATCTTGGGATACACAAAGGAACAGATTATGTATAAAAAGGAGCATAAGAAATAAACTCGGAGAGACAGTTGTGAGATCTGTTCTCCCTCCTGCACCCTGTCTGTCTTCTCTTTTTTCTCAGTCCCCGCTCCCCTATTCAGGTACCTGGTTTGACTTTTTCGGCTGGTTTCTGACACTCACCCAAGCAGGGAAAAGTGGAGAGAGAAGGGCCTTCCAGATAAAGGGAACCCCACAAGAGCCAGTGCAGAGCATGACAGGACCTGTGTGCCAGGGAACCACTAACAGTTGAGCTACTGATGTCCCAAGCTCCAGGAGAGCTTGGCCAAAGAGGATGGTGGGGACTGAGTAGAAGCAGAAGGGCAGAGCCTGAAGAACTGGGGACCTGAAAGGGATCTGGACAGGAGGCTGGACCTTGATCATGGAAGAGAAGACAAGGTTGGCTAAAGTAGGGTGGGGACAAGGAGATAAGCTGGAGAGAGCTATATGAAGGGAACAGACCAGTCTTAGGGACTAATGGAGTGGAGGCAGAAGGGAGAAGGAAGGCTGGGCTGAAAGCCTGGTTTCTAGCTAAGACAACACGTTCAGTGTCACCTCCACCCCATACACACAGAGTCGGTCAATCTCAGTCTGTCTCTCTCCCCTCTCGTGTACACACACACACACACACACACACACACACACACACACAGAGCTATGGCTCCTTTCCTCTCTGGTAGCCCTGGCACTGTTGTCCCACCAGGGCCCTCAGCAGGATGAAGTCTAGGCCAGGTTTTCCCCACAGTCTGTGCAGAAAGAGCAAATAGGAAGCAGCAGGCAAAATAACTGGCTGGCCTTGGCTGGCCTTACCTTTCCCAAGTAGGTGAAGAGCACAGCTCTAGGACACAGTTCCCCACTGTGTAACTTCTGCACTAGTTGAGGCAGGGGCAGGGCCAGCAGCGCCTCTGAGTCCAGGTCAGGATTCTGAGAAGACACCTCAGATCAGTTCTCCACTCCCTGCAGGCCCCACATGCCTGTAGCAGATATCTGTGGCCCATGTCCTTAAGTCACCATACCAACTAAGCAGATGCACAATGTCACATGCCAATCCATGAGAGACATGCCCATCAACATACCCAACACCATGACCCAGCCTGTGCAGGTCCTTGCCACCTGTAAGCAGTACAGATATTATCTGTACTGGAGGGGATACCCTAGGAGAGGCCATGGTCAGGCTAATTATTAAACCATTGAAACCACCACCACTGATGGCTGCCTACTGTGTGCCAGACGCCATGCTGGTGTGCTCTCTATTTTGATTAAGTCTTACTACCATTCCCTTTGCACAGAAAAAGAAATTGAGGCTCAGAGAGGGGAATTGCCTTGCTTAGAACGGTACAGGCAAACTACAGTTCTCTGCCCACTCCGCATGGGCTGCCCCCCTGGCTGTCCACTTGCACCTGACCACCCAACCCCTGGCAGGATAGGTTAAAACAAGAAGACTCCATCCAGGTAAGTTGGGCTGTAGCTGGAGGCCACATCCAAGAGAGGATTTTTCATTCATTGCACAAATATGTATTAGGTGCCTACTCTGTAACAAGTGCCACACTAAGCATGGGGGTACAGCAGTGAACAAAAAAGGCATATACATACTTTGGGGGACTTACACAGGGCACAGGGTTGGGGGTGAGTATTTGTTAAGTAAACAAATAAGAATTTTAGATAGTGAGAAATAACTTAAAGGAAATAAAACCAGGTACAATGAGTGGGCAGCATATAGGTAGAGGGTAGTCAGAGAAAAGCTCTGTGAAGGAGACATTTTATCAGACCCAGGCCTCGAAGTCTCCAAGAGTCCCTGGGATCAGCCTCTGCCTACAAACACCTAGCTGATTCCTCTTCAAGGGTGCTAGGCTAATTAGAAAGCACAGGCTAGAGAAGATCTGAGTCACAGCCAACAATTCTACCTTTATCCTCTCCTGCTCTTGCCAAAGTCTCCAGGAGCTGTCTCAGACACCTGAAGAAAAAGGCCTCTCTTCTAGGCCGCTCCTCCATCCCCATACACACTGAGCTGATCCAGAGGGAGAAAAGCTTGTTGACAAATCACCCAGGGAAGGGCTGGAACTAAACCTGCTCATGGAAGGGGATTGTCAGGGGTTGGCCACAACCTGGGCAGCAGGAGCTGGGGAGACTTCCATTCCGGCCCTACTCTGTCAATAACTCCCTGTGCACTTGGGCAAGTACCTTTTCGGCCCCCCTTGGGGTCATCACACACAAATCGATAAGTTTGAACTGTAGCTATACGGATTCCCTCGGCCATTACTCGGTGAGGCTTAAGTCCTAAACCCTAACATCCTATTGATTCTCACACTTTCATTTTAACGTTTTAATTGTCAGTGATCTTGAGATTCTTTGGCACGGAGCAAAGGTCCTCTCTTTGACACAGTGCGAGAATGGCCTTCCACGACCTATCCTTCTTTCCGTTCCCTTCCTCCCCTTGGCCCCATCTGCCTCAGAAACAGGACGAAATACATTAGGGCAAGGATGGGTTCCGAAAGTTACAAGCCGGCGCAGCCTGCCACCTGCCCCTTCACGCGTCTAGACAGCTGAAAAGTGCTACTGGGGGCACTCAGACCTGGTGCCTCCCGGGACTCCCGATCTCGACCCCGGCCATCACCTGGAGCCGGAAGCGCTGCGCCGCCTTGTCCATGCTTTCCAGGGCCGCTTTCTGTTTCTGTCGCGCCCGGACCGCCGCACCCCGCGCCTTTCGGCGAGCAGACCAGCGCAGGACCACAGCCGTGGCTACGAAGCAGCAGGCCAGGGCAGCCCCGGAGACGCCAGAGAGCGTAGCCCACAGTTCATCCAGCATCATGATCACCTGTCGCCGACTGGTGCCAAGAGCGACAAGGAAGCAGTAAGCACGGATCCCAAGGCAAAATCCAGCCTGGATTGGCCAAGGACGCGCCCGCCTGCGCAGAAGGAACGGGAGGAGAGTCGCAGCGCCGCAAGGCCGCAGGACAGCGCGCGGTTGCCTGGCAGCCGGCCGGGGGTGGGCGGTGCGCAACCGTCGAGGACAAACACGGCATGGATTGCTCTCTGCGTCATCCCGCCCTGACCGAGGTGAAGCAGAAGGAGCTGGAGGAACACCTGCTTCTCGTGGGCGTTCTCGGAAGCATGACCTTAGCACCGATACGGCATCGTTTCTTGGCCTGGCCTGAGCCCCGCGCCCCTCAATGCCCCAACTCCCAGAAGACGCGACCCAGTCGGAGCTCCCTGCAGGAAAGGCCAACAAAGGGGAGGGGGGTGGCAGGGCGGGGCAGACTAGACCTGATTAATTCCCGCAGTTTAGCAGCATATCTCTTGGAGAACCTTGTGTCATTCAGGGCAGGGCCAGCACCGCCGGGCGCCCACCTTACCCCTACGCGAGGCTTACGAGGGGGAGGGGAGTGCGGGACGGAAGAGGAGCCCCGCCCTGGGACCCGCGCAGGAACTTTCCCTGTGGCACCCGCGTGCTCCCCACTCCCCTTTCCCCAACCCTGGGATCCCCTTTCTCTAACCCTGGGCTCTTCATGACCAAACCACCCATCATTCGTAATTCTGCTCAACCACCCTGCGGACTGGCCTTCCCAGGTCACCCTTTTTCAATCCTGGACCCTCCCGGAGT
Organism: Pteropus alecto; assembly: GCF_000325575.1. Classification (NCBI taxonomy): domain Eukaryota; kingdom Metazoa; phylum Chordata; class Mammalia; order Chiroptera; family Pteropodidae; genus Pteropus; species Pteropus alecto. Next base: position 738,720 of record NW_006441955.1, on the reverse strand, counting down.
TCACACCCAGGAAGCAGAAAGAATACCTAATCAGGAGTCCGGGGATCTGGTGCCCTTAATTAGGGGATGAGAGGATTACACGCACACTACTTCTGTCTAGGCCTCTTTCACAGGATTTCATGTACTTTATCTCATTTGTCCTCCCAGCAGGCCTATGAGGAAGGCATTTTTATTATCCTCAATTTACAGATGAGGTAACTGAGGACAAGAGGGGTTAAATGACTTCTGTGGGTCACGCAGGTGGCTGAGTGGGGATTTTAATTCAGGTCTAATCCTAAACCATTGCTCTTACCCATCAAGTAGCCCCACCATTCTGCCCTGGAAGTAAGGCCCAGTGGGATGGGGTATAGGAAAGTGCTTGTGACTGGACTCTGCACTCTGCAGTCTCTCCAGTTCTTTACCTCTGAATCTGCCTTTACCTTTCAAAGGGGAATGGTTACAATGCCTATCTTACAAGACTGTTAAGAGTCTGTTAAAGTCCTTTATAGTGCCTGGCACACAGTAGAACCTCCATAAATAGTGACTGAAAGGCCCACCTGTGGAGAGCCTTGGAAGAATAGAGACCTGAGGACTTTGAGCATCACTGTCAGGCTCTTGAGCATATTCGGGAGGGGCACAAGGCATTGTGTTTCTAAGTCTTCAGTCCCAGCTGATTGCTGCTGAGTTTCTACTCAGCACTGATAGTCCTTTATAAATTTCAAATCCTTGGACCTCAGTTTCCCTAGGAGAACTGACAGAAGCAGGGTAATGGAAAGAAACCCCAATATGAAGGTCTTGCAAGGTCGCCTCACCCATCTTCTGATGGAAGAAAGTATTTTAGCCCTTGATTCACCCATCACTTGCTGGGTGACCTCACGTAAGTCAATTTTTCCTTTTGTAGAGAAGCATTCTTTCTGGCCCCCTCTCCCTCTCAAGAAGGAAAAAATAAGATTAGTTATGGGGAAATTCTGGCCATTCCTGAAGCTTAATCACCAAGTTGGTAACCTGTTGGTTAGGCCAAAATCTGTTAATTTAAGAATTCCATTAACAAAATATTGTTTTATTTCCTGTGATGATGATTCTGAGACTTTCTGAGCCAAAGGTTTTTAACTTGGAGTTTACAAATGGGCTTTAGGGAGTGTCCAAACCTCTGAGAGTATGTATATAAAATGTGGTGGTGTGCGTGTGTTTCCTGAAGACTAAAGCTTTTATCAGTCTGTCAAACATATTTGTGACTCCCAAAAATGAAAACTAGAGATCCAAGCTATCTCTCTACTGTGACCTATGGCTGGCCCTCTGTTTTTGCAATCCAGCTGTAAATCAACTCTATCTTCCACAATATAAAATTCTAGAATAGGCAACACTCTAATGACAGAAAGCAGATCAGTGATTACCTGGGACCAGGGATTGAGCACAAGGAAACTTTTTAGGGGATGGAATTGTTTTCTATATTTTGATGGTGATGGTGGTTACAGATTATATACAATTACCAAAATTCATTGAACAGTACATTTAAAATTAAATTATATTGTATGTAAATAATAAGAGCATCATGTTACATTTAATCTTTTGGGGCTAAACTTTTTTATTTAATATTTTATTGCTAAGATTCATCCTTATTGTTATGTCACTGTAGTTCATTTGACAGCTGTGTAATATTCCACTGTGTGAATATTCCAGTTTATTTGTATACTCTCTTACTCATGGGCATTTGAGTTTGCTTTTTTGACCAGGGCTGCTATGAACATTTTTATACAATTCTCCTGGTGTACATCTAAGAGTTTCTCTTGGTTATCCCAAGTATTGGAATAGCTGGGTTGTAAACTAGATAAATATTCAATTACAGAAGATAAAGTGTTTTCCAAAGTACTTCTCTGTTTTTCTTACCTGAGTTTGTTTGTCCCCAATTAGCCACAGACCAGAAACAAGGACCCAGGGGCAGAGGACCCTCTCCCCTTGGATTATCACTGCTTAGCATTCGATTAGCACCAGCCTGGAACAGGGGCAGAAGCCCAAGCACCTGAGACTTCCCCACCTCAGCAAATACAGAGTAAAGAGTAAACAGCAGGCAGGACCACATGAGGCTAATTAGGTTCCTACTCCCTGGAGCTCCATCTTCCTAGCTTAATTAGGATTTGAGTCTGGAAGGTCTTCCTGGGCCCTCAGTTACAATGCAAATCTCAAGAAAGGAGAAGGCTTAACCACATTTAAAGTCCTTCTCAGCTGATACCTCTAATACCCAAACAAGGATTAGCAGGAAAGGCATAAAAACAGTGACAGGAAGAGGAGGGATAAGGAAAGTGAGAAAACCAAGAATACAAGTATTCTAAAATTACGCACCCTTTTCTACACAAAAGCCAGTTTTTCAGGGGGAAAAAATTGTTTAATAAAGCAATATCTGCAAGTGACCATAAGCAATTTTTAATATCCCTGTCATTAAAGGATTGCCTTATTTGTGCTAAAACAATATAACTAGCATGCAATCAGTAAATGATGTGATGTTGCTCCCAAACACTGCGTGAGGTAAAGCCCTATGATGCTGGGGGAAGAGCTTTGAGTGTTTCATGTAGGCCAAAGAACTGGCACCAGAGCTCAGCCACAGATCAGGAACAAGGAAAAAACTAAAACAACAACAACAACAACAAAAAAAAACCCAGAATATAACAAAACAAGACATTAGGAGTTTCCTAGATGCTCATAAAACAGGAGAAGAACTGGCATTCTGAAGAACGAGGCCACGTTATCCCCCACAATCCCAACTACTACATCTCTAGCAGCTCCCTGTTTGTCATACGTGAGCTTGAGAAATACATGCTAAAGGAATGAACAATAAAAGAAACACACAAAGAGGTATCACAGCTGTTCTACCTGTGGCAGAACAGCTTCTCCAGCCACAACTGGGTAGCAGTGCTGTTGACAGCAGGAAGAATGGCTGGAATTACTCAGCTCTGGAGAGCTTTCTCAATGTAAGTAAGCAGATTATTATTCATTGGCTTAACATTTTTAGTTCCTTGTTTCTTAAATTAGATTATGGGCCATATGGAGAAACTAGGTAGGCTTGTTTGAGCCCACTTGCTGCTCAAGACTGATCACACAGAACTCAGCTCAAGTGTGAGAGGGGCCCTGTAACCAGAGGCCTGTAACCAGGCTGAGGTCCTGGGCTTTAGACACTCGGGAGCTAGTGCACAGTGCAACAGCTGGTACAAGTGCAACTAACTACTTAGACTGACATGAGGCCCCCTACTACAGCCCCAGCTCTATGGAGCTTCAATTTTATTGGCTAAATACTTCTTCCCAAGTTTACAGCTTAAAGTGTGGGCCTGCTCACTGGCTTCTCCTCCTAATGGGGTAGGAAACTTTAGTACAGGCTTGGCAATGGGAAGTGGGGGTGGGGTGTAATAAGTGAGTTAGAAACCTGCTGATGCTCCACAACTGGACAGCATGACAGAAAAACTCTGACTTCCTATTGCTGAAAACTGTCAATAGAAAGATTTGAACAGAATAGAGGGCATCTTTGCCACTGGTCTGTTTCCAGTACCTCCATAAGAATACACCCTTTGTCTTCCAACACCAGGGCTTCAGGAACAGGGTGATGCTATGTCAGTCTACACATTTTGCAAAAGTACATGGGCCCAAAATTGGCCATGAGGTTTGGGATTACCAGTTCTCCAACCTGGCAGGATGGGAAGAAAGAGAAGGTGTCCATGAAAAGCTTTCGGAAGTGAGTCAGGTCTTCCACCCGAACTTCGATACTATATTGATTGGCCAGGAGTTCAATGGTGCCTTGCACCACATATTCATTCTGTAAGTGTGAGAGTGAGCAAGTGGAATAGACAACGTGGCCTCCTGGTTTGGTGGCAAGGAGTCCAGCCCTGAAACCAGAGAGAGAAACAGTGACTCGTGAGCTGGGAGGGAAACAAAAGGAGCTAGAAGCATGCATAGAGGAGTCTACTGTGGGATGGGTACCTGTGTTAGACAACATCTCAAGTCCCTTCCACAATTACGCCACCTGAAAAGTCATTCTCAAAGCAGAGAGCAACTCAACCTTACTCCATTAGCTCTCCTCTAGAAGCCTTCTTAAAATGATCCCCTGAGTTCTGGCTCTAGTTATAAATCAAACCCTGATGTTGGCTATGGATTGAGTCCTTACTCCAGCCCTCAGAACCTTGACCTCAGCAACTATTTTTCAAAGTTGTGCTTCTCACTGGTACTGGGACTAGCATGGAAGTAAGAGAGCATAAGTGAATCTGTGCAGCCCACGCTGCTACACATGTCCTATCACATAGGGTTTTTATGTTCCAGAGAAGGACCATCCCATGTCTGTCTGTCTCCTCCAGGCAGACCCTCAGCCAAAAGACCCTTCTACAGGTGATGGTTTTGGCAAGAGCTTCCAGTCCCCCAGTTCTCCAGGTGACCAGACCCCCAGGGCAATCTGGCACAAAATCCTGAGTTTTTATAAATCTATTACTCACGCGAGAAGCTGCACCTGCAGCATAGGCAACATCTGTCGCTCCTTCTTCCTTGACCGCTGAAAAATGTTGTTCTCCTCCTCATGAAGGGAATGGCGGTCTGTGGTACAGGGAACATCCACCAGCACCTGCCCAGAAGTGTTAAAGGGTAAAGTATTAAAGTTACTTACAGGCTCTTCTTTCTTAGACCAGGGCTGTTTTAAGCCCTAGGGGTTTTGCGGAGTGCTTCCTCTGCCCATCCTTCCATTGTAGAGTACCTGACAAAGCTGCTCATTTTAACCTGGTAGACAATTGCGAAACCATGGCAAAATAGTATATTTAGGTATACTCATGGCTGGTCAAAAACCTAAAACCAACAGGCAAATAACTATAATTAACTGAAATCAACCTAGGAAGAAGTCTTTAATACTTCATAGCTCTGTCGTTGGCTTGGTCCTTAGCTATTTGAATGAATACATCCAATTTGCAGATGATACAATGCCCAGAGGGCAGCTAATATACAAAATAACAGGATCAAAATTAAAAATATCTTATGCTAAAACAACCTTGTATCCAAAATGGAAAAGTTTTAAAGTGAGAAATGTATAATAATTTACTAAGAGCCTGCTCTGTGCTAGGCATTAGAGACAAAAAATAAAAAATAAAAAGCTACCCTATATTTATGTTTCAAAAAAGTAAAATCATCTATAGAAAAGATCTGTGAACTTTTTTTTAGTTAAGCAGAGACTCCAAGTAAATAAAGTTTCCAGCAATGTAGTAAACTAGATATCCAGAAAATGCCTGTAATACAAAGTACCTAAGGGCTGAATAAATATAACTTAAAAATATTTTTAAATGCATAGCTCATAGAAAATTAGAGAACTCCTCAAAAGCCAAAGAAAAAGCAGGAGCAAAACTCTAGGGAGGCATGCTGGAGATGAAGCCGATAGCTTCTTTTACCAGTTCCTAGTAACTCCCCCAAAAAGGACAAAACAGGGCACTGGGCCCACTTGAGGTATGGAATTGGAATAGAAATCCATAGCAAAGCCAAACTCCTCAAAGAGGATAAAAACTGGAATCCAGAGTCCACACCAAGAAGCAGAGAGTCCTAGTAAACACCTCATGCCTTGAGTTGGATCCTGTGTACAGAGGTAAACTGAAAGTAGAACAGAGCTCACAAAGTTTACCTTTGAATTAGCCTAATTTCTAACTGAATTAAGATCGTTTGCTCTGTTAACTATCAGCTGGAAAGAAAATCACATCCCTTCTAGAGGAAGATATCTAGAGCCTCAGATTACCTCTATAATTTTTCACACAAAATGCCTGGCATTCAAATATAAAAAATTACTACCACCAGGAAACAAAAACAAATGACCAAAAACCAAGAGTAAAATAGATAATAGAAGCTGACCCATGAGGTCCAGATATTTAAATTGCCATGGTGTTTGAAATGATCATGACTGATATATTCAAGAAATCAGATGAAAAGACATAAAATTTTATAATTTCCCATTTCGACAGAACTGGAAATTTTGAAAGCAGACAAACTCTAAAACAAAAATACAATAACTGAAATTAAGAACTCAATAGATGCAGTAGGAATGTCAACTGGTGTAGCCACTATGGAAAACGGTATGGAAGTTCCTCAAAAAATTAAAAATAGAGCTATCATATGATCCAGCAATTCCACTTCTGGGTATTTATCTGAAGGAAATGGAAACACTATCCTGAAAAGATATCAGCAACGCCCCCTTGTTCACTGCAACATTATTTACAATAGCCAAGACATGGAAATAACCTAAGTGTCCATCAGCAGATGAATAAAGAAAATGTGGCATTCTACACACACACACGCATGCGTGTGCACACACACACACCAGAATATAATTCAGCCATGAAAAAAGAAATCCTGCTATTTGAGACAATATGAATGGACCATGAGGGTTCATTATGCTAAGTGAAATAAGTCAGAGAAACACAAATACTGTATGATCTCACTTATATGAACTCACAGACACAGAGAAAAGATTGGTTATTGCCAGAGGCAGGGGTGAGGAATGGGCAAAATGGGTGAAGGGGTCAAAAGGTACAAACTTCCATTTGTAAGTCCTGGGATGCAATGCACAGCATGGTGACTACAGTTAACAATACTGTATTGTATATCTGAAAGCTGCTGATAGTAAATCTCAAAAGTTCTCATAAGAAAAAAATTGTAACTATGGTGATGGATATTAACTAAATTTATTATGGTAATCATTTTACAATATATACATATATCAGAGGTTCAGGGCAACATGGTGGAGTGAGAGACATCCCCAGATCTCTCTCCTTGAATCAACAATAAGCTGAACGTCTAAAACTCAACAAAAAACACTCAAACTGCACACCAGCACATCTGAGCATGGGATCTGCGCATAAAAGCTACCACAGGTCAGAACTCCAGGTGTCGGGCAGTGGACTGGGAGTAATAAAGAAGCTGCCTTCCGCAGCCGCTGGAGGTCCTTGCAGGAGGAGGGGGAGGAGTGAAGGAGCGGCAAGTTCGTGTGGCGAGTTCCCTAAACATTCCTGCCTGGGATAGTTGTGGCTGCAGGGCCCAGCTGTCAGGGCAAAAAGCAGAGAAGTGGGACAGGACTGCAGAGGAACAACAGCTGATTTTTGCCGGCCACAGTTGCAAAACCGAAGCTGAGCCACAGCCCCCAACCCCTAACCCCTAACCCAGAGGGCCCCTCCCCCCACCCCTCCAAGACCAATCACCACAGAGCCCCAGGGGAATCTGAGCAAACGCTGCTGAGACTGTTGCTGACACTGACAGAGACTGAAACTGAGGGTAGCGAGCATGATTAAACATGTACAAGAAATTTAAAAAGCATTATTAAGATTTTATATAAAGCAGGGATCCAAGAGGCTTAGATACCACCTACTGGAAACCAAAAGAAAAGCACCTCCTCTGCAACAGGCTAAAGAGAGACCTTTATATAATAAATCATCTTTCTGGAAAAACAGCAGAATACACTTCCATTAATGCCCAGG
>NW_006441955.1:728704-731000 GCF_000325575.1 Pteropus alecto | reverse complement strand
AATAAATAAAATAAAACACAATTAGGATTAAAGTGACTATCAGGCAAATAGAAGCAGAGGAGTGCAATCTTTACTAAGAACAGGGTCTTATAAGCTTAAATAATAAGAAGAGAATTGCTATAGCAAGATAGTAATGAACGTTCAGCATAAATAGGGACAAATGAGATAACAGTGACTGAAAAGGAGAGGATTCAAAGATCCAAATTAACAAACTCTCCTTTTCATATTGGTAATGGTAACCACACACCAAAGATTCAGAAATGAAGTATATAACATAAAGCAAGAAGAACCAGAAGGAAAACCCACAAAAGCCAACCAAAATAAAGAAAACAGAAATACAAGGACAAAGAAACATTGGAAACACCAAGCTACCAGAAAGCAAAAGATAAAATGGTTATAAGAAGACCTCATATTTCAATAATAACCCTAAATATAAATGGACTGAACTCACCAATAAAAAGGCACAGAGTTGCAGAATGGATCAAAAAACAAAATGAAACCATAAGCTGCCTTCAGGAGACACATCTCAGTTCCAAAGACAAATATAGACTCAAAGTAAAAGGTTGGAAAATGATATTTCAAGCAAATGGTGTTCAGAGAAAAGTAGGAGTAGCAATACGAATATCAAACAAAACAGACTTCAAAATAAAAAAGGTAAAGAAAGATACTGAGGGACACTTCATAATGATAAAAGAAATCATGCGCAAGAAGACATAACACATTAATATCTATGCTCCCAATCAAGGAACCCCGAAATATGTAAAGCAATTACTAACAGAACTAAAGAAAGATACAGACCAGAACACTATCGTAGTTGGGGATCTAAATACCCCACTGTCAGTTATAGATAGATCATCCAAGCAGAAAATTAATAAGGAAATAACATCCTTAAACAATACATTAGACCAACTGGACATTATTGACTTTTACAGAGCCTATCATCTCAAAAGAGCTGCTTATATATTTTTCTCTAGTGCACATAGAACATTCTCAAGAATCGACCACATACAGAGATAGCCTCAACAAATATAAGAGGGTTGAAATCATATCAACCATATTCTCTGATCATAATGCTTTGAAACTAGAGATCAACTGCAGAAAGAAATCAGGAAAAATCACAAATACATGGAGATTAAACAACATGCTACAGAAGAATAACTGGGTCAGAGAAGAAATAAAAAGAGATCAAGAGATACATAGAAATGAATGATAATGATAGTACAACATATCAAAACTTTTGAGACACAGCAAAAGCGGTCATAAGAGGAAAATTTATATCATTACAGGTCTATCTCCAAAAACATGAACAAGCCCAAATAAACAACCTAACGCTTCATCTTAAAAAACTAGAAAAGAAAGAACAAATGAAGCCCAAAGTCAGCAGAAGGAAAGAAATCATCAAAATTAGAGCAGAAATAAATGAAATTGAAAACAGAACAAAAAAAAAAAAGTGATAGAAAAAATAAATGCAACAAAGAGCTGGTTCTTTGAGAAGGTCAATAAAGTTGACAAACCCCTGGCTAGACTGACAAAAGATAAAAGAGAAAAGATACAAATAAACAAAATCGGGGATGAAAAAGGGGAAATTACGACTGACATCACAGAGATACAAAGGATCATACAAGAATACTATGAAAAAGTATGTAACACCAAATTTAATAACCTAGAAGGAGTGGACCAGTACTTAGAAAAATACAACCTTCCTAGACTAAATCAAGAAGAAATAGAAAATCTAAATGGACCGATCTCCAATAGGGGAATTGAAAGAATCATCAAAAACCTACCAAAAAGTAAAAGTCCAGGACCAGATGGCTTCACCAGTGAATTCTACCAAACATTCAAAGATTTAAAACCTATTCTCCTCAAACTCTTCCAAAGTTGAAGAGGAGGCAATACTTCCCAACTCATTTTATGAGGCCAATATTACTCTGATACTGAAGCCTGGTAAAGATAGCACAAAAAAAGAAAACTACAGACCAATATCTCTCAGGAACACAGATGCAAAAATACTAAATAATATACTAGCGAACTGAATACAGCAACATATTAAAAAGATTATACAATACAATCAAGTGGGCTTCATCCCAGAGGCACAAGGATGGTTCAACATACGGAAATCAATTAATGTGATACACCAAATAAACAAATTAAAAACTAAGAGTCATATGATCATATCAATAGATGCAGAAAAAGCCTTCGACAAGATACAACATCCATTTATGATCAAAACACTTAACAAAATTGGTATAGAAGGAAAGTACCTTAACATAATAAAGGCCATATATGACAAACCCTC
>NW_006441955.1:717889-727284 GCF_000325575.1 Pteropus alecto | reverse complement strand
CGGTGGTACATATATACAATGGAATATTACTCAGCCATAAGAAGAGATGAAATACTGCCATTTGTGACAACATGGATGGACTTCGAGATAATCCTGCTAAGCGAAATAAGCCAGACAGAAAAAGTTGAAAATCACATGATATCACTTATATGTGGGATATAAACCTAAAAGCAACAAATGAGCAGGACAAACAGAGACTTATGGACATGGACTACAGGCTAGTGGTTACCAGAGGACTATAGACTAGTGGTTACTAGTGGGGTAGGGGAAGAAGGGGGAGGTAGATGGGGTAAAGGGGGTCAAATATAGGGTTTAGGGGGAGGGTGAAGTGGGTAAAGGGATCAAATATATGGTAGCTGAAGGAAACTGGACTTTGGGTGGTAAACACACAATAGAATATACAGATGTCAAATGATAATGTACACCTGAAAAATATGTAATTGTATTAACCAATGTTACCCCAATAAACGTAAAAATTAAAAAATATATTAAAAATATATTGTATACATATATCAAATCAATATGTTGAACACCTAAAAGTAATACAATTATGTCAATTATATCTCAATTTTTTAAAAAAGAACTCAATAGATACATTTAACAGCATATTAAGACAGCTAAAGAAAGGACTGGTGAATCAGATCAAAATAAAATATCAAGATTGAATAATGAGGAGAAAAAGGAGAGAAATACAGGAAATAATATAAATTATATATAGGATATGGTGAAAAAGACTAACATACATATAATTAGAGACCTATAATTATACGTGAGAAAAAAACAAAGCAGAAAAAAAAATATGAAGAAATAATGGCTGGGAATTTTCTAAAACTCATGAGAAAATCAAGCCAGATTCAAAAAGCACTATGAACCCCAAGCAGGGGATATATATATCACCTTTAAAGGAGTTTTAACCCATTTCCCATTTAGAAAAAAAAAGTACAGCTCACTGCCAGTGTTAACATCATGTGTAGGAATGCTACGTTTTTCTAGGATTTGACATTTTCAGCAATGGAGAATTACTATATTTTGTAAATGGAAATACCACTACTAAAAACAGAATGCTATAAATAGAATTTCATTTGTTTCCAAAGACTATCGATATGCTAGAGTGATGCGAAAATAATAATAAAAGTGGGATATTTTGTAGCAATCTTTGGGGCTAAGATTAGGACTGTAATCCACGAGTTATCTCAGGGTAAATGCTCGCCGGTGAGTATTCTTGAGGCAAGCGGAAAATGGGTTAATAGGATTTATAACTGACTTCTCAACAGAAACAATGAACAGCAAAAGAAATGAAATACGACCTTCAAAATGCTGAAAGAAAAACTGCCAACATAGAATTCTATGACCAGTGAAATTATTTTTCAAATTTGTTCTTTAAATTAAATGTAATCTTGGCAAAAGCCCTGAAGTTTTTGTTTTTGTTTTTTTTTAAGAAAAGGCAACCAACCCTTGGTTGACCTCACAGATTGCAAGGACCTTGTCAGTTTACAATCCCTTATTTTTTTATTTTTTACGCCTACAGCACCTGGTCTTCCTAGGTGGTCTCCCATCCAAGTACTAACCAAGCCCGACTGCTTAGCTTCCGAGATCAAACGAGATCAGGCTTGTTCAGGGTAGCATGGCCATAGACAAGCCCTGAAGATTTTGTTGTGCAAACTGACAAACTGATTCTAAAACTTATGAAAATGCAAAGGAGCAAGACTAGCCAAAAGAAACTCAAAGATAAACACAGTTGGAGGATTTACTATACCAGATATCAAGACTTATTCTAAAGCTCCAACAATTGAGACGTGTAGTTTCTTGCAAAGAAAGACAAACGGGTCAAAAAACAGAAGAGTTTAGAAACAGACCCACAAATATATGGATACTTGATTTATGACAAAGGTTTCCACAGCAGGGCAGTGGAAAATGAATAATCTTTTTAATAACTGATGTTGGGTCAACCAGGGTCAAATGGATTGTAAACCTAAGTGAGAAAGGTAAAACAAAAATGTTTCTAGAAGATAAGAGAATATTTTCATTACCTTAGGGTAGGAAAAGGTACTTTAAATTAAGACCCAAAAGCGCTAACCATAGTGATAAACTGGATTACATTAAAAATAAGAACTTCTGTTTTACCATTAAGAGGATAAAAAGGTAAGTCACAGAGTGGAAGAAGATATTTAAAATACATATATGTTCAATAAAGGACTTATATCCAGAATACATCAACAACTCTTACACAATAAGATAGTCAACTTGGTAGAAAAAAATAGGCAAAGTACAAATGTCCACTTCAAAAAGAATTGCCAATAAACACATAAAAAGGTGTCCAAATTCATTAGTCATTGTGAAATAAAAATTACAACTGCAATGCAAATTACACCATTATCCACCAAAATGGCTAAAATGAACAAAGTACAATATATGTTGATGAGGCTATAGGACAACTAGAATTCTCATACACTGTACATAGGTATGTAAACTGGCACAATCACTTGGAAAACTGTTTGACAGGACTGACTAAAGTGGAACATACACATATTCTATGACCCAACAATTCAACAGACATGGGTACATAAGTGCACCAAAAAAGAAAATTTACAAGAATCTTCACAGCAGTGTTTTTTCTAATAGTCCCAAACTGGAAACAACTCAATTGTCTATTATGAATAGAATAGACAAATAAATTATTATATATACACATTATGGGATATAATACAACAACAATGAACAAACCACTGCTACAGGCAACAACATGGATGAATTTCACAAACATAATGTTGAGAGAAAAAAGTCAGACAAGAGTACATACTACTATATAATTACATTTATATAAAGTTCAAAACATACATGGTTTTAGAAGTCAATAGTGATTACCTCTGGGAGGGTAGAAAGGGGCCTGAGATTTTCTGGAATGATGGTTAATGTATTTCTTAGTAATAATGGTAGGGTAGTAATAATGTAAGTATATTTCATATAAGACAATTCTTAAGCAATACACTTGATTTGATCACTTATGTTATGCTTCAATAGAAAAGTTATTAGAAAATTATGACAGGTTACAAAAATAACCACAAAACTTAAAAAGGAAACAAGCCTCCTTGAGCAAGAGTTAGCAGAAACTATAACCAGTAGAATTAAATCCTCAGTTTTGATATTGAAATTATTTAATGTAGAACTAAAATATAAACCTTCCTAAATAACAACAGAAATTAAAAGAAAACCAAAAGAGCAAAGAAAAGAGGTCACATAGTAAAAGAAACACAGTAAATAAACATAGTAAAATAATTTGACAGAGATGAGACTAAATTTATCAGTGGCATCAACTGTTTTAAAAGAATAAAATTTACAGATTCTCTTACAAAGCAAAACCCAACTCTATGCAGTATGTAAGAGACACATCTAAAGGGAAGTGATTCAAAGGGATGGGCAAAGGTATAACTGCAATGCATATAAAAAGAAAACTGTGAGCATGGAGGGGGATAGGTATCTAGCCATGAACTTGCTGAGCTCTGGGTTCCCGAACTCATTCTAACTCATGGCCAGGTAGAGTTGGGAGAGGGATGTACCTACAAAGAATGTGTGGAGCTCTGAGATGGTATTCATTTATGCATAACGTGCTTAACACATACCTAATGCATAGTATACTGCACACAACTATTTTTTCAACAAATAAATTAACGAACTGCTTTCAAATGTCTAAAGCACTTTCAAGTAAAATAAGAGGCAGCTCACTCTATAATCTTCCATAAAGCATAGCTGGGATCAATGAACAGAAACAATAATAAAAATAATAATGATTGTGATAATAACAATATTATTAAGTAGTTTCTACATGCCAGCAACTGTGCTAAATGCATTCTTATTTAATCATCACCTATGAGATAGGCACTTATTATTGTCATTTAACAGATGAAGAAGCTGAAGTTTAACTGAAAGGTTAACTTGCCCAGACTTCTCCTGGTAACTTGCTGGTAAAGTGATGGAGTCAGAACTCCAAACAAAGCAGTAACCTCTGTCAAAATCTTAAATGCATATAACTATTATCTAGCAATTATATCTCAAAAACATAAAACTAAAAAGAAAAGGAATATAAAAAACATCATTCCTATTTTTTAAAAAATACACAGAAATTTGTATATACACAAAGAATATATTTTCAAGGATACAGAAGAAAATATAAACAATGGTCATCTGCAGGGAAAGAAAGTAGATGGCTGTGAGACAGGAGTAAGAGGGCAACGACTTTTCACTGGATACCCTTTTGTGCCTTCTTAATTTTGCACCATGTACTGTATTAATATTGAAAAATAAAATGATGTCATTCATACTTATTTTAATGAGTAAAACAGCCAAGTGAGTTGAAAAATAAAATAAGCCTAAAAATCTTTATCCACTGAATCAGGTTCAAACTCTCACTTGTGAACAGCCAAGTGAGTTGAAAAATAAAATAAGCCTAACAAACTTTATTTCCACTGACTCAGGTTCAAACTCTTTTTGCTGCTCTCTCTATTGAAGATGGCAGCCAGCCATCTAAGCTGAACTGACAATTCTGCAAATGACTATTTTCTCCAAATCACTCACGGATTGCTGGCTAGGTCCAGAAACAGCCCTACATGCTTAAACATGTAGGGCCAGATCCTACTGCTTTAGGGCCTGGAGTCAGGATGAAGAGGCCAGATTTGCCTGGCTGGATGTCCCAGGTCAAGAATCACTCACCCGGTCATAGGTGTCCCCCTCCAGTTCTCCCCACTTCCTGCCATCCCATGAGGTGACTCGAACTTGACTCCTATCCCTAATATCTTGAGGTACATAGCTGTGAAGGATCTTCTGTAGTCTGCCTGTTCGAGAGGTGGAAAGATCATTGGCAGCAAGATTGCCTGTGGAAATATAAATTTTAGGATTTTTTTTCTACTACTGTAAAAAGTGCCATTGAAATCTTGATAGAGATTGCACTGGATCTATAGATGGCTTTGGGTGGTACAGACATTTTATGCTTGTAGGAATAAAGAAACTTCAGTGGCCATGGCCCAATGAAACATCTCACCAACAATAGTGCTAATGGAGAGTCAGACCAATTCTCAGGCATAGCCAATAAATGCAGACTCCAGGAGCAGGGGCAAGTGGAGGACAAATGTTTACCATGTGCATTGCACCATACTAGACACAATGGAGCAGGGGCTACAAAGACCAGAAAGGTTATGTAAATAAAGCAGACCAGATAAGAATATTTACTTCTAAAGAAATATGCCCTCTCCCACTGTTCTTGAAACGTGTGTCTCTCTTCATCTTTGGTAGACACTACACATTTTTTATCCAAAACTTATCCTCCTCTTATTTCTTAGTAATAGAACACCAATTTTATTTGAGGGAGTGGAGAGCAATGTGCCAGCCTCATTTTACAAGTAAATATGACTGTATGACTTAGTTTTGGTTAATGGTTGTAACAAAAATTACTGTGTGAGACTTCTGGGAAGATGTTTAAAAGAAGCCAGCACAATTAGGAGATGTGCCTCTCATCTTATCTTTTCTTCCTGCCTCGAATTTGAATGTGATGGCTGGAGTTCCAGCAGCCATCTTGGACCAGGAATTCTGAGAATGGAAGCAATAAAATAAGTTACAAAAAGAAAGAAGACGCCCAAGTCCCAGACGACTGTGGAGACTCCATACCAGCCCTGGACTGCTTATATCACAGTTTCTCTCATGTAAGAAAAAAATAAACTTTTCTTCTTTAATCCAATTAGATGGGTTTTCTATTATATATGACCAAACATAATTCTAATTGATTCATCATCTATCTTTCACTTTCCCTTTGTGACAGACACAAGTTCAAGAAATGTCTCACTTTGCTCTTAGTTCTATAAGAAGAAAAAAATTTTACTGCAAGCTTGAAGAATAGCGTCTGATACTGCAAGCTTGAAGAATAGCGTCTGATACCTGGCCTCAGAGTCAAGGAGTGAAATGGAGATGGGAAGTGTGGTAAAGAACTAGAGTGCACATCCCTTATCTAATAGAAATGGTCACTATATGAACCAGGTTAGTGTTCCCACAAATAAATATAGTCCCAATTTTTGAGGACACTCAAAGAAGTAACAATTGGAATCTCTGCTCAAGAGGAATTTCCAGTTGGATTTGAATGGAGAACAGAAAAACTGGGTTCAGTCTGGCTCTACCTCCAACTTACGTAAAAGATTTTAAGTTATTTAATCTCTCTAGGGCTCAATATCCCCCTCCATAAAGTATGAGGGCTGGACTAGGTAAAATCTAAGTTCCCTTCTTGCACTGAAATTCTCATCTCCCTGGGATCAAGAAGTCAGTGGGATAAGGTGAGGTGCTGGCAATTCAGCACACCTTAGAAGAGCAACTCTCAAGTAGTTCTCCTTGGCCCTTCTCACTCCTCTTAGTTCAAATTCCTCCTCTACCAAGAAACACTACTACTTTCATCCCTCTTCTGATGGATTCCCACAGCACTCAGTAAAATCAGCACAGCTCAGCACACAGGCTGGGCTCTCTTGCATTAGACTCATTAAGTCACATCAACATCTTTTCTCCCTCCCTCCAGACTTCAAAAGTCTGAGATCAAATGTGGCACCTCTCTAGTATCACCCATGGGGCCTATCATGAGGCTGGAAGCTAACTCAAACTATGCAAGTTGGCTGATGAGAACTGTGCAAGAAGGGTCTAAGCCCAACAAAAAGGCTAGGGCACATGGCAAGAGGAGCATGGCTGAACTCCAGGTAAGTGTGAAAACCACAGTCCCCTTGTGGGTATCTATCAGGTCCTTAAGGAGAAAATAACACCTATTTTAAGGCAGGAAGTAGGCCAGTGGATGGCTGAAGGGCACATTTACAATACAGAAGGCCCAGGCTGGGTTACACAACTGAAATGAGTAAGACTTGGGCCTGTCCCCAAGGAATTCATAAGCTTGAAGAGAAGATGCGTACCCAGTAAAGCTCCAACACAAGGCTAATAATGTGCTAACAGTCGAAAGGGTGATGCCCACAATTAGGTGCATAGGAGACAGAGGCATCATTTCTCAACTGGCCAGCAGAAATCATGAGGGAAGATTTCCAAGTGGTATACTTGAGGTGAGGCTTAAAAGCTAAAAGGCCAACTAGGAGTGTGTAGAGGTATTCTAGAGCGAAAACATAATATAAGCAAAGGAGGAGGCTAATTGGGGCAATAGAGAGTCATAGGATATCACTGAAGCAAACAAAGCCTAGGGAAAAAGAACATGTAAAGCTACAAAGGGTTGCTGCAGCCAGATCTTACTGCTTTAGCTGGCAGGCTAAGGAAAAGGAGCTTAATCTTAGAGAGATGCAGAAGGCTGAAAGTGTCATGTGGTAGATTCATTGGGGCCCTACTTTCATCTGCCTTCAGAGACTTTGCTCTGCTCAGCAACCTTCCTTGGCCAACTAACAAAGAAATAGAAGAAATAACCACAAACAGAAAAAAATACCCCAGCTTAGCAAGCAAACACTATCCATCCCTCCTCGGACCCTGAGACCAAAGAGCCCATCATACTCAGTGTGTACCTGACTAAGTGAGGTAGGAGCCCTCCCTGCCCAAGACACCAACCCTCTTACTTACGGCAACAGCCAGTCTGAAGCAATGCTAGTGTCTTTCCCCCAGGGGCTGCACATAGGTCAAGGACAGTGTCACCAGGCTGCAGGCCAAGGGCCAGGACAGGTAGCAAGGAGGCAGCATCCATTAAGTAGTAGTCCATGACACCCAGGCTGCCAAGCCTAGAAGAGAGAAGAGAACTTTATCATCAAATTACAAGTCAGAAGACCTACTGGGTGTCAAAGCCACCAAGCACATGCGTTTAGGGGTTACTGAGCTCTACTTAGCAAAAATTTATTTCTCAGATCCACACTCATTTATTTACTCACTCACTCATTCACTCACACTCATTCATGTACACAGCAGGCAGAGTGATCCTTTTAAAACAGATCAATTCACTCTAATCCAGCCCCATTAGCCATTTTGCTATTCCTTAATCAAGCCATGCATGCTTCTCTCATGCTACACCTTTTGCCTACAACACTCTTCCCCCAAATATCTCTCAATTGCTTCCTTATTTCTTTCAGATCTTTCCTCACAAGTTACCTCATCAGAGAGGCACTGTCATTCCCTGACTACTCTATCTAGAAATAGAAGCCCCCTACTCTCATCACCTTCTATCTTGAATTATTTTTATTTAAAGCACTTGTTCTTCACTTTAAATGTATAGATGTGTGTGTTTGTGTGTGTATTTTTCCAGCTCTATTTCTCTCTGTTAGAATGAGGGCAGGGATTTTGTCTGCCTTGTTCATCGTAATAACCCCAAAATCTGAAACAGTGCCTGGTATCTAGGAGGAACTGAGTATTACAGAGTTACGTATGAGATAAAAAATGCTTTGTGAGTTCAGAGAAGAGTGCCATCAGTTGTGCCTATCAGAGTTACCTGAGTTAGGCCTGATGATGGATGGAATAGGCCATCAGGTAAAAAATAATTAAAAAAATAAAGAAAAAAGGAAGAGAAGCATACCAAGCAGAAGAAAAAAGAACAAGGAACAGAAGCATGCAAACTCATAGCTTCTTTCAGAAACAGGGATAAATCTAGTGTGGTAGAAATACAAGCTGCATGAGATTGAAGTTGGAAAGCAAACAAGGCCAGATTGCAAAAGGTCTTAAACCCTATGCTAAGGATTTTGGACTATAACCTGTAGGCAGTTACCAAAACTTTTTAAGGAAAATGACGTGATCAGCTAGACAGAGTTTTAGAAAGCTAGATGGGCTAGAACAAACAAATGAGAAATAGAGACACCAGTGAGAAG
Organism: Pteropus alecto; assembly: GCF_000325575.1. Classification (NCBI taxonomy): domain Eukaryota; kingdom Metazoa; phylum Chordata; class Mammalia; order Chiroptera; family Pteropodidae; genus Pteropus; species Pteropus alecto. The sequence goes on along the minus strand of NW_006441955.1, from coordinate 718,477 downwards.
GCTATTACAAGAGTCCAAGTAAGAGCTAAGTAGGCATGAAAAGAGGCAGCAATGGTATGGGGAGAGAGAGATGGATGACAGACAACAATCTGATGGTCACAGAAGGACTCCTCACTCTCAGGCCAGTTGTCGCAAGAGCAACTGGTAATACAACCATTCCCCTGAGACACAGCTCTGCTATTTGGGACAGACTCAAGGAAACAAAAACTCAGTCCTTGTTGCTCTGACAGGAAAGTTCTGAGAGGAAGATGTGACAGGACATAAGATATAGCACCACTGAGGATCAGCTACAAGAGCTACAATCCCCAGTAGTGTAGTGAGGCTGTGACAGTTCCTGCATTCACAAATGGGCTCAGGTTATGACAGGATATTTTCAAAGTTAGATCATGAAACCATGTGCTTTATGCCTCACAAAGAAAAATGACAAGAAACTGAGAAATCTGAGAAAACCACAGAACTGCTATCACACCAGCACTGGCTCTCAAAACCCATTCTCCTCAAGTTCCTTCCTTTTGGAAACATCACTCTTTAACCTTTTTTTTCATTCACAGAAAGTTCTGAGAATCTGTTGAAAGCTACCGTCACTCT
>NW_006441955.1:713505-717644 GCF_000325575.1 Pteropus alecto | reverse complement strand
AAAGGCACAACAATTTTTCTGACAATTTCAGGAGATTCTTTAGACTTCCTGCATACATCCTTAAACTCCTAAGAGGTTAAGATCCCCTTGATTTACAGGGAGCCCATCAAGAAAAGAAAGGAAAAAAAAAAAACCCCAAACATATAGGGTTACTTCATATATATCTAAACACTGAATCCAAAGACTGGAAGTTCTCCCTTTTTTCCAGTCTGCTGCTAACTCTGTGACCCCAAGCAAGCTCCATTTCCCAGGCAAGTCCCAATTCTTCATTGGTACCACGTTACTGTCCTACTCACTATGATGTGTGGTTATGAGGGAAAAATGAGAAAGCAGTGTAACTAACACTGGAAAGAGTATAGTAACTGATCAAGTAAGAGGTGGTTGTTTTTTGTTGGAGGCAGTAGAGCAGATCAGGTTCAAAGTGCAGGTACTGGTGTCAGATCACTTGGGTCTAAATACCAGCTGTACCACTTACCTAAAGAACCTAAAGCAAGTACATACTTTAACTTCTCTAAACTTCAGTTTCCTCAAATATAAAGAACAATAACATTACCTACCTCCTTGGGCCTTAGACAGAACAAAAGGAGATAACGTATATACAGCACTTAGAAAAATGCCTAGCATGTATGAGCACTCAGTAAATATTAGTAATATTATGATTTTAATTAAAGAAGGCAAGACCTGGACCTCTTCCTGTTTACTTTCGGCAGACACACAGAACAGCCCCAGCCATGGCTCTAGGTCCTACCTGGCAGGAGGGAAACGGCTGACATCCCCTTTGGTAAAAGTGAAGCATCGAAGGTTTGGACTACAGTCCGAGGAAGCTGGGAATGAAGCTGTAGTTTGGCCATTCTCAGGCTCCAGTTCCCCATGAGAAGGGGCTTTATTCACAAAGTCCCTGGCATTCAGTTGCTCCAGCTCAGCACTCACGTGATCCCAGGAAGCAAAGTTATTGACCAGTGCACCATACTTCTGCTCTGAGAGGAGACTGACCCGGATTGATGGCCAAAGATCCCCAAACTGTACACCATAGGTCATGTCAAAATTCTGCAGAGCCAGTCGAGTGGCAGGAAATTTGGGTTCTGTGGCAGCCTGAAAGGGAAAGAACAGGCTTATTGGTCCTCTAGTCTTGTCTCTATCCCCTACTGCCTGACTCTACCAATACCAGTTAGTGTCCATTCCCACCTTTGTACCCTGCTCCTGCCTGCCAGAGAAGTGTGGGAGAGAAAAGTGGTAAGAACTGGTCTATCTCAGGGCTGTGAGAGAAAGGAAGCTGTAGCTCTCATGGTAGCATGTGGGGGTCGCCAAGAAAGGGGACCCTCCTTGAGGCCAAGGGGTAAGAGGAACTTAGAATGGGAGCTCAGGAGAGGACTTGAGGAAAATCTACAGAAGATTGGGAGAAACTGTGGAGGCCTTGTGGGAAACTTCAGACTTAAAAACAAAAAACTCTTTCTCCTGAACAGACCTTCCATTTTCTAAAGTACTTTCATGTCTCCTAGCTTATGTGAGCACCACAATGTAGTTCAGTAGGATACAAAAAACATCAACCTTCCACATTTGATGGAGATGAGGGTAACTTACGTAAGGTGATGGAGTGGCTGACACCGTAATGCAATCACAGGGTTGAGGGTCATTTGGGGAAAGTTCCCAGACCTCAGGAAAGTGGGAAAAGGAGAACTCACAGAAATCTTGAGGTATGAACCAAAATGGGATCTTCTAGGATGACTGCTATGGGGGTAGCAGAGAGGGACATCAGTCAGGCTTTGGAGAGCATAAAAGTAGATTAAAAGGAAAATGAAGACCTCGGTTGAAGAGTCCGTAAGTTAGTCCTGGTTGCCACAGCTGGGAAGCTTACTATGGCTGGCAGTCCTGTTCCTGTCCGTGAATTTTGCTCTGGCCTGGATTTCTGGTTTGTTCAGAACTCTTGTTCCATCTCTCATTTCTCATTCTGGTGGGGGCTCTTACGCCAACCACGATTTTTGCTATGGTGGGGACTCTTGCTCCGGCTCCTGTGGTGGGGACTCTTGTTCTCCCTTTTGCCATGGCGGGGACTCTTGCTTTGGCTCTGACTTTTGCTATGGAGGACACTCTTGACCAGCCCCTGACTTTTGCTATGTTGGGGACTCTCACTCTGTCCCTGATATTTGCCAAAATGAAGACTCTCACTTTGATCCTGATTTATGTCTTGGTGGGGACTACTGCTCCGGCTCTGAATAATGCCAAGATGAACACTCTTGCTTTTACTTGGACTTCTGCTAGAATGGGGACTCTCATTCTGGTTCCAACTTCTACTTTGGTGGGTATTCATGCTCTGGTTGTCACTACTCTGGTATTCACTAACAACAACTGAACTACAGCTGAGATTAGTGCTAGAGTTGGAACTCGTGGATGAAGGCACTGGACAGCTGTAGGGGATCTGGGGGGACACTTTGCGGGGGCTTTGAGAAGCCACAGAGTAGACATGGAGGCCACAGGGCATAGTATGAGGGTGACCCCAGGGTCGAGGGGCAATGGGTAAAATTTGAGGGTCAAAAGGTGTTCTCAAAGGGATAAAAGAATAGATGTGGGTAGAACATGGAGGTGCCACAGGCTGGCGATGAGGTTGGGGTGGGCCCCTGGGAGTGCCATAGGTGCCACAGGGGGGCACCACAGGCTGGTTATGACACTGAGGGGGACCTGTGGAACCAAAGAGTGGGCAGGGATCAGGTGTGGGGGGAACCACAGAATATGTATGGGTATTGCAAGGGGCTCCTGGAGAGGGTCCAAGGGGACGGCTCTGAGCATAAGGCAGGCGGAGAGGAAGGGAAGTGGGGACAACAGTTTTGAGGGTCCTAGTGACTAGGGTAGGTAAGGTAAGTTCTTTGGGGCAGAAATTTGAGCAACTTGTGATAGATGTCACCATACAAGAAGGACCAGAGAGACCAGAAGGGTGGGAAGGAAGTGGAGGAGAGATGCTGACCTTAGGGGCTCTTGGTTGGTCACGAGATGTGTTCTGGGCAGGGGTGACCAGAGAGCGACATCTGTGGGGAGCACATGGCCGTTTTAACTCTGGGGGTTTGGGGGACTTCTCTTGAGGGCAAACTGGGGTAGGGAGAGGGGGTTCATTATAGCTTCTACAGGGGGATGACTGGAGTGGAGATATAAACTGGTTGCCCAAGGGTGAAGGGAAGAAGGCAGAATAAGGACAGTGAGAGGACTGGGGAAGAGGTAGTTCCTCGGAACAGGGAGGACCAGAAACAGTGGTGTCAGAAAAAAGGTAAGAGCTTCCACCAGTCTTCCAGGGGAAAATGGACTCAAAACAAGGCTTCCTGGGAGCCTGGGACTGGGGTGAGCAAGAAGTACCAGTACTACCAGAGGGCTGGTAGATGACGCAATAAGGGCTCTCAAGGGCAGATATGTGGTTTTCTGGAGAAAGATGGGAATAGTGATATGAGCCCTCCTGAGGTGATTTGGGACAGCCAGACACACCTGCCTGAGAAGAAAGTTGGGAGTCACAATTTTTCCCAAGGAGAGGGTCAAGCTGTGGTTTAGGTTCACAAGAGTCTGCAGACTTAAGATGGCCTTGGTAAAACCTGCCAGTGGGTGGGGAAGATGCTGAGGAAACAGGAGGATCATTATAACTTTTCCCTGAAGACCAAGAAGGATACAGAGACGAGATCTGTTTGATCTCCAAAACCCTGTGAGAAAGGGATGGGGAAGTTACAGGTCTGGTTTCCATGGGCCGGCGAGCAAGAGGAGGTGAAATCACGGGGCCAGTTTCCAAACGCACATGAGTGAGGGGAGAAGAGGTCACTGGGCTGGTTCGTGGGGGCCGACGAGTGAGGGGAGGGGAAGTCACAGGGCTTGTTACCACCACTGAAGGGTATTCAGCATCGTAACAGAAGTAAGTGCGGTGGTCGGTGTAAGGGCTTCGGGGACAGGGACGTGGTGTTCTCGGGGGACTAATCCAGCTGCAATAAGGGCTCCGAGGACGGAGAGGGGGTGACCCCAAAAGTCTCGACCGGTCAAAACAAGGACTCGGAGGGGGCGAACCCGAGGGGATTGGCTCGCGGTAGGAGAGCCTTCCGAGTGGAGAATAAGGTTCAAAAGAACTTCTCACCAGGCGCAGGGGAGGCTGTGTGGGTGGAGAGGGGGAGGTG
>NW_006441955.1:713124-713473 GCF_000325575.1 Pteropus alecto | reverse complement strand
TGGGGGTAGGGAGTGGGGCGTGCCGGTTATAGAAGAAATTCCAGGGCTACAGGTGAGGCCAAAGAGAGGGCCTCTGGAGGAGTGGGGAGAACCCAGAGGGTAAGGAGAATCCGTGCACCCTTCGCCCGGGTTTGGGGAAGGGCCGGAAGTATGGGCAGGGTGGTCGCTGTAACCTTTCGTGGGCGCCAGAGGCAGATCGAGATGGAGGAAGGGGCTGAATCCTTTCCTGGAGGTTGGCGGAGACCCAGGAAGGAAGGGGAAGTTGCTATGACATTTTCCGTGGGGTGAGGGAGGCCGGGATGGAAATTCTATAAGGAAAGGAGAAGTAGAGGTCATGGGTTGGGGGGAG